>NC_134569.1:38068609-38417776 GCF_050947875.1 Dermacentor variabilis
GAAACCGAGAGGGTCAAAATTATTCCCGAATCCTCCCTCCACTACGGCGTGCCTAATAATCAGATCGTAGTTTTCGCACGTAAAACCCCAGACTATTATTAATTAATGTACTTTTGTATGCAGATGACTACAAAACATCTGGACGAGTGCAAAATGCAGAAATACACACGTACTTCCGTTTATATGAACGTTGAAGAATCTGAGGGGGTCAAAATTATTGCCGAGTCTTCCACTACGGCGTGCCTCATAATCAGATCGTAGTTTTGGCACGTAAAACCCCCAAAATATTATTAATGAAGATAATTTTGTAAGCAGATGATTACAAAGCACTATAATGAACGCATCGAGTGCATAATAACAAGGTGGAGTTGCTCCTATAGTATCGTCTGACGGAAGCTATAGGGAGTAGAACTTTGGACACACTGGTTGTAATGCACTTAAGACAGGCAATTAGTGCTAGTTACTTTCAAGTTTTACTCAAACAAGCAGACTAGGTAAGTAAACTTCATTCTTTAAAATATATTTTTGCGCGATATGCTCAAAATAAGAGGTGGACGGCAGACATCACTATACATTGTTATCTTTGCGATTGATAAGAAGGGTGGGTGTTCATGCGTTGTGACATCGAAATAACCGTCAGCAGTGCGCATGCATCTCGGATAGCCGGGAGTGCGGTTCAGATAGAGCAGGGTTGGACGATCACCATATTTAAATCAAGCTTTGACTGCCGGATGTAATATCTTCACCAATTGACTTCGTTCGAGTGAGTGCGCAAGTTACGCTCTTACTTTGACGGGTGCACGTGCACCAAACTCCGTACACCCGGGTCCGTACACGCCGAGTCACATTTGCAATCAACGTCACACTTCCCACCTTTATCACATTTGTCCTCGCTGTATCACCCACGCTTTCGCCTGGCGAGGTACCGCAAACAACTGTATACAGAGAACTTGCTCACACGCCATGTCAGAACCGATAAGAGGCTGGCTCAAGGTCGACATCGGTATTTTTTGAAGGAAGGAGTGATGCGAACGCAAGGTGGGTCCTTGTTATTGCAATAAAAAAGAAACACACTGTTGTTCTAACTTCTGCGGAAAAGAAGCGAAAATGCGCTGATGAGCTCTCGGGCACACGCTACGCCATAGCAAAGGGCGCCTGCCCCGCATTGAACACTGTATTGTATTCTATTTATTTTCTTGTTTTGTTCCTAAACTTTCAGCCAATTTGTTTGAGGCTTTTACTTAAGACTCGTTGTGGACTTAGTGTTACGTCTTTCTTTGCATTCGAACGAATCCTTGTTAGAAAACTTCGTGCTGTGCATTCTATAGAGAAAGCGTCCATGCCCTCCTCTGTCCCTCTGCTCTATTTTTACCAACCGCTGTTCTACCTCTCTCTCTTTTCTCTTTTTTTCCCCTCTTGTTATGCGTTTATGTGGGCCAGTGGTTACGCTTCCTAAGTTCTTTAACAATGACTAACCGCTAGGTATAGCAATCTTGCCTACACTCCTGCCACTCGGACACACTGCTGACAGCAAAAGACGTAAAAGAAATTAAAAAATAAAGACGAAAGGCGTTATGATTTACGACAATACTGTCCCACGCGGCCGATCGCTAGGCAAGTTTTGCCGTCAAGATTGCTGCGCCGAACGAAAAAAATTTTGAAGGCACAGGATTAAGACGAGTTTCTACTTGTGAAATGCGAACAATGGCGCATACTTTAACATTGAGTGCACGCTGAACAACCCCAGGTGTTCAAAGTGAATCCGGAGCACTCCACCATGTGGCGCCACCTACAGGCTCAGTGTTGCTTATGGAAGACAAACGCAATCTTATTTTCTTCTGGCCTTATTTCTCAGCTTTTTCACGTTTTACGTGTCAGGCTGTCAGCTCAAAGAGTTAATGAAAGATGCTTTCTTTATGCGTTCCGCTGGATTTTGCTAATCTTGAGACGCTATATTTTTGTCCGCATACTTTGTTTATGTACTAGAAGGGAACGTAACAAGGTTCCTAGTCGGCGACTAAGTAATGTTGTTTCTTGCTTTCTTTTTGTACTTTGTTCCCGTTTTCGAGTTTTCCCTGGCACTATAATCAACACTTTCTGGCACGCAGCAGCGTCCGCAGCTATCTTCAATCGACATGCATTGTCGTGGAAAGGGCTCGTGGCGGCAGTAATTGATTGGTAATAGTTTTATGTAGAAACTTCCGAAGCTTTCCGTCGAGCAAAATTGCTCGCGTAAGGAAGTGCGAGCCAGCAACCTGTTTAGGTGTGCGAGTTCTTGGAAGATGAAGCAAATTATAAAACAAATTATAAAGGGCACTGTTTGGGTCTCGGAGCGAATGCCTGCAGTTTTCTTCCCTACTGCACAGAAAGAGGGAAAAAGAGAGAGAAACAGAGTCAGAACGAAGAAAGAATTGTCGTTAAGATGTACTGTAACCATATAGACAACGTAAACTCGAGCATAAAATATGTTAATGACACAACAGGCTTTTTGTGGAATGGGTATGGGTTAGTAATTCTGTAATGGAGGAGGAGGAGTAGGAGGAGGAGGAAACAACTTTATTCGAGAGAAATTTCAGGGCTTTGTAGATGGCCGCTTGGTTGCGGCGACCTCTTCCACTGAGGCAATGATCGCTTTTCGTACTTTTTCTTAGAGGGACCGTATTGGGGTCTCCCATTTCGTTTCTGAGGGAGCTGGCAGAAGCTGTATGGGTGGGGGAAGGCCCTCGCATTCCAAAAGGATGTGGCTTTGGTTTTCTATGGTATTTTTATTGCAGTTTTTGCATACTGGGTCAACCTATCCATTTGTGGAGTGCGCTCTAACTAAAACAAATGAATGAAGAACGCTGGCGCTCGCACGCACGCGCTCGCGTGATTTTGTCTTTTTATAATTTTGTAGAGAGAGAGAAAGAGAGA
Organism: Dermacentor variabilis; assembly: GCF_050947875.1. NCBI lineage: Eukaryota > Metazoa > Arthropoda > Arachnida > Ixodida > Ixodidae > Dermacentor > Dermacentor variabilis. Next base: position 38,071,523 of record NC_134569.1, read on the forward strand.
GAGAAATTTATTGATTCTATCAAGGGGTTTAGCGGTGAGCCGTCTTGCGCTTGCTGCCTGGCTCTTCAGCACGGGTGTGCCCCTATTGCAGGGCTCCCCTGAGCCCGGCCAATTCGCACGCGTGCTGCACCATTGCCCTTTGGGCGGTGAGCTCGCTGCTGGTGAGCAGGCCCTCCCATTGCTCCGCACTCGGGTTTTTATGTTTATGGAATGTGTAGTTATGCTTACATTCCCATGTTATGTGGTAAAGAGTTGGTATTTCTCCGCACCATGGGCAGGAGTTTCTGTATTGTGTCGGGTACATTTTACTTAGTATGTGTAGATTATAGAAAGTTCCGGTTTGTAGCCTTCTCCAGTCGGCTGCTTCCTGTTGTGTAAGTAGTGTGTGTGGCGGAGGATATTTGATTCTCTGCCCTCTATAGTAGTTTAATATTTCCGCACACGTCGGCTCCACCGTTGTAGGGTTCTGAAGAGGCTCTATCTGTCCAGCTCGGTATGTGATCTCGCGAACTAGACTGTCTGCTCTCACGTTCCCTTCTATCCCGGTATGGGCCGGTGTCCAGAAAAGTTTGTGTTTCACTTTATTTCCGAGGGCTCATGGACCACCTTGTTGGTGTTACCTTGTCGTTAACCTGCCCTTTACGCTACGAAGTAGTGCATCTAATCATGCATGATGAGGGAATCAAGAGCTGGTTTACATCTGGTGGACGACGATAGGCGACAACGCTATTTTTCGCGAGGAGACAAGCATGTGCATTGCATGTGAATGTGCATTGTTCTTAATTGTTCTCAACAGAAAAGCTGCGATTCGGCGATTGAGGCGCTCTATCCCTCTACTTTACAAGCCAGTGCAGCCCTGGGAGAGATGTCGAATGGCCGAGTGGATCATCCGCACTAACAATGTGCGGTGTTGTCGATGTATGTGTTTTAAAATATGTGTATAATCTTCATACTTCACCTGTGAAAAAGCTGCAGAGGTAATTATGGATGATAGAGCGGTATTTTCTAGAGGTATGAGAACATCCAAAATTGCAAATACGAAACGATTATTCTTTGAGATTAGATTCGAGAACTCACAATACGAAACTGTCCAATATGCCTTGCTATTCGAATGTAAAGGATGACAACACTCATTGGAGTCTCGAGTGAGAGAGGCCAGTGCAAGTGTGGACTATCATGAATGATTTTGTTGCAGCAGAATTATGATTGTTATGCAGGGGCACCAGTGCCAGAGCGAACGTGTGGGACACACTGCTTCTGCTCAAGAATTTCCAGTGGCTTACCATGAACGCCTTCTGGTGTAAGATTCAACTCACGGACCCACCAATAAGCTCTGAATGTAACGTCCCGGAAGACCGGCAACATGTTTCGTGCGACTGCTGCGAACATAGCCTCTCTCTCTCTCTCTGCCGCTACGCGCCAGAGAGAGAGAGAGAGAGAGAGAGATAGAGAGCGCTGCTGACGTTCTTGCGGGCTACAAGCCTTAACGAAACTTTGTAAATATTTTCAAGTGTGTGCGTGTATATATATATATATATATATATATATATATATATATATATATATATATATATATATATATAATACAACGGGGGTGTTCGCCTCGCAGCACTAGTTCTAGGTTGTAACGGTAGGCTTAAACAGGTCGGCGCTGTATCGAAACGGGGAAGCCAACACTTCTCGCCGTCTTCTCTTTCACTAGCACCATGCTCACTGCCTTCAATACTGCCACTGCCTACATATATATATATATATATATATATATATATATATATATATATATATATATATATATATATGTGTGTGTGTGTGTGTGCGTGTGTGTGTGTGTGCGCGTGTGTGTGTGTGTGCGTTTGTCACTGCATATATCATAATCATCGTCCAGCATTTGGAGAAGTGGGTGTCAGGCGAACAGCGAGGCTAAAATCTCCAGCATATCAGTAAAGCCTGTTTCCCTCTCTCTTTCTCTCGTGCATTTGGGCAGCGCACCAACGATTTTACCTCGAATTTAGGAAAAACAAAGTTTTATTTAACCAGTCCCAGCATATTATACAGCGTCCCTTCAAAACAATGTTAGATGCTGCAGTCTAAAGGTTGTCTTTTCCTGTCAGTATAAGCCTGCTGATTTCATTGTAAACCCACGCCTCTATAACACACGCACCTATAACGCATCGTGCCTTTATAAAACGCAGACCTATAACACTCATGTGCACGCCTCCATAACGCATACACGGCGGTAATGCTCAGCCTTTGTGTAGCGCTTAAAGGTGGGCGCGCACTCCTGTGCGCGTTCTCCTTCTCCATCGTAATGACATATCTTCGAAGGTTTCCATGCGCTGCATCTCAGCAGCTCCGGTTACGGTGAGAAAAGCGCTTAGTGGGAAAGTGCGAAGAATGAAGAGTCCGTTCGAAGCCGGAGGCGTGGCCCACGCTACCCGAATGTTGAGGGCATCGAGCACACGACTCGACATAAAGGTGGAGAGAAAGAATCGAAAACTCTGCCTCCGTACAATTGCAGCCTGCCTATGCTTTGTGCATGCGTTCGTGACCTACGCTTATCGCTGCCGAGAAAGCGATTGTGCTATAGATCGAGTTACTGCTTATTGACTCTCATTCCATTGCTCAGCTCGAAAACGCACTTATAAAACATCACCTCGTCCTCGCTGCTTTCATTTCACTACTTGGTGATCACGCGAGACGCTTGATATCTCCTTTGTTCGGCAGTTTTGAAGCACAGGAAAGATATTGGGGCGTGTACGTAGACGTTCTGTGTCATAAAGAGAAGCTCCGCTGTATTTTAAAGTGACGCTTTCTTTGCCTGCATTGTCGGATTTCGTGTGGCTGGCTGGTGCCTGTTGCTAAGTTTGTCAGTATCTAGGTGGATATATATATATATATATATATATATATATATATATATATATATATATATATATATATATAGAGAGAGAGAGAGAGAGAGAGAGAGAGAGGTGCCACTGTTCGCTGCTTAACGGGCCAACTCGGTGTGGGCGGCAGTGTTTCATCCGTGATATTGGAAGACCTGCTCAGCCAAGAATGTTACCGAGAATACAGTTGTGCCCACCTTATGCGCGATCCGTGTTCCTGTTTGTTCAACTCGCAAGCCGTTTGATGCTGCAGTGGATCCTGCACATGTGAAATGCCTAAAGAAAAATGTGTTGGTTACGCATTGAATGGTATTGGTGCTGAATAGATGCACTGGGCTGTGGGTGATAAATTCACTGGATAAATGATAAATGATAAATGCACTGGATGTGGGTGATAACATCTCCAGAATTTCCTGATATTGGCACATTCATATCCGAACAGCAGAGGAACGAGAGCTTGCAACCGCTCTTCGCGGCCGCACACGTGCCTTCAGGAAATCGCAGCTTTCGCCTACCTGGCGGCGTCCTGTAAAAGAAGAGCTACTCGACCACTGGCGCGCGCTACCTTTTAGTTGTCCCCAAGAGCCTCCGCATTGAAGCATTACGCGCTATGCACGACGATCCAACTTCTGACCATCTTGGCTCCACAGGAATGCTCTACCGTGCTCAAGAATCCTTTTACTGGCCCAAGATGTGTCAGCATACCAAGCGGTATGCTGCCAAGTGCTCGGAATGCCAGCGTTACAAGCTACCTACAAGCACACCACATGGTTGACTTCAGCCAGTTCCGCTTTCCAGTGACCATTGCGAGCAAGGTGGCATATACCATGTGCGTCCCTTCCCGCGCTCGTCCTACGGCAATCGTTGGATTATTGTGCGTGTAGACCACCTGACCCGTTATAGTGAAGCGGCAGCACTGCCATTGACAACAGAAGTCTATCTTGTTATATTCCATCATTCTCCGACATGGGCCTCCTCGCATTATAATCAGCGAATGTGGGAGACAATTTACTGCACACGTTGTCGAAGAGACCCTTCGTATGTATTCAACTAGCTTCCGACATTCGACGCCATAAAAATCCACAAGCTAATGGTCTTATTCAACGTACAAACAGAACGCTTGCCAACACGCTATCCATGTATGTCGATTCCGCACATAAGAACTGGGACAGTTCGCAGAACGACGCCTTTTGTCGCTATGCATTTTGTCACCTATGCATTAAAAACCGCCAGACACGAGGTCACCTGTTATTCACCGTTCTTCCTACTTTATGCTCGTACGCCTCGCTACACGCTCGACACAATGTGTCCTAACTTCGACCATGACAATGACTCTATTACCAAGATCCTCTGTCGAGCAGAAGCGCTACGCCTTGCTCGGATACCCACCCCGGCTTCGCAGGACCAGTCAAAGATCCGCACGACGGCCGTCGCATATATGTATATTTCGATTCTGGTGACCTTGTGTGGCCCTGGATGCTATTACGGAAGCGCCGCTTGTGACAGAAGTACTTGGCCCAATATGTTGGGCCTTACGTTATGCTCGAAAATCTCAGCGAGGTCGGCTATCGCATTGCATGCCTCACAAACAGTGGACGGCTCTCGGCCAAAACCGAAGTCACGCACGTTGCCCGCTGGAAGCCTTACAATCCACGAGTGATTGACTTGCCCGGCGGGCTTCGTCTGCCAACGGGGAAATGTCACGAGCTCCCTTAACAGAGGGCAGAAGGTGCTCGAATGATTATGGAGACAGAGTAGTGAAGGAGGACGACGTTCGGCTGGCTGCCTTTGTACCGTTGTCGAAAAACGATAACTGTTCCGATTGATCAGCCTTGTAATTCTAAGGAGACGCTGCGCGCGTAACACACACACACACACACACAAACACACACACACACACACACACACACACAGATATATATATATATATATATATATATATATATATCTGTGTGTGTGTGTGTGTGTGTGTTATATATTAGAAACATGCATTTCTACATAAGACACGACCATATGTTTTTATATATTGTATTGGTGTCTGATTCGTGGAGGAAAGCATGTGCAGTGATGGCAAGTACGGGGGGGGGCGGACAAGAAACTTGTCATCGAAGAGAGTGGTGCGAAGAGAAAGGCACAGAGGAGCTCACCTTGAGGCTGGGCGATTACAAGAGTGAGAAGAGCACTTTGTAAATATAAGATTGCGCCAGACAAGACTAAAGTTTACAGCAAAATGGAGGTTTGAAGTGATCAACATAGGTCTATGAAGAATTTCGCTGGAACCAACGTTTCGACAAACCAACCAGTCCACGAGTCTCCTTGTCGAAAAGTTCGCTACGAGGACATTCTTTGTTCAGCCACTCTTGCTCGATCATGACAGCTTCCTTGAAACAGATAATACTGCCTTATATGGCTGCGATATTTTAGTGATGTTAAGATTTTTTCAAATAACTGTTAGCTGTTTTAAGGTTGTTCCGCACGGTTTCTGTGGTTGTAGGCGCTTAATGCATGGCGAACCAAACTTAGTAAGGCACTGGTTTTTGGGAGTTGGTAGAATTCCACGACGGTAGGCTTTTAAGCACAAACCAGAGGACGAAGACTCGACAAACAAGTCGCAAGCTTCTAACTGCATTTTATTGGTCAAAAGGGGAAAGTTTATACATAGACGATGAATGACGTAAATCTGGCTGATAAAAACACGAAAACAAGAAAAATAACCAGTGATCTTTAAATAAACAAGTGGAAACTGATCGCAATGTGACGTGCTATCCTCACCGAAGGGCCTCCGTATACGTAACATGGGTTTAGAAATGTTCGTTTTTCGCCGTTCGGCTCCCACCGGCGTTATCTTTCCGTCCATTTTCATTTCCCTTTTCTTCATTATTTTATACATTCCAATTGAAACCACACTTAATTCCCCCAATGCTTTCCTTGGCTTCATCGTCTATCGGCTTTATGTGGTCATGATTAAGAAAATCAAGCCCCTCAGTTCCCCATATTCTCTTGTTTACTCTTAAGTTCTATAATTGAACAGGAGAACTTGCAGCACATATTATGTGTCCAGCAGATTTTTTTTTCGCGGCCCCGTTCGGGCTATGAATGAAGGGTGAACTGAAAGACCTGAATAAAGTTTTTCATACCATACCATATTGAGAATTCCTGATTCCTCCACCTTTAATTCTTGTTTTTATGATTGCTTGTCCCATGGATTTGTAAAAGCGATGAACCACCGATTCATTTCGACAGCAGGTTTCAAGAGCCTGGATATCTTTCTTGTGAGAATAGCTGTAATTACAATCGTCCCGCCCATAGAAAAACGTGAGGAACTAGAAACAATAAGGGCACAATTTTTGTAGGAGTGATACAACGCTGGGGCATCCTTCGCTATTTGTCGTGGAGGACAGAATTAATTCTACGAGAGGCTTGCACCGCAGAAGTCCAACATAATCTGCAAATGCGGAAGTCTGCAATGCTTTGTAGAACCCTTAGTCGCAGACTTACATTCTCGAAGCAAAATTTGTACCCTTAAAAAGAGAAAACTTTAGGAGTCGTAGTTAGCGCCCCATTCGCTCTTCTTTCATACTTTTCTTTCCATTTAGAATCATTTCGTGGGAGCTCGGTAACAACAGTGCAAACTGACTAGAGTAAAAGTCGCTCGGCGTCGCGCTATCATTGTCGTCATCGGTGTTGCATACAAAAAGGGGGCCTTTGTGGACGAATGCAAGTGTCTTGCAAAAATAGTGCGTGTCTCGGTGTTGCGGTTTAGACTTTCTACAAGATGCGGTGGGAATGTTCTTGAACTGGTTATAGTTTCTGTTGAGCTGGTCAAATCGGCACTCTTTGGCCTGAGATGCCCTTGTGCCAATAACCTTCGATCATCATCATCATCATCATCATCATCATCATCATCATCATCATCATCATCATCATATTCATCATCATCGAGCTGGTCAAACCGCACTAGCGAATCCAGAGTGAGGCCCCACGTGGGGCCCCTTTTTCAGAATTGATTACCTAGTTCTCTTTTTTAAATGCGAATACACCTATTTCTAATCAGAAACCGTGCACCTTCACGGCATTGGTGCTCGGATAAACGAGTTTTGTAGACGTATTCACGACCTTGTGAAGCGCCCTCGATGCTAAAATATAATAAAGAAAGAGATACTTCTAAATATATTTGTATTCGTGTTCTTTCTCCATATTCAAAATTTTGCTTGCTCTAAGTCAAAAATGAACGGCTGATAGAGAGCTTGCTGTTCGATCTTTCTGAGGCTGTCTAAACGCGATTTCCAAGGGATAGGGCACAGAATAACGTTTCATGACAAAACGAAATAATCCTGGCACCTTTGTAATTTGAAATGCCCTGTAAAAAATAAAAATAAAGACACACTTATACTTGTGTCGTTCAAAAAGAAAACTCTTTTTTTTTATGACAAGCCTTCATACTGTTGCTCGGCGGATATTTATTGCTTTTGTCACCAGGAGGTCTGGCGCAGTTAGAAAGTCGCATCGTAATATCTGACAGCGCTGGCCTATTGCCTCTCGCGAATGTATATACGACATTCAACGGGGGAAAAACTTTAGGGGGACTCTAGTGAATGGCATGTCTTGCCAACGAAGCTAATGAGCTTTGAAGATGGTGGCGTCAGTCGCAAGTCTACTTTTGCAGCTCACGCAGGCAGGAAACGCTGTAACATACAGGCTGTATATGAACAGTGCTTAAGATGCCTGCGTGTGTTTATCGCTTTCACAAGGCGTTGGTGCTCGTTAGTCGATAGCATCTACGTAAGAATCCAACCACGATGGAAGTGATAACTGGCACATGAGCTTTTGCGCGTACTGGTCTTCTGGTTTCACACGTTATTGCGGCTATTTATGTGAACCTTCGGTATTCGTTTATCAAGTATTTGTTACATGGTTATGCATATTTTTGAGTAGCCTTCAAAAGCCACCGTTCTACTCTTGTCAGAGCTTTCGAGAGGACTAGAACATTCAGATTACAAAAAATGAGCCTTTTACGTTTAGTCTTGTTCTACCATTATCAGGCATGGAGTACCAGAGACAGACGCGGTAACTCGTAAACAATGTTCATTTAACTGTACGTGAATAATTACATGAAAATGGCCAATTAGCTATGAGAAATGGTCTTACTTCAATCTGAAGCTGGAGATGTTAGCCTTGCTGGCGGCCTAGCATGCTACTCCTTTTACTTTTAGGCGACCAATGATAATATACACACCGTGATCACGCAAACACATAACACGTGCTATGCTGGCAGCGAACACGGAAAGCACGCGCAACAGAAAAAGAAAAGCGAATTGCCGTTTCTCGCAACGCTCAGGCGGCGCTTCTCCATGGTCCTACAACACCCTGCAGCGCCAGGCTCTAATTGTGATTCAAGTTTCGTACAGCTATAAACGATTTTCACTTTGACAAGAAACGACTGCAGTCACACAAAACCATGTTTCAAGATTGCGGAAACATTGGCCGTATTGGCAAATCTGTCCAGTGAATATTGTGTAGTGAAAGTAGCTTACTGATTGAGCCTGATTCGCTGAAGGATGCTTGGTTATGCTTACTGAAGCCTCGCCGCATCTTTAAGTTCCAACAAAGATCAGTTTAATAATGGCGCCTTTACTGAAGGCTCCAGTTACACCACATAGACCACAGCCAACACCATGCGAGTTGATACTGAACTCGTCACGTCTTTTCCCAAAAGCGAACGTGTTAGAATAGACTTCGTAGAAATTATATGTGCTATTCCAGCATTGCGGTTGGCGTGAACCTTGCCCTGTGTTCCGAAGTGAACAGTCAACCACTTCATCACAGTGCTGCGATACACTTTGCTATAAATGAGTTAGTATAGCACGGTCAAATTCAATTATGTTGAAGAATGACCTGTAGCAGCACCATATATGCATTGAGCTCTGTGTACGTTGGCATGCTCAGATGTGCCGGAATGTAAGGGTCTTAAACACAAAACTTCCCTAAAAAGAATCTTTGTGAGGCAAACAGATATCAAGGCTCTTTGTAGGAGTCTGTCTGGTGTGACAAAAGCCTTCAGTGTAGACCCCGCTATAAAATGATACGTTTTTTGACTTTCACATGCCGGGATGCCTGAATAGACAAGAAAAAGTATCTGTGTTCACCACATAAGACTCAATGTTGTTTACGCGAACTACCTTATAAGCTCAAGTTTCAGTGGATAGACTCGCCAATGTCTATGTGTGTAATATTGTTGACGACTCACAACACATTTTGTGTGACTGCTGCTGTTACTTGTCAGCGACGCAATTTGTGAATACTGCACTTTACACTTGCAGTGTGACTCGAACTGCGGGAGCGTGTCATATCGTGGTACAAGCACCGATCCAACATTGCGAGCTGCGAAAGAGCTAGATGTTTTTCTTAGGCCTTCTGCGGGCCTTAACGAAACTTTGTAAATAAATTTAGTGTGCATGTACGCTTGTCTGTGCGTACGTGTTTTTTTTTGTATTTGTGTGATCATCGTGGATGCCATAATTATCACTCAATACCTGGAGCAGCATGCCGTGTGATCCGCCAGGCAAACATCTCGTGCATATAAATAAATGTAGCTTAGAAGAACTTTTTGTTGGCCGAGTTGGTGCATATTAGCAAACAGTTTTATAACTGCGGAAACTAACTAAATAACTGTCTTTGCGTGCTCAATCTCTGTGGTCGTTGTTGCGCAGTTATAAAACTGTTTGCATATCAACAAAGTCAGCAATGTGCACCTCTCTCTATCAGAAGAAGGCAGCAGATATTTGAATGGGCTCAAGCGAAGCCAGTGGCAACCAAGTCGAAGGAAATTGCATGTAGCACCCCTGATTGGCTGAGTGGTTGAAAGACGTCTGTGCCAGAGTGCCCGTCCAGTGATGTATTTGGAAAACTACGCAGCACAAGGCGTTCGCGGCTGCCGAAGAGATAGCATTTCCGAAGGGCAATGCCGCGTAGTATCCTTCATAAACGAAAGATGCTACGAAATCGGCCCTCGTTGCGGCAGTGGCATGCGAGATGAGTAGCGTCAGTATTGCGGCAGCTTCGTTCTCGATCTGTCTTCTTCACCATCTCTGCTGGCATCCTCCCACGCCTTTCTGACCGCTTTGGCCTTCGCGCCTTTCATGCATTGACTCAGAACTCGGCACGAAAGTTCATGAGCTCAGCTTGGTAACGCTCCGACGGTAATTTATTTTTGTCAGCAGATTTATGTAGATAGATCGATAACGGCACTTCCAAAAAAAGAAGGCAGAAAAAGTACAGCAAAGGCGACATAGCGAATATGGTCGATCGTCAGATTTGCGATGTTATCAATATCGCAGCTACTTCTGTTTGCTTTCTGTGTGGGCGTTGAAACTATATATCCTGACTTAGGATTGGCAGAGAAGGAGCTGGTGACCAGGAGGTACCCCTATTCAAATTATTATTCCAGCAAGTCGTGCCTAGGGATATGGAACATAAGGTGAAACCTTAAGACACTGCTTACTCAGTTACGTTTTTCAAGCTCTTCATTTTTTTCATTGATATAACGACCTGGGCACTTCAGAGGCCTTGAGATCAAAATCCACTCCAATGCGGCTGTAGCGATGTGGCCAATGCTGGTTTTGAGTGCAAGCGCATCAGTGTACATACTTTAGATGGATAGGTGAATTGCTAGGTGCAATAAAATCGATCAACATAGAACATTGACCGTGACAGGGCAGCATTGTCTGTTCCCACAGTGCCAGTGCTCACTTTAATCATCAAGAGCGGATGGCAGACCGTTCGCATATAATCTACGCGAAAGGTCAGAAGATCACACGCGCCATACCTTCCTCGAGTCTGGCAGTTTCTTTTCACGTCGAGCCCTCTTGTTTTCGAGAGACAGCGCAGAACACGTTGACTTCGTGGTTGTGTTTTACACGGCTTGTTCATCCGTTCGAAATGACACCAGCTGCCGCTGCCTTGATCGTTCCCGGCCGAAAAAAAGAACAGAGGCCCCAAGTACTATATGGTGTATTCTGGTTGGCCGGAACATGCAGTGATCGCATACGGAGCTTCATTTTCTCGCTTTCTGCGAGTCCCGATAATGATACTTCCTGACGGGCCTTACCGGGCATCGGCGAAACGAATGATTGTTCTTTTTCTTCCTTTATTGAAGAACACTCACGCTTCTTCCTCGAACATTGTGTACCAAGAAGGAAAAAGCCATGAGGTGTGGTCGATATCTGCTATACGCTTCTTTCTGGCGTTGACGCGGCCGAACGGGACACAGATGGGAACTAGTCAAGCGTCGAGATTGGGTTTCTTGTAACGATCTGGGTTGTTGTGCATGAAGCCAGAGTTTCATTAGCGTTCAGAATTTTTCTTTATCGCTTTACTGTCATCTAGAGGCATTCTGGCTCGTCTAATAGTGACATTGGGGGCTCCCTTCCGAAAAGTGTTGTATCTTACGTCAGCAGCTTTTCTCGTCGTACGCGCCCTCGTGTGCATGCTGGGTGGGAGACCAGCGTGGCCAGTAGTTAGCTGCACTCGCATCCTACGGATACGCCCGTTGCCATTTGTCTTAAGGCTGCGTACTATGTGCCTCTGGCCATGCCTTCATCTCACTGTGCTTTCCAGTGGACGTATAAGAGCACACATAGTTTGCTTTAAATGTGCGACTGCTTTTAAGAACTTTTCGGAAAGTACTAAGATGGCGGGTCTGTCAGGAAAACCCAAATTTTCATTCCAGGGTGAATCTTTACATTTTTTTCCATCTGGCTGTTTTTCTCTTAAGTTATTGTAAAACATGCAACTTATCTAATCTCATCATTCCATCTTCTTCCCGGTGGTTCTCGAATATGTTATCTATCCCTTGGCACGCTTCTTCGTTACCCTATTATACTACTGAATATCTACTCGACGCGCCTGCGCGACTTCTCATTATTATTCCCGAGTCAACTGCCTTCGTTTCCTTTATGATCCACACTACTGCCGTCCTATCGCGCTTAATGGTATTAATCACGCTTAACAATTTTAAGCTTAATTAATGTTTTCAAGGTACTTAACTTAATTTCAGATTTCTTTCTTATGTACAATATGTCGGCCACAATAATTAGCATAATAATACTATGTGGTTATTTATTGGCGCGAGGGCCAGATATGGCTAAAGAGCACCATGACTTATTGATGATGGGTTTTCAATGTGCGATGAATTTATGTGAAAATGATTTGCAGATGGTATATGAAACGTGGCTGTGGGAAGGCCTAAAATCATGTCTGTAAATTGCGTAAAATGTATGAATATCACAATAATGGCAATAAGTAATGATGTGAGCGATGAGCGTGAACGTTCCGTTATGAAGAATAATTATTATAAGCTGAATGCATTAGATATATATTTTTATTTGCAGGATAGCGTACTTGAAGTACCTTAGATTACATAAATATTTTAGAGAATATCTGAAAGCCTGATGAGATGTATTCTGACATTCAAAGGAAATTTTTGTAGGAAAGGTGGTACGGAGAAAATGATCCCTGCTGGCCTTCGTGCACAGTTTGTCCTACCAGCTCATCGCGAGATCATAGGTAGCGAAATCAACGAATCTTGTCTGTCCAGGTCTGAAGCTAAGCATATCGGGTCTGCAAATATTCTTTACCATCCGATTGGCATTGAAAACTGCAGATGCACTGTCGTGGTCATTTAAAGATAGTTCGATTTTTATCACGAAGCGCGACAATCAGCGTTACCTACGAAGGCAGGCAGCTTTTAGCAAGTGGAAGAAGAATGAATGCCGTGCTAATGTGTGATATGAATATATACGTATATACCATATATACGTAACTTACACAGCATAATTAATTCAGATCAGAACCTGCATTGCTCATGATCCCTGGTACCTTAATTTTGTTTTTGAAAAGGGACCTTGCTATTCGCCTGACTCTAGCATGAGGCTAAAAAAAGAGAAGCATACGTGTTTCTCAGGAAGAAAGCTTCGTAGTTGTAATTTATCCTTGTCCGGGGATCGAATCCGGGACCGACGCCTTTCGGGGTAGTCATTCTATATCATCCGAGCTAATCAAGAGGCTAGCATATGGAGGACCTAGGCCTAGGGACAATGAAACTGGCATATCAGTTCTGCATCTGCCCGCAAGGTGGAGAAAGATTTATAAAAGGAAAACCACCGTTTGTTTTGTGTTGCCTGGATATTATTAGATGTACTGCATCTGCGATAAAAATCGCATTACCTTGTCAACTGCGCAGTTCTAATCTTCTTTGTTCTATGTTCTAGTCTTCTTGTAGAGTTGCAAAACACAGCCGAATTATCGACAAGCTATTGTGAAAGCTGATTCATTGATCTCTTTTCATATTCCTTCCCTGGGTGAATCCCCGCTTTAATTCTTTTGTATGTTGTCTTCACTGCTAGGTCGCTTGTTCTCGTCAGCCTTCGTTACGTTCTTCGTCGGGTATCGCCTTAATTTTTGGAATTGAAGCCTTGAAACAGGGAGATGATACAGTAGCGTGAGCTCAGCCGTAGCTGATCTCTTGCTACGCGGCCTGTCCGAAAACAGGTCTCTATACGATTCACTTTAACCGTGCTTATAGGAGTCACATTGCGTCACAGGACAGGATCTTCGTTCGGTGGTTCGGAAACGAGCGCTGTTGACGGAGAGAGGAAAGTGGTCGTTTCACATTCTATCTTTACAGGTCAACGAGGATGTGTGGATTCGCACTGAGAGCAATGTCGCTCACGGAAAACAAAGTATTGCCACCTTTACGAATGGAAGAGCTAACCTATAGACCAGGCCTGAAATCCTGCGCTTCGCCTTATTTGTTCAATATCTTTGCGCTAGTGCTTTAAAAGCCGCTGATGTACTATTGAGATTTGGAAACCGAATTCTCAGCGTGATCGCCGTCTTGCATTCTTAAGATACTTCCTGGATGTGTGGCGTAACAACACCTCAGTGACATTGAAAGAGACGCTATCCACCACCACAACATTACCGTTAAAAGCGAGTGAGTTAAATATGTCAGCGAGTATACATACACACAAGGGGTTATGAAGCTGAAGGGAATGCGTATTGTCCACCAGTCCCTTTGTGTGGCGCAGCTTGCTTGCTTTAGGATTGCTTTAGGATTGCTTTAGGATTGCTTCAGGATTGCCTAAAACAAACATCTGTTTTCCTAATTTCTTACCCTGGCACTGCGCGCTTTATTGAATTTCTCGTTATCAAGCGTGTGAGAGAATGAATGAATGAATGAATGAATGAATGAATGAATGAATGAATGAATGAATGAATGAATGAATGAATGCGTCTGCTTCAACTCAACACGGAACTCTGATCGAAATTTTTTAAGGGAGGGAGCACACGTATGGTATCCAAACCAAGAGAAGCCAGCAGTTTGAAAAGTTCTACATTCCGATAACTGTACGATTAACTGATAAGATACGGGTGCATATTCTTAGATGCGAAAGCAGGTTCTCGCAGGGGACACCGCCCCCTTCTCGAGAACAACTGCTTTGCGTTGTCCACAAGTACGTTTTTGTCCGCTATAGAGCATTGCTTGTTGCGGCCTCCAAAATGCATGCACAGATTTCACCACTCTAGAACTCTTTGTGAGGCGAACTCTTATTTGCCATGCAGACTACACCGTCCTTGTCTGTTACATTATAGGCACTTGTGGCCTCCGACATACATGCACAGGTGCCACCAATATCAGAGTTTGTGCGGGTAGCAAAACGCCGCAAAAATTACGAAGCGTGATAGCTGTGCTATAGCGTAGTGTTCAGGCCGTGCAGCTTTCAACATCACATTCCCCCGGGTTGAGACACCCGCGCTTCCTAAAGCGCAGAACACTGATGTAGGCACACCGTGCGAGTGGATACCACAACCTTTCTCCATGCTGATTGATTGCTTTGTTCCGTATGTTTTCTTCTTGAGAGATCTCTTCCGCGTGGAAGAAAGGTGACCCGGTCATCGCCGAGTCACCGAAAAAGTTGAGTCACGCGTCACCGATGGAATCCTCGAGAAGCGTTAATGTAAGGAAGCATCCACATTACTGTAGAAACGGGGCTGCTCTCTATTCAGCAGTTTATTGTGGAGGCACGATTGTGAATATAGGACCAGACTGCTGCCCTCTGTAGCGACGAGCTACAGACTTTGTGTAACAGATATGTTCCCAGGGACGTTGTTGCTGTTTTACACGACCAAAAGCAGCACTCTCTTCTTTTCACTGTTTTTAAATATGCCTTGCGCTAACTACATATATAGGGGGTCTGGCGCCGACAGAGCCACCAGTCACTTACGCATCGTCTTGCTTCAGCCTATGCCGTTGGTAGCAGTGTTCCAAAGCTTTGGGCATCACCGCCATTCCACTATTATCGCGATGCCGCCTCGGATGTGTGCCTGACTGTCCAATGCTTCGCGGAACAGAAATTTTTACGGGAAGTGACAATGCTGCAGTCGCTTATATCCCAACTCTGGCTGGTAACGGGGTTGCTCTAGAACAAGACGTAACACTACATAAACAGCCGCCCCCGCAAGCTTTTTCGCGATCTAGCGCCGGACATGGTGGCCGGTCACTTATGCACCGTCTTTCTGCAAAAATGCCCGCATACCATGCATTGGGTGCACGTTAAAGAGCACCAGGTGGTCGAAATTAATCTGGAGTCCCCCACAATGGTGTGTGCCGTAATCATATGGTGGTATTGACACAAAAATTTTCAGAATTGAATTACGCCTCGTCTTTCTTCAGGGTGGTTTATCGTATCGTCCTGTGAATGGTAGATCATTCCTAAATTGGTTGCCCCATTATAACTCTCTATTTAATGTATGCATGCGCAGTGTTTTACATCTGAACACAAGATATTTGCTATGTTCGCACTATGTATGTTGCTGCAGCTTGCGAGCGACGTCGAGCAAAATCCAGTGCTTCTGATTTCCAAGCAAGAACAACAAATTTTCGCTGCGGCTATGGCCACGCCTGCTGTGCTATAAAAGCCGACGGAAATTCTTCATGAACTTCGTTCAGTTGCCGACAAGCAAGAGACTCTTGAGCAACAAAATTGGCAAATGGCACACAAAGTAAGCGTTGTTGAACATAATTTGTTGTCGGTACTTCCGTTGAAAGGTGAAGTGAAACATATCTGGTCAAAGTGATAAACTGGTTGCTACATCTTTGAAACTGCAAAACTGGCAAGATGATATGGAGGGCAGATCTAGAGGAAATATTCTAATACTTTTCGGCTTTCAAGATGCAGCTAACGAAACTTGGGTGGCCGCTGAATCTAATGTGATTCCCTTTTGTTCGAAGAAATGAGGCGCTTCAATTTCCGCAGAGGCAATTGAGAGGGCTCGCCGGATTGGCTAACACACGCCAACACTACAAAATGAGACCTGTTATAGTGAAGTTTGTTTCATTCAAAGACCAACAATGTG
This sequence comes from Dermacentor variabilis, assembly GCF_050947875.1. Lineage (NCBI taxonomy): Eukaryota > Metazoa > Arthropoda > Arachnida > Ixodida > Ixodidae > Dermacentor > Dermacentor variabilis. The sequence continues at coordinate 38,087,827 of NC_134569.1, forward strand.
TTCTTTCTTTTGTCTCAAGAGTGAACGGATTTCGTTATAAGCTAAAATTACAGCTGCAAAGTCCGACTAGAGATGAAAAAATGAGTTCAATTAACTCAAGGCAGAGAAGCGCACTTGCAGATTCAGTATAGTATAATAAAAATGGGAAAGCCGATCTTCGTATATAATACCAAAACTGAGACAGTACCTAAAATTAACCCTTAGCAACTAAATATTGTCACTTAAGTGGCAAGACCACGAGCCTGCACGAATGACCTTATGTGTTGTAGGGTGTCGGAGCACCAACAGTAAAGTTAGAGAGCTTGCAGCCTTCTTGGAAACAACAAAACAAAACGTACAGTATTTGGAACTGAATCGTGGTTAAATCTCCCGCGGTTGATGTTATGGTGTCCCTTAATATAGGTGATCTGGCCTCTGACTGGAAAATTGCAAATGTAACCCCGATTTACAAAAGCGGTCCAAAATCAAAGGAGCGCCGCTGCAAACCTATTTCGCTCACTAGTATCACCTGTAAGACACGAAACTGATGAAGAGGAAGCAGAAACGATTTCTTGGGGCACCTTATTCCATTCTCGAATTATTCGGGGAAAAAATCGCATTTCAATAAGTTGATCCTGCTTGCAAGCTCTCGTACCTTCAAACGGTTCTCCGTACGGGCAGATTTGTACGTAGGCTCTTTCAAGTATCTTTCTTTTTAGCATAGCCGTCTTCCCATAAGATATCTTATAACGAAGAGATAACAGAAAATATTTCCACCTGTCTTCAAGCAGAGGCAATCTCAAAACATTTCAGATCTCAAATGATCTCTTAGCGAAGTCATATTGACCTGCAACAAAACGGGCCACTCTTAGCTGTACGTGCTACAAAGGGTCAAGCTTCCCTTTAGTGAAAGGTTCCCAAGCATTGCATGCGTGCTCGAAATGCGGGCGCACGTTCGACATATATAAAGACTCCTTTAGAATGGCCGGCGCGTGCTCAAAGTTGCGCTTCAAAAAATTTTTATGTGTTACTATCTTTAAATACCGTGTAGTCAACTGAGTACATTTCCCGCAAATTTGCTGGAAAATAACTCCTAGATATATGCATTTGTTCACAACGGACAGTTCAGTCGTGTTGATGACGTACCTTGGTATACATGTTTAGTTCCTGTTAGTAAATCTCGACAAACTGCACTGACAAATTGGGAGACATGTTCCAAAATCACACTAACGCATTACACTATCCAGGTCATTCTGTAGCTGTTCACTGAATGAAAACTCGTGATAACTACTACAATCATCGACGTATAATCGAACCTGACAATACAAATTTTGTACAAGGTTAGCTATAAATATAAAGAAAAGCAGAAGCCCCAGGACGGACTGCTGTGGAACACTAGAGGACACGAAGACGTTAGCTGAGCGCACACCCTCAAGAATTACAGATTGTTTTCGTTACAAAGCATATGCTTCCAGCCATTTCAATAATTTAGTCGGCAAACTAGGATAGCTTATCTTTTGCATTAGCCGGGTATTGGGCGTAAAAAGTATCGAATGCCTTCCGAAAGTCTGAAGATGCACAGTCAACCTGCAAACTAGTCAATAAATGCTGAAACAATGTGGGAAAATTCAATGGGCTTAGTGTCCCAAGTCAGCCCAAAACCTTGTTGCGAAGGAGAGCAGGAGTTATTACCTTGGTCTTGTTTCATGTGTGCCAGAGTGAATGCAGGACATCGGGAAAATAAACAGGTGTGCGCAAAAAAACATGGGCAGGAGCATGTCGGATGTGTAAAGAAAGTAGTTTATTCAGTTCCCCTGTAGTGTGGTTCATCATATTTAGGCCAAGCGGGCAGATGTTTGAATGACAGATTGCATCAACATCGCTATAGGATGGTAAACCAGCTCTCCAGTCACATTAGTGCTCATTGTAAGGCTCACAAGTGCATTCCAGATTTTAATAGAACCTGTGTTTCGAACAAAGCTGATGATCAAATGACAAGGGAGATATTGGAGGCGCTTCAGATCAAGAAGCGTGGTGATGCTTGTATCAGTGAACCTTCAGTTTCTCTTTCGACAAAGGAACTGGCGTATCTTGAGAGCAGCGCTTAGAAGCTGTTGTGCGTCGTGTTTTCGTTGTGAGATGCAGATGACGGCACTGTTTTATTTTTTCTTGTTGTTTTGATTCTTGGCAGCAGCAATTTATTCCTCTGTCAAGAGAAATAAAACGCTCAGTTGTTAGTGCGCCTACGTGGTTGTCGCCTGTCGCTTTCCTTCGTCTGTGGTTTATTTGAAAAACTAACTAACTAACTAACTAACTAACTAACTAACTAACTAACTAACTAACTAACTAACTAACTAACTAACTAACTAACTAACTAACTAACTAACTAACTAACTAACCAACTAACTAACCAACTAACCAACTAACTAACCAACTAACCAACTAACTAACTAACGAACGAACTAACTAACCAACTAACTAACTAACCAACTAACTAACAAACCAACTAACTAACTAACCAACAAATAAATAAATAAATAAATAAATAAATAAATAAGGATAAGTGGGAAATTACATGGAGAAAGCAGGGGGAGAGGAGGTTTGGGGTTTTGGTGGTATATCCTAACAATAGATATGGCCAGTCATTTTTCTTTATTTATTTATTAGGCACTGATCTCTCATCACTAGAGTAATAAGTTTTATGAATAATTGTGGATGTAACTTTATGGCATAAAGTGACATTGTATCTATGACAAACGAGAATGCGACAAACAATATCACACTATAATTTGACACCTTTTGCAGTTAACGCAATCAACAGCATGACGAAGGCACCTTTGTATTAGGCTACCGTCAATGGTCTGAAAGAAAAAAAAATATTTGGCATAGTTTCTAGAGCTCAGCAGGCAGCTTCAGACGTACAAAGCGATGGGAAGCAATTAGTACTGCAGTGACTTCAAGATATTTCTAACGAAAGACAGTGTATTAGTTTGGATATACAGGTGTTACATGAAAAAAGTTTACTGTCTGTAATGAACGAACAGAAAGTAGAGACTACAGTGAATTTACTATATTTCTTGCGATAACATTTTATGTAGTTTACCGAATAGTCTTCGGAAGGACATAAAATTATCATTTTCAAGGCAGCGACTTCATTTAACAACGATCGTTGTACCAAGTAGTGCTTACAAATTAAAAAAAAATTATAGGTATACCTTTCAGAGAAGGAAGAGCATTCACCCTTTTTGTGACAGTCAAAGAAGGTAAAAAAGAGGAGAGCAAGTCACATAACCAACCATATCATCTATTGAATAAAGAACTCATTACGATTACCAAAAGAGCAGATTTGACGGAAATAGAAAGCTCGCGGCTTTACTACGTCATGACCCGTCCAACGTCGATGCACCTTTAGTGAAGCCTCGAAGCCGCATGTACTTGCTTTGAAGGGGTACATTAAGAACCATGCACTGTTCCCATCAAAGATGGATCCATTCCTCGGGCAGTGCATAGAGTGTAAATATGAGACTCATCCTTGTTTTTTATTCATCTTTGTTTTGCCTCAAGTGTGCTCTTTTTTTAACCTGCTGCCCTTCGCATTGAAGCTTCCGATTCCGCTTATGCTAGCAAAGCTGTTTCACGAAGAGCTTCTTAAGCAACAAAGGCAACGCCATTAGAGAGGGATAGATTTCCCCCGTCTGTATATGAGTCTTAACATTGCGTGTTCAGCTTTCTCGGAATTTGCTTTGGCCCTTCATCTGCTGCGATGACTCAGTGGGATCTGCCGCTCAGCTCGAGATTGTGAGTTCTATTACAGGCCACGTCTGTTGCGTACAAATGGGAGTGATCTGTCAAAGCTCCCATGTACCCACAGCATTACAGGCGCTTTAAGGAACCCCTACTGGCAGGAACCAAACCCGAATCCCTCCGCTACGCCGTCTCTGACTGCCGAACTGTTTATTTAACACAATCAATCAATCAATCAATCAATCAATCAATCAATCAATCAATCAATCAATCAATCAATCAATCAATCAATCAATCAATCAATCAATCAATCAATCGATCAATCGCGAGTGACAGCGGCCACAAAAGTTCTATTGCAAAAAAAAAGCTTGTGAATTACACACGAAGCCAGTCGGGCCCCTGTTATAACTAAATGGTTTGCTGTGGAGCAACTGGTGCAGGAAATACTTTGGTTAGCCTATGACTCCCTGCTACAGTGCAAAAAAGAAAAAGGAGAGTTACTGACGACAGTGATAGAGATGACAATAAACACGATGATGCCTCATGCATATTTCATCAATCGACCCTTAAATTGGTGTTAAAGCCGCTGCACAATGCGCCACTACACTTTCCTCTCTGTGTTTTTTTATTATTTTCTGTCAATTGTTATGTGGTCTAATTGCGCATTAAGAGAGTGGCAGGTCCTAAGGAGGGAAGCCAGTAGTGTTGGTAAAGCCCAATCCCATATCCGCGATGTCTCTTTTTGTTACCGCAACGTCATTTTAGTGCTCGAAAATGAGTTTGCCTTGCCCGTTCGTTTCATCAAGCTGACGAGGACCGTTGTCATCATCGGCGTTAATTTTTCGTCGTCGGGCCGTCTCGTTATCCCCAGCTTCATCATCGCCATAGCACGAAGAAAAACAAAACTGTCCACGACGTCCGCCACTAGAGTTCTAACCTACGTCACTGCGAGCGATGTGATAATGCATCGCATAAAAATTGCCCTTAACAAGCAGGCAGTATAACATGTTCGCGTGAAATTTTCCGTTGTCATGTTCGTGAAAATAACCCTGGTGGTACAAAAGAGGCGTACACGACAATGATGATGATGATCAGTATGAAACATGACCTACAATCTACAAACATGACCTACAAACGTGACCTACAATATCTACAATAAAGGATACGCCGAAAATCGGGAGGTTGGTAGAAAATAAGGTCGGAATCATCGACGGCGCTAATTCCGATATCAACGTCGCAATAATAATGCGGCAGGTTTTTTTACATAGTAGCTCACAGGATTCTTAGCCGCCAAGTGCGTGATATAGCAGCAGCCGGTATTGGCCTTGGAGTTAACCGATATCCGAAGGGGACCTTCAAAACGACTCAGATACCTGAAAAGCAAGAAGCGTTCAACACAGCGACTGCTTAATCACCGGCGGCTTGAACAATGATTTAAGCAAACGCTGAACTTCAGAAATGTTGTAAGAAAAGTTTACATGTAAAGGTAATCTCGAATGCCACGCAGCCGACAGGTAGGGTGGATAGGTTCTTGAAAGTGGTCCTACTCCTACTGAGTGATGCAAACAGAAATTATGCCTGTCTAGACAAGATCTAAAATCTTATTAGACTGACCACAAGGCAACCTCACCATATTAACAAACAAAAGAAACTAAAGTAAACATGGTACATCAACATTCTCTGAATCAAATATATTCAAATAGTAAACAGTTGAACCGGCCCGAAAAGAATTATAAGCCTTTACCCAAACAGATGCAAACAGAAGGTTCCACAAGGCTATATAAAGTGAATAAATGCAGCCTACTTAAACATGGGTAGTGTGAGAGCGCTAAAGTCTGTCCGTGTTCGTATTTCGTGCTCCACAAAATCCATTGCTGTACCCCGTTAGAAAGGAAATTCCGTACATCACGAAGAAGCTGAAGTGAAAACTTATTTACCTGAGCAACACTATTAGTTTTCTAATATAACAGAATTTATGATTATCTATCGTTTAAAGTGCTGCGTTATATATCAGGACCATGTGAAGCCAACAGACAATGGAGCCAGGTAAAGCATTGGGTTAATTAACTGCGGTTGAAATGGCAATGATTGTGAGGGAAAGGGAAAATAAAAGTGGATGAAAAAATATGGTGTCATCGTTGGGAGACAAACCCACAACCTCCTACCTATATAGAACTCGGTATGTAATGGGTTGCAGGAGAAAGGTCATTTTAGAAACCGGTCAAGTGTGGTGTTTCCCAGGGAAGGATTCTGGGACCATTTTTATTTTTACTATATATTAATGAGATCCCAAACACTGATAACAAAGATAAATTTATAATATATGCAGATGACACCACTTTATTTTTTTTTTGCGGGAAATTCAGGCACAGATTTAGTAAATGGGGGTAACGAAGCGCTATCTAAAATAAAAGACAGGGCTACTCTAAGCCACTTAAATATTAACATTACTAAAACAAAGGCGGTTCTATTTCGACCTCGAAACAAATCTGTCCAGCTTGCACCAAATAAGATAAGTGACATAGAAATAGAACTAGTGTCATCAATAAAAACCCTGGGAGTCTACTTTCGCGAACACATGACATGGGATGACCCGGTAAACCATATGAATAAGTTGTCTATAGAACAATTGGTATGATACGCCGCGTTTCTTTTGATTGCCCTCTACCTGCACCATGCTTCTTTATAACGCTTTCTCTTTACCAGTAATTAGGTATGGGTTACTGGATTGGGGTACAACCACTAACAAAAATATCAACAAGCTTGAAGTGTTGCAAAAGCGTGTGGTTCGATCAACATGTAAGGTTCCATACCATTTTCACACTCAGGAGCCTTTCAGAAAACAGCATTATAAGGTCAACTGCATGTACACTTGTAATTTCTGTCGCCAGTAAAAATTTGGTACAGTCAACAATACTAACGCGCTAGCAATATTAGCTGGACTAGAAAGAAACATTACAAAAGATAATACACGCAAACTAGAAGAATGGCAAATAAAGAAATGTCGCACAAATTATGGCAAGCACATGCTAGAGTTCTTGCTACCCACATTAGTGAATACAATTAGTAGAGAACAGCTCTTTGACATTTCACAATTCTCATTCAAACAACTACGGAGAGTATTACTAGAAGTAACATCTTTGCCGTAAAATCATACACGCTTGGAAAATGTGCATCCTTCGGGGCGTATATTTGCCACACAACACTAATCGTCATCTGCCTTGCTTGCGTTTCCTTTCTTGAAAACGCTGCGCTCCGTGCATTCCTGCCGAGAATGCTCTGTCATGCTGATAACGCGCATGCCGTTCGTGACTTGGAAGTACCGGGCTCGCAGCGTTTAAGAAAGGAAACGCGGGCTAGACAGATGACGATTATTGCTGTGTGGCAATATACAACCCAAAGGCTGTCAAATTTGACAAAACATATATATGCCATTTGTGTTTCAGATTCCTGGTTTACTATATTATTTTACGGTCGCGCCAACCGCAACCGACAACTCTACCATACTAAACTAGCAGTTGTAGAGCTGTTGTTTAAGGCTGCTGTGGTTGTTAATATATAAAGCCGGAGGGTGGGTGGACGGTTAGCGGTAGTGGTTGTTATTAAAGTTAACGTGACACTCTGCGGGGAGGAAGACTAACGTCGCCACATTGCGTGAGTGCCCTGGCGTTTGGTGTCGAGCTTCTGCTAAATCGGCTCAAATAAAAACGACAGACGCTTCGCCTGGAAAAGTGCCCTTTCGCATTTGGAACACGGCGTCAGCCAGAAAAAGCATGTATGAATATAACGGTGGAGAGGGCGGGGGGAGGAGCAACACGTGGCACGACTGTCCTTCAGTTTTACCGCACACATGTCATCAGCCTCAATTTAGTAACACCGGGGGCTAATGATAACGCCACTTGGAATTAAGCCTCACGCTAATACTATTGATAGAGGTCTGGAGATTACGGTACACTCTGGGCGTCGGTTTCTTTCCCGTCGTCAGTATTGCCAAAGGCACGTGCACCTGATTTCGAAACACTGCGCTCTTCTCCGGTTCATCTAAAGGATCCACCTCGACGCGTGTGCCAGCCGAATTGCGACACGCACGCTTTTTTTTTTATTTGCGAAGTGACACTCTGCGAATACGAGTGTAAGCGGGGAGGGAACGTCGATTTTTTTTTCTTCGCGTTTTCTTTCTTTAGTTATTGGCTGTTCACCGACAGCTAATCCGTTCTTGATGGACGCCTGTGTAGAAAGCGTCAGCCAGTTTCACCAGAAAGTACTGATGCCGGCCAAGGACTATGGGGGTACCTATGCAATTGTTATGACGCGTAAATGCGAGAGAATTACATGTCGCTGAGTTTAGTGCTGCAGCGTTATGTTTCCGTTGTTGCAACTTACGAGGTCGCAACAAAGCAAGACGACAGACCGGCCATATTGCAATCTCTCGATCAGCCGAGCTTTATTTGTGGGGTTCGCATTAAAGCGGTGTTTCGCGCACATTGCGTTGAGTGTTCTTGCTCGATGAGACCACTTTGCATTGCGATGACAGTACTTTTCGAGCGGTGGTGTATTTAATGAATGCAATCAATGATTTGTATATGAATTAGTTGAATATGTGTTTAGATTTCTCGCGTAAGTAGTGTTCGCCTCTCTGAATAATCAAACTCAAGGACTAGAATTATGCTATCTGCAAAATTTTATGTTTAAAAATTCCGTAACACTTGAGAACCATCTCCCCGTATAGCTGGCCCTACAGCCCTCCCGATCGGAGCGACATCGAGGGAAGCAATCGAAGACCTGCCGCAAACAGACGGGGGGTTTCAAATGCCTGATTCTAAGAAGCCGCTTAATCAGAGAGAATGACAGCCTGAGCGCACCTGCGGGTTTGTAGAGGATCAGAATTCGTGGTGATCTTCACGTAAATTACGAAAGAATACACCAGCGATAGCCTTTCTTGTCTATGAGGCCTACTTTATGTATATACACCGCCAAACATTACATACATCACGCAAGACGCTATCCGCAGCAATCTTAGAGTCATGTGACTCGATAACTTCAGCCTGTTATTCTGATTGTTTGGATCTAATCACCACCGTCTTACCCTTTCTTGTTCTTGCACTCGATCGGCTACCTACGCCTTAGACGATTAGTGGTTTTGGATCTTTCCATTGCTCACTTCTCCCCAGCATTTTGTTTTCTGTGGTGCCTATATTGACGTTGGGCTTTGGAATTCTTGCCAGTTGTTGCTTACTCCACGCTCTGTTTCAGAAAAATTGGTGAACCGATTCTAAAGGCTGTGCGCTCAGAATTATCGGGGGGTAAAAGTAGCAGGTAGTACATGGCAATTGCGTGTAAATGCGTGCCGACAGGCGATTAATAAAAGTACTCATAAAGTCATTTTTATATACGGCCAGCAATAAAGACACTGTTGAGACCTGTTTTTTGCAGGTGGATAAAATTCAGGGTTCTTACAAGGTCAGCGAATAACTTGTCACTTGGTAAAGCAAAGAAGCGAAATGCTCTTTTAAATCGGAAAGTTTGCCATACGGCATACCAGAAGAAGCGCCAATAACCAGAAAAAAAACTAAAATTGAAATTCTTTCACCGTGTTTTCTGCAATCAAGCAGGCATTGACAGACGCAACTACCTGTCGGAGCCAACCTATGTCTCAACTCGACTCGGCCACTCAAAGAAGGTGCGGGAATACAGCGTCTTGCCAAATCGTTTTTTGCACAAACTGACAGACTGGAATTTGTTACCGGAGGAGCGTGTTTCAATATCTGATAATCACGATTTTTATTCCCGCCTGCGTTTGTGACAATGCGTTAATGTCTTAATTTTGTTTTAATTTTCTGTTACGCTTGAAGATGTTCCCTTATTGTGTGCTCCCATCTTGATGTTACTTTATTTATTCTTGACTTATTTCTGCGAACGATTTTATACATCTTTCTATAATTATCCCCCCTTCTATAATGCCTTCGAGGCGACGCAGGTATTCTGTAAATAAATAATAAACAAATAAAAACGTTGGAAAGCATCTTACGAAATACTTTCGATACTCCCAGACTAGCCGACGGCACATCAATACGGAAAACGCTAAGTCGCTGCTTTGCTGAGGTGAAGGGCACTGTCACTTCTCATTTGCGTGAAACAGGGTGCAACTGGAAGTCGTTGGTAAAGAAAGAAATAATCGAAAACACAAAGGAACCGCGCCAAAGGGTCAGGGCCTACACCCCGTACCGTGGAAGCGAATGCGCGGCGAACCGCGCGTCTATAGGCCGCACGCGTCCACTCCGTAGCGGAGTTGACGCAATGTTCCGGCCGCTACCAGCGACGGCAGCAATTTGCGGACGGACGCAGTCCGGTCGTAGCCCGCCATCGAGTGCACGTGCCTTGCGATGCGTTTACGCCTCGCTCTATCTTGACTCTCCGGGGAGCATTCCCGCCGCCAACCGCAATGGAGCGGGCTTAATCTACTGCGGCCGGCCGCTCAACCGTTGCTCTTCTACCATTGAACAGGGAGGCCTGAAGTAGTTGATCCTGGAAGAGCGAGTCATTCGCGCTCGTAGGAAGCCTGCGCGGCGCAGCGGAAGCTGCGGGCCACTTTGCGATATCAAAGGGAAAGTAAACACACGCAACTGCTCTGCGTAACACTCGACTCGGCACGATGCTTGCTTTAGTACAGATGCGGGAATAATTTGCGATGGTAGCCAAACCGCAGTGCTCCCCCCCCCAAAAAAAAGAAGAAAGAAAATATCCCACATCCCATGAAATGTTTAAGGATGTCTGATAGTCTACTGTACGCACTTATAGACATTCCCTTCTGTCCATGCTTAAGCTATACATTTCTTATGAAGTATGCTTCAAAGGAAATTATCTGCCTTGGATCCGCATGAACATTGCCTACAGTCTATGAAGACGCTGTAAACAGCACGCATATTTTGTCTATATGCCCTAATCACTGTCAATTGCTGATGAGGCTTCTGATCTGGATAACTTCTCCGCCTTTCCTTCTTGCCTCCATTCTCCTTCATATACACCGTAAATGCCTGTAATTGTTTCAGGCCGTTTGGTGAAATAAACTTATTTGAGGACGGGTTCGCACGACCGCCTGGAGGTGGAGCTCGTAGCCTCAACACGTAGTGCTTGTTGACGGCCAATGAAATCAAGGTAAAATTTCTAATGCAGTCGTACTATTGCTTCTACGCTGACAGGAAGGCACGACCTTCACAAGTTCACGTCCTACTGCACGGCAAACAACAACAACAACAACAACAACAACAACAACAACAACAACAACAACAACAACAACAACAACAACAACAACAACAACAACAACAACAACAACAACAACAACAACAACAACAACAACCGGTTATTGGAACGTGATCTGGCGCTATAACACGTATTCGCGCAATCAAACAGTGCTGTAATGTCTGCGGCATAACGGGGCAACAAAATATGGAAAGACATCCTTGGAGGCAAATGATTTAAGGACCCACACGTGCTTTGCTTGCAGCGATGGAACCTGGTGAAACGCAGCCAGCGCCGTACAAAGAAATAAGAATGCATTGCTCCTTCTGTGCAGCCCGGACCGGGGCAGATATAGTTTATGGATCCGTGGTGCGTTCACCTAGATTGCCGGTCGCACACACGCTAGCAGCAGCAGTAGCGTTCGACGAAAGGGGCTCCGGCTCGCCAGGGAGCACAGGATCTTAGGGGCGGGATTCCTTACGCAAAATGAGTTATCACAACGAGGCTTTGTCCCTGCGGAATTGCGAACAGCGCCATTCTTTTCTCTATTAATGCTTGATCTAATGAGGAAACCGCCTTTAGTAGTTAGAAGTCGGGTGATTAAGTCGCGGCCCGAATTCGCACTGCTTCGAGACGCCTTCTTTTTATCTTCTCGTGCATTCTGTTCTCTTTCATCCTCCACGATAACTGCTTTCATAAATCTTGCCTCGCCGGCTGCTTTTCTCTCTTTTTTATTGAAGTGAATAATTGGAGAGTCTTTTTTCGCTCTGTCATACCTGCTATTAGAGAAGCCGGTTATATGAGCCTAAATCACGGGGGAGAACTCTGTTTCTCTCGCGCTCGGTTGTTCCTATATACTGACTCACAGGCGAATTCTTGCTGCTCTTTTTAGCTCACTTGACTAAGGTTTCATTAATGAGCGCCCTTAATATTAAAGGGACGTCACGTGAAATTGGCTGCGTATTCGAGATGAAGCTTTCCAGCCCCGGCTTAACGCAGAGGAGAAAGTGAACCTACAAGCAGGACCTTTCGTGATTCATTCGACCGTCGATATTTTCGAGCGCTGCCACGGTAGGCGCGTTGATACGCGAAATAAAAGGACCTTGTTCGCACCATCCATTCACGCAGAAACGCTGAAAAGTACTGCCAGTGCTTGTTCTTTCTCGGTTTTTAGAAGGCAATAAAGCGCTCTTGGCGCATCGGCTAGCATCCGGGAATGATCGAGCCTGCACTGAGTGCTCGTTATCGGCCATCTTCGCATCCCCATTCGCCTCGTCACGTTCCCAAAAACAGAGCTGACTTTGCTAATTGCGTCTTCTTTCTGGCAGAAGCACCTTGATGAATGTCAAGTGTCAGGAAAAGTGCTCGCGACCGTGCTAAAGAAACTGGACGATCACCCCTTGACAAAAAAAGAAGTTCTAGGACACTGGTCCAGACGGGTTTCGTCACTCAAGGCTTGAAGGGTTCTGCTCAAGTTCTTAAGGGCTTGTGAATTGTGCCAACGACTTTGAAAGTTGTAGCGCGTAGCATGGCGTTGTTGTGTGAATTTTTCTCAGATTATTATTTTTTCTCAGATTTTCTCAGATTATTTTTTATTTGTTTCTCCCTACACCTTTTAATCCCTTTACCTCTTCGCCAGCACAGGGTAGCCAGCCGATACTTACATTGCCTTACCTCCCTGTCATTCCTTCCCTTTTCTCTCTCTCTCTCTCTCTCTCTCTCTCTCTCTATCTCTCTCAAAAGCAGGCTTTATCGCCTGATTTGCTTTGTAAGGGCGAAATAAGACACATATTCGATAAATTTTATTTAGTAAATGATGAGAACACATTAACAGCGAGCAAGAGCAAGTCACTCAGTCTTATCTATGCCAGACAGACGCTTTCTTCTACTCTTTTCACTTGGATGTGTCAAGACGTAAAAGATGAGGGAAAAAAGCGGACAGTGCCCTAGAAATCACGGAAGAGTGTTTCTAATGACCCTTCGTCATTATTTAGCTGACTCTAATACATTCTGTTTGATAAGATTTTCCTCTGCGCCTCCAAGCTCTCGTGCTTTCTTTTCATACTAAAGGGGCCCTAAGTATATGGCTTGTGATGACAGCAACAACTGAGGTTATGAATGATACCAAAGCATTCTTGTTCTGGTACAAAGAAAGAAAGAAAGAAAGAAAGAAAGAAAGAAAGAAAGAAAGAAAGAAGGAAAGAAAGAAGGAAAGAAAGAAAGAAAGAAAGAAAGAAAGAAAGAAAGAAAGAAAGAAAGAAAGAAAGAAAGAAAGCATCGAGAGTGACGGTCACGCATGAAAGAGAGCATAGCTAACAGTTACTAAGGGCTACTCATACGCTATATTTCTTTCCTGTTTTGTTAGCTTTGCGGGCTCAATACGCGTCCCTGAGAAGTAAAAAAGGCCCGGTCGGCATACCGAAGTAATGTAAGGATATTTACATGGAACTCGAAGTGTCTTATAAATGGAGCGTAGATGAAATACGACGACCTCGTACGACAGTGTTGGAGAAGCTGCGACCGTAAGATTTACGTTCACGTCTAACCGAAGAAAGCAATGACTGTGCGCCGCAGTTTTTGGGAGGAACACACCAAACAAAATTAATGAGACTCTTACCTGGAAAAAAACATCAAACAACTAAAATCTCAATTTATTACGTGGGAGTCAACTATAATAACCATCGCTTGAGGGGTGTAATCGAAGTTTTCCAGCGATTATTGTAAATAGCACTTCGCATTATTACGACTGTATTTACAAGAGCACACAAAGAAAAATTTGCTCGGACGCCCATTATAGTGATGAAAGCTTGTAACAGGCAACAATGTGGGATAAAATTGGTTCCAACTGGAGAGACGTGCAAGCGGTACACTTTCAGTTGCACCACTCAACATATATGAAAAACATAAATTTCTTACGAAAGTCAAAAGCCTCAGTTACGCCCAAACGTCGAATCATCGATTGGAATAGTATATCTTGCCGTAGACTAGTTAAATTACCAGTTGTGGTGTCACGCGCGCATAGGCAAACATCAGCAGATCTCACTCGATGACCGCGGGCACTACGTCTCTGAGCGCTGCAGCGTGATGAGGAGAGGCAGCAGAGAGCAGCGAGTGCTCGGCGCTGCCTCTAGCTTCAACGCGTTTTCGAAGCTTGAGCTTGGGCGACCTTGAAAACCCTAGGCGCGCGAGAACACAACGCACACGAAGCCACAAGACGCCTCTGCTCTCGTATAGGCCTCGTACCCGCCGCAGATTTTCTCCAAGCAGAGCGCGCGCGGCCGGGCTCAACCACGCCACGCACTCCAACGGCCGGGCTAACGCGCTCACAAGCGGTAGAAATGCGGCATATAAAGAAATGTCCATTGTTTGCCAATGCAATGCCACGCGCGGGCAGTCTCAATACTTCGTACGATGGGTAACTTGGTCCGTCCGATGGCTTCCAACATCCCCGATTTCGAAAACTGCATTTTTTTTCGTAGAGTCCAACCGCCATGCTGGCACACGGTTATCGGTTCCACAGTGCGGGTTGTCCGTTTACAACCCGGCACGGCGGGAAAGTACGGCAGGGTGTTTCCACGTCCACCCTCGAGTGCGAGTGAATCTCAATATTTATGTCGCGATATAGACACAGTGCGCCGCACATGCCGACGGATATTTTTATTTATTTATTTATTTATTTACGTAGGATACCTTCAGGGCCATATGGCAATAAAGAGGGGAGTGGTTACAGAGTAGTAGTGCAAAGCAAACAAACGAGTGCAGTCACTTCTGTTATTACAATAATTCTCTTGATTATACAATGTTAGCTACCGTTTCGCGGAAAAGTTTGTGAATAGTCAAGGGGAATGACGGACTTGAACGGGTGATAGCTTACGCTAGCCTTTCGCTGTCAAGAGCGGAAGACAATTATTCTACGACCGAAAAGGAAGGCCTCGCCATCATTTGGGCTACAGCGAAATTCCGCCCTTACCTATATGGCAGGCCGTTCAACGTCGTCAGCGACCATCACGCGTTGTGTTGGCTAGCGAACTTAAAGGACCCTTCAGGACACCTGGCACGGTGGAGCCTCAGACTGTAAGAATATGACAACACTATAATCTACAAGTCCGGTCTAAAACACTCTGATGCAGACTGCCCATCACGCGTCCCCGTTGACCCTCCGCCACAAGACGACGAGCATGATGACGCCATCCTTGGAATAATAAGCGCGGAAGATTTCGCTGAACAGCAACGGGCAGACCCGGAGATAAAATGCCTCGTCGAATATTTGGAAGGGAACATCGACGTCTTCCCTCAGGCATTTAATCGAGGATTGTCTCCGTTCTCGCTTCAAAACAACCTACTCGTCGAGAACTTCTCACCGGTGCGCGCCAACTACCTTCTTGTTGTTCCTTCAGCGCTGCGTTGAGAAGTACTGCACGCCCTACGTGACGTTCCGACAGCTAGGCACCACAAATTATCCCGGAGGCTTTCGAAGATACAGGAAAAGTATTACTGGCCGCGCCTGACCGCTGACATCGCCCGTTACGTCTAGAGAAGCCGAGACTGTCAGCGACGCAAGACACCACCGACAAAGCCAGCGGTATTACTACAGCCGATCGAGCCTCCTTGCCAACCATTTCAGGAGATCGGGATGGACTTGTTGGGAACCTTTCCAACGTCAACATCCGTAAATAAGTGGATCGTCGTGGCGACGGACTACCTCACCCGCTTCGCTGAAACGAAAGCTCGGGAGAAAGGCAGCTCAGCCGAAGTGGCGAAATTCTTCGTCGAGAACATCCCGATGCGACATGGCGCTCCAGAAGTCGTCATCACCGACCGAGGAACGGCCTTTACAGCGGAGCAGTACAGCCAGACAAGCCAAAGGAGGACAACAAAGAAGCCCAACAGCTCGCCCGCCTGTGGATCAAGAACCAGCAGAGGACCGACAGCCGACACTACAACCTTCGACGACGCTACGTCGAGTACCTGCCCGGCGACCGTGTTTGGGTTCGAATCCCAATACGCCGACGAGGACTTAGCGAGAAGCTTTTAGGCCGCTATTTACTTTTACTCCCAGGCTGGAAAGTTCCGGCGTCTGCAGGCTGAGAAGAGCCGCCTTGGAGTCGAAGAAGATGGCTGCCAGGTTCACTAGCAGCTCCTCCGTGAGTTGGTCGACGGCAAGGCGAAGGCCTGCTACTTCCGCTGCTGTTGAGCTCGCGTGTGCCGGGAGGCGACACAGCTTGCTTTGCAGCAGAGCGGGTGCTACGCAGGCTGCCGTTGATGAGCCTGTTTCTGGTACCAGCGAGCCGTCGATGGAGATGTGGAGGCGGCCCCTGTGACTCTTGTGGAGGAGAGAGGCTGCCGTCTGCTGGAGAGCACAGGTTGAGGAGTGCCTCTTCGAGACCCCCGATAGTTCTGTTGTGATTTGGACAGGTTGTTACGCCTCGTGTGAGGACTATGGTAGCGAGGAGGCTCTTTAACACCTTCTCTGTGACTGCTCTCGCTACAATTTACAGAGACGATCGCTCGCAATGGTGATAGCGCGCTTTGACCAAGGGCCTCAATCAGAAACTTATTTTAATATGACAACATCACAAGCCATCGCAGCGGAGGGCGACGAGGGCACCGTTGCAGTTTTTAAAAGCAACAGAAGCGGCTGTAGCCTGAACAGATGTTTATAGTGCTGCAAGTGCTACAGTGCTGTGCGGTGACGGTATGCGGTGACAGTGACCGACTGTGATTGTATGTCTATGCTCCCTTTTTTCTTTATCTCAACTTTGCTATCACTATACCACCCCCTCCCCTCTCTCCCCAGCGTGGGGTAGCAAACCGGATCTCCCATCTGATTAACCTCCCTGCCTTTACCCTTTCGTCTCTCTCTCTCTCTGGACAGGTTGTCGTTGTGGTGGCGATTGCTGTACTGCATTTGCTGGCGTGTTCCCTATGACCTCCTCATAAAGGCAGCACAGCCGCGCCATCTGTGACGAGGGCTAAGACCGTAGGCGCGCCGGGAGGGTACGGCCATCTGCGGCATGGTGTAGGCGGTTGATCTGCCACAGCCCCTGTTTCAGGAAGAGGAGCGACAGGGGCCATGCTCCGGCCTAGGCCAGAGTGGCAGCCACCTTTGAGGTCCGGGGGAGCCCAAGGCAGAGCTGATGCTCTTTTCCAAAGTTCACATCCGCTTGACTCTTGCCCCCGGATATAGCAGCGTTTCAGCGATCTCCTTTTGTGGACTTTCTGTGAACGTGCCGTTAACGTTCGAACGAGCACAAATATTAACTGCCGCTTATCGTTCGCGGCTGGGCTGCGTGTCAACTCCCATTATATGAACGTGTTGCTGAGTCATGATCCATACTTGCAGGTTCAAGGGGGGGGGGCACCTTAGGACGGGCCAAAGGAAGACGGACACAGGACATACTCTACTCGCAATTAAGCACTAAAGTTTATTCATAGCGGACAGCACACACATAAAGAAGCATAGAAGGTGCGCTGACGGTACGCAGATAAGTTGCAAGGAACATCGCACTCATTTTATAACGCCAGTTAATGACGCACAATAAAGACTCGCTCTTTTGCTGTTTTCCTCATCACTCGGACAATCTCACTGCGCACCTATCAGAATGATTAACTTAGATCAGTAAAATTAGAATTTTCTTATAGTGTTTTTGTCCGTAAGCAGGACTGAGACAATGAACGAGAGCGAGGGAAGGGCGGAATCAGTGTAAGAGAAGACAAACGTACATCGTGAACACAATATCCCCTCTTTCGTATACGTAAGGAGGAACGTGTGTCGGCAGCCGCAGGCGCAGAAAATACCAGAATACCTAAGCCTGAGATTACCGGATAAAGGCTTTCGCGAACGTTACCCAACTCTTGCGCAGCAGGCATTTCTCGTTTTTACGCGCTCAGCGTAGGCACAGCCCGAGTGATATTCCCCATACGCCGTTGCGTTAACAAAAGATGATCGCCCTCGCGATATAACCAAGAGGGCTGCTGTAGCAAGTATGGTTTCATCCCTCTGTTTATTCTTTTACATCAAACCATTACTTCTGAAAGAGCAGTCCATAGAGTAAAAACGAAAGGAAAGGCGAGGTCTCGCGTCAGAAAGGTTGCGAAAAATACTCGCAAAACGACAAAGAAAAGTAAGGCGCAATGTGGCGGATTTTGAAGAAGTGTGGCTCGAGAGAAAGAGAGAGAGAGAGGAATACAGGAAGGCAGGGATGTTAACCAGTCAATAGTCTGGTTGGCTACCCTACGCTGGGGGATGGGGGAAGGGGAAGAGAGAGAAGGGAGAGAGAAGGTGTAGACACGTGTACAGAGAGCCCTTGAGTTAAACCAGTCAGCCTTGTGCAGTCTTGTGCGCCTTGTATGTGCGGTATTCCACTCTGCTAAGGAGATTGTGCATGCTGGAATGCCAAGTTGTCTGGCGGCGTCGGTCTTTGAGAGAGGAATGGGGACGCAGCGGTCTTCCTGGTTTGACGTCCGAGCTGCCTTATCGGCGTCATCATTTCCAATGATACCGCAATGACCTGGTATCCACTGGAAAGAGATATCATGGCCTTTTTCTCTTAAATGATGGACAAGTTCCACGATTTCGCACGTGAGCTGATAGTGAGTTCTATGTCGGAGAAACGACTGCACACATTGCAAGGCCGGCCTTGAATCGCAGAAGAATGCCT
Organism: Dermacentor variabilis; assembly: GCF_050947875.1. NCBI lineage: Eukaryota > Metazoa > Arthropoda > Arachnida > Ixodida > Ixodidae > Dermacentor > Dermacentor variabilis. Next base: position 38,106,450 of record NC_134569.1, read on the forward strand.
ATTTTCTAGGACTTTCAGCATTTATCACTTAAAGCGCGTCAAGGAGAGCCGCGAGCTCTGCAGCTGCAGACGTAGCGACATGGGAACTCTTGAACCGCTCAATTATTCTCATTGCTGGTATAACCACAGCGCCACCGGAACTGGCTGATGAAGTTGATCCATCATTGTCGACGTGTGTGCAGTCGCTGTATTTCTCTTACAAGAGAAGTAAAGTTAGTTGCTTGAGCGCTGATGATGGTGAGTCCGACTTTTTCTGAAGTCCTGGGATTGTAAGGTTGTCCTGGGATGTACGGCGTATACACCATGGAGGAATGGAAGGCCTTGCCGCAGGTGTGTAACCTGACCTGAAAGAGGCACGGTGCGCGAAGACAGTCGCACTGAATGTCGTGTGGGGCCTATCTACTGGGAGACTTGCTAGGTGATGGGTAGGGGTCCGGGCGAAGTGTCTTATGTGCACGCGCATTGTTTCAATGCTAACGTGTGTTCTGATAGTGGAATCTTGAGCGACTCCAACTTGAGTCGTTGACGCATTCCACGGTAGACCAAGTCATATATTGAGGGCTTGGGCTTGGATGCTTTGGATTATATTCAGGTAAGTTCTGCAGGTGTTGGGCATGACCGGTAGGCTGTACCGCAGGAATCCACTAAAGAGGACCCTGTGCAGTTGCAGCATAGAGTGTATTGGCACTCCCTAGGTCTTTCCTGCAAGGAACTTAAACATATGGCAAATTCCTGTCAGGCGTTTTTTCACATAGTTCACATGGGGGGTCCAGGAGAGATTTTCGTCAATGACGACCTCCCAAAATCTGTCACTCATGCTGTACGAGATCAGTTGTCTATCGACGGATATGACGTATGGAGACATTGATTTTCTGGTAAATGCCACCACAGCGCACTTTTCGTATGATATATGAAGTCCTTGTTCTCGAAGGTAGGATGATGTTAAAGTGGCTGACTTCTGAAGCCGCGCACGAAGCTGCAGTCGTGTCACAGCTGACGTCCAAATGCAAATGTCGTCGGCATAGATGGAGAGCCTAACGGTGCCTGGCAGGATGTCGGCGAGTCCAGTGAGTGTTAGACTGAAGAGAGTTGGGCTGAGTACTCCGCCTTGAGGCACCCCACGGCTACTGTAAAGCTGGGAGCTCGGGCCATCTTCGGTAAGTATGAAAAAGGATCTCTTATGTATATAGCTACTTATCCAGAAATAGACTTTCACGCCAAGTACTATTGCCTCTAACGTGTTGAAAATCACTTCGTGCGTTACGTTATCGTACGCTCCTTTAACATCCAGAAACAGGGCAGCAGATAATCTTTCGCAGGACTTCTGGTGCTCGACGTACGTCACCAAGTCGATGACGTTGTCTATGGAAGAACGGCCACGCCTGAAACCGGCCACCGCATCTGGATATACCTGATAATGTTCGAAGTACCATTCTAGCCGTGCTAGAACCATCCTCCCCATTAGTTTTCCGATGCAAATGGCAAGCGCACTTGGTCGGTATGATGCAATGTCTACAGGCGACTTGCCAGGCTTGAGCAGTGGAATTAGGCGACTGGTCTTCCATTCCTGGGGAACCGTACCTGTCTGCCAGGAGCTGTTGAATAAGAGCAGGAGCACTTTCCGAGCCTTTTCGCCAAGATTACATAGGGCACGGTAGGTTATACCGTCGGGTTCTTGTGAAGATGAACACTTGCACAAAACCAGTGCAGCTTCGAGCTCATCCATGGAGAAAGGACTGTCCATGCGGGGGACGCGTGAAATCGGTGAGTGGTGGAGCGTTGATGTTCCAGCGGAACTAGTTTCGCCAGCAGTCCTCCTGCAGAAAGCTTCTGCTACGTCAATCTCGCTGCATTGTTGGTGAAGGGCCAAAGACTTAAAAGGGTGGCGCTGCTGAGGGGTTCCACGGAGACCACAAACAGTTCTCCATATGTGAGACAAAGGTTTTCGTGGATCCAAAGATTCGCAGAATGACTTCCATCTTTGAGAAGCAAGTTTGTTCAGGCGACGCTGAATTTTCTTTTAAGTTATTCTGGCCAACCTCAAGTCATGTACAGACTTCGTGCGCCTGTATCTTCGCTCGGCACGACAACGAATTGCACGAAGCTTCTCTAGCTCAATGTCGTATTCCGTGCGTGTGTACATTCTCAGAAGCGAATGTTTCGCAGCCTCTAGGGCACCTTTATGATGTCCTCTAGGCTAGAGGACAAGTCATCACGACAGCCGTCTTCGACAATTGACTTGAACATTGGCCAGTCGATACACTGTGTGACGCCGGCTAACCTGGAGTCCGTCAACCAGCCCTTCAACCCTAAGATAAGTGGGTGGGTGGTCACTTCCCCACCTTTCAATATCCGGAAACCACCTGACCTTTCTATTGAAGGAGCGTGAAACAAAGGTGAGGTCCAGCAGCTACAGTAGGCAGTTCCACGCAGAAAGGTGGGACTTCCATCATTTAACAAGCACAGTTACTGTTCGGAGGCAAATGACCCTAATCTTCTGCCTCTCGAGTTTATCTTAGAGCTTCCCCAGAGATGGTGGTGGGCATCAAAATCTCCAGTAATCACCAAAGGCTGTGGAGTCGCTGTCGTGATTCGCCGTGATCTCTCGCAGTCCAACCGACTTGAGGGCAATATATAGGCTCCAATTAATGTGAAAGTGAGCTTGCCTTTCTTCACTGTCAGGCATACGTATTGGTTTTCTTGGTCAGGTGACACTCTATGATGGACATACGTAAGATTACGTCGCATGAATACGTTGATCTTGCTGCATTCTCCGTGGGAGGCGGACATGAAACACTCATACCCGGACAGTCTGATGCTATCTGATATGGGCCCGCTGATGACGATGACTGGGAACTTATTCATGAACACAAACTGCCGAAAGTCCGACATGCGTGACTTCAGTCCTCTGACGTTCCACTGAAATATCGACGCGTTCCGGACTTCGTCACGAAAAGACGGCTTCTGGAGAGCCATGATTTTAACCAAGAGCTGGAAGTATTGACTCGAAGTGTCCAGCACCTGTAGCGCGCGTTGCTCAGACGAAGACTTCATGTTAGTAACTATAACGCGAATGGCATTCATGAGCGACCGCAGGATGTTGATGACATGGAGATCATCAGCCCGCGTCGCTTCAACAGTTGCCGAAGCCGTCGAAGTCGGTGCATTTTGAGGTAACTTAGCAGGGAGTTGTGCCCTCGGTAGCTCAGGCCATTCTTCAGGATGGGCGAGCCTCTCCGCTTTGTTTGCTTTCCTTGTATCTGTCTTGGTGGCGCAGTGCGGTGATGCGTCAGTCCTCCTGATGGTAGCTGGCGTGTATCTATCTGCAGTTGCGGAATTTCGTGAACGTTTTCCGTGTCGATGCCGAAGTCGCCGAGCAGCGACAGCAGCCTCTCGATGGGTTGAATTGTCCCGCACCATTCGTTTTAGAATAGCGAATTCCTTCCGCACCCGCGGGCAATCCTTTGATGAGGCCTTGTGAGGACCACTGCAGTTAGGGCACTTATGAACATGTGTACTGCAGGCGTATTCTGAATGAGACTAAGAGCACCGCGGGCACACGACGTTGTTCACGCAGACACCCTTCACGTGGCCAATCTTGCAACACTTGAAACACTGGAGGGGCTTCGGTACGAATGGTCGTACTGGATGGCGGACATGTCCTACTTTGACGTGGGAAGGAAGGCTGTCTCCTTCAAACAAAATCTTCACACAGCGTGTGTTTCCCAGTCTGAAAACCCTTTTAGTGAAATTGCCTTCTGTCGTTGGTTTTATCAGTGTTGGCAAGTCGTCATTAGGGATGGCAACGTAAACGTCATAAATGACGCCCGCAGTACCATCGCTGCCTGTAGGGATCATTGACCGCACCTTTACATTGTCGATATCAGTTATATTACATAGGTCTTGTAGGGTGCTGCGATGTAAGACATCAACTGCCAGGACATTTTTACGCGAGTTAACTCATACGTCTTTAATCTCATTTGGTGCGATTCTTTCGTGTAATGAAGAGAGGACCTGCCTGTTAAGGAGCCACAAATTGGTCGCCGGGTCCACGGGCATAAAGAGCAGAGTGTGCGGCCAGGGCAGCGGTGCACTCTTCACGGTAGAAGCACTTGGCAGCGAAGATGCGTGCAGTAGTCTTCTTTTCGCTGATCTACTCATCACGACCTGGAAGTCATCGTCCGACGAGTCATAGCTGTCCGAACATATCTCAGTGGCCTCGCTGTCTGTGTCGCTTGACGCACTTCCACGTTTCCTGGACGCTAGCCGACCTGACGGCTGCACATCAGGAAAGTCCTCGGGGATCTCTTCATCCATTGCCGCAAGGAGGGAGCGGCAGCTCCCAGAAGAGCAGGGAAACAAAGCGAAAAAGCGGAGACAAAAGTACAAGCGTTCTATCAAAGAAGCTTTTACGTCTATCAGGCTGCCGGTTCTCTAAGCGCGCTACACTGGCAGCAAGCGATTTGCGTGCGCGATTCGTAGAGCAGAGCTGTAGAAGGAATGAATGCGCAGCCGTAACTTGCATTCCCAAGCGGCTGTGTTCCCGGAAAGAAAAGAGACAGAAAGGCAAAGCTCATTCGGAGAGTGAGTCGCTCCTCGCCGACAAGTGGTGTAAGCATTACCTGCGTTCTGCGGTGGGTTATAACTTATAGAAGTATACGCGAGGCTCTTTTTGTGAAAAAAAAAGGAATGCTGGTGAAAGTGGCTTCTTGACGCACTGATTAGCTGTTGGTAGTTTAATGTGACTGCACCGTACTGCATCGACAAAGTCCTCCCAGGCTTTTATAGAACCTTGCCATATGGGTTGAATCAAGCTTGCGAGTTGTGGCCACGCCTTGTAAGTTTGATTAAATTGTAACGCACATATTTTGATAGTTGGGCAGAAAACATTGCCTGGGACATCGCAACGGTCCCATTTAATATGTTATTCTTTTTTGATTTTTGTCAGTAATCATAGTGGCTCTCCTTCTCCCGTTGTCGCCGAGATCGGCTGGTCGTGGATGATGGACGCTACAAAGGAATAAAACCGAGTGAAACGAATCCATTATGCCGGTCATAGAGGGTTCATAGCACCATGCGTCTGATATTAGGTGTCCTGGGAAGCCGATAACTACTTTGTGTATTTTTAGTCAAGTTTCTTTTTGTTTTTGTTTTAACGCTTTCCTCTTTGTCCTTTTTCTAACCCCTATTTCCTATCCCAAGTGTAGGGCAGCAAACCAGAGAATGATATCTGGTTAACCTCCCTGCCTTTCCTCTTCATCTCTCTCTCTCTCTCTTTAGTCTAGCGGTCAGCAGTTTATTGGATACGAGATTAGGTGCAACCAATGCTGACATGTCTATGTAAGAGCTTATTCTATGAGTGCGGCTGGCGCTCTTAACGAAAACGGCGAGCAGTCAAAAGATGACTGGTGTGTTGGCATGTGTCGATTACTCACGTACACCTGTGCCAGATGATCGGCTTAATCGGCTTGGTGAACATGCGAGGGGCATGTATGCTTTTGCCCATAATATAATGGAGGTAAATTAAAGTGCGAAGACAATATATTATGACTCGACTTACTGAATCAGTGAATGAAATTTATGTTCTGTTGACCTCAAGGCATCTATATTGCTTGGTTTTTCTTCAGGCTTTCCCTCAAAGTCTAGCGCTGCTGTCAACGCCCGTGGACAATCTAACGCGCGTTTACAGCAGCCGGCGAAGCGGTTATTTGGACAATCTTTTCGATTGCAGTTAGCTGTTTCGTTTATAAGAACATTTCGACAACCCATCCATCAACCGTGTAACTCTACTTAAAGTTCTGAGTAGTGTCTAAATTAATTTTTATGGGCTGTTGCTCCTGCGAAATCTGCCCTGCATGATAACTACAGCGCAATACCGAATGTTGGGGAAATTTCAAACGGCTGCTGGAATGTTTTTGTTAATGGTTCGGAGATATGCTGTGATGTCAAACAATGACAACAGAATGATTACGCGAGAGCATGGCATCCCCATATATGCAAGCTAACGGATAGGCGGAAGACGCTGAGATGTAGTTTGTTGATGTTGTCTCCATTGAGATTAGAATAAAAGGAAATCTCATATGCAACGCATTGGACGCTTTGGATTTTGCCTTTTATTTTTTTCTCACAAACGTCTTTAAAGAGGAAAAAATTGCACGTACATCTTGCGTATGTTTTTTAAAAAATTTTGTCGAACACGAACACTAGAATATTAGTGAATTTGCTAGAGTACTGCACAATTTCCCAAGAAGCTGTGCAGCCTTTGCAAAAAGTTATGAGGTCACTCTGCGTTTGATCAGATTTGTAACAGTGACAGATTTGAATAGTGACAGGACTCTTTTCGCATGCCTGGCACTCGGAAGCTCACGAGTGCAAAGAACGCTGTGCTTCCACACCTCTGTACCGATGCCACAATGAACCTTCTACAGTAGAACTCAAATTCAGTCAAGATCAATCAGGCATATTAGAGGAAGGTTTAGCTCGAGAACTCCGGCCTAAATACATGGGAACAGAGAAACTGCTTTTCTTTGCAACAACTGCACCAATTTTGATTAGGCTTGTTTCATAAAAATCTATGCACGTGGACATCTTTCTGTGGTTATTAAGGGAAAACTAAGGGGGCGAAGCTTCTGCACATGTGTCACCGCGCCCAATAGTCCTCCGACGTTTGACAGTGCCTTTGGTTGCTCGGAAAAGATGCTGAATCGACGCAGCTTCCAAGCGCAACGGTTTCGCGTTTGTCCAGACGCGGAAGGCAGAAGCCGCGAAATAAGTAAACTTTCACATTCAGTGCTGTGTTTCGTCTTATTTAACTGTTGCTAATAAGGAGTTTATGTTTTCTCTTCCCCAGCTTAAGCTAACTTGGATGAAAACGCGGGACTCTTCCCAGAAGCGCTATCACTTGTGCGCGCTTTGCCTCCGTAGCTTTCCCTTCATAGCCACAGAAAGTTGTACGCAAGTGTAATAATAACATGAAGCACATTTTTTATTTAGGCTACCATTGTTGTAAAAATAAAATGAACAAAAAATGCGCAATTAAAGAACAACTCAAGTGCGATGTTTTCAACTCTTTAACCTAGTAACGCTGTATTGCACCTATTAGAAAGTTTAAAACATACAACATTGAAGTATTATTCACCAGTGAAATATAAAGAATTAGAGAATAGGACTTTTGAAAAACCTTCGTCAGGATTGTAGCAATTCTACATACGCTGTAAACACACAAACCACACTTGTCCGTTTGAGATGCTTTAACGGATGCAGCTTAAAAAGCTGCGATATCTGTTTTTGGTGCACGGTTACCGATTTGTAAACATCGGGACTGAGGAAATTCGATGCACTATCTCAAAATTTCGCTTCCTAGACTTGCCAGACTATAATGTTTTCTCTCAAATGCAGCATATTTCATTTAATTTGGTCCAGCGGTTGCCTCATAAACGCAATTCTGAACTTCTGCATATAAAATAATTTCTGTATTTCAATAGGAAGGTTCGGAGCTAGCCCCGAGCTTAACCAACGAAAGAGGATAGACAGTTTACCTATTCACGTTCAAACCATACTGTTTATTATACCGAGTGTTCGAAATTAAGCTTTGTGGGTTTCTTAAAATTAGGCACTGGGAGGCACGCGAAGGCCACCAGTACGAAGAAGTTATGTCGCCAGGGGCATACAAACAAAGTTGGATGATAATTATCGTTGTCAGCAGCCCAATTACCTAAAATTGAATAACTAACTTTTTGTTGAGTGCAGTAAATGGGTATGCTTGTAGTGAAAAGTTATAGGCAGTCGTGTTTCTACACAGTATCAGTTGAAAGAATTCTTCTCGCGTGCCTGTGCTCCAAGATATTGGACTCCAAATTTTAATTGTCATTCGAACGATTACGCATGCAAGAGAGTTACGATCGGCGCGAAGCTCCTCCCTGATGTGACGCGGCTCTTGCGTGCGGCGTGTAGTCTGACAACAGTTATCATGTTTGCCTATGCCTTCGCCCTGTTGTCAGACTATACGCCGCACGCAACAGCCGCGTGAAATCAGGGAGGAGCTTCGCGCTGATGCTAACTCTCTTGCATGCGTAATAATTCGAATGACAATTAAAATTTGGAGTCGAATATCTCGGAGCACAGACACGCGAGAAGAATTCTTTCAACTGACACTGTGTAGAAACACGACTACCTCTAAGATTTCACTACAAGCATACCCATTTACTGCACTCAACAACAAGTTAATTATTCAACTTTAGTTAATTGGGCTGCTGACAGCGATAATTATCATTCCACTTTGTGTGCCCCTGGCCAGACAACTTATTTGCACAGGTGTCCTTTGCGTGCCTCCCAGTGCCTAACTTTAAGAAAACCATAAAGCTTAATTTTGAACACTCTGTATAGCCTGCAATGACACATTTCTCTGGTAATGTGATGAATGAACACGTAAATGTTTAGAAGCTTCACCTTTGTTTATGACTTGGAAAGGGGCTTTAATTTAAGGCCCTTCGCAACTTTTATGTATACGTTTCTCTTCGCTAACACTGTCGGCAAGCGGAAAAAGATATTAAGGCAATCTTCTTCGTTATTGTTAGGCCCCCGAAACATCCGAGACCTTTTGGTTGCCGGAAAAACGAGTGCTTGATGAATACGCCTGCGCGTTTAAACTAAATCTAAACTGTTAATTGATTCAGAGGTAAGTAAGCGGAAGAAATCTCGGTGGCCACTGCGCACTGTCGTACATACAGTAAAGTGAAAATGGCGATCGTTTTGTTTGGACTTGCTTTTAATATGGACAGGCCAAATGTTGCACACCTTCTTCCAGACTGTCAAGAGTTTCGACTTCACACTGCTTCGTGCACGCTGTCGCCTTTTCTGCTTTTAGAAATTCGAACAGCCAGAGATTGCTTCCGTATCATCGATCTTCTACATTACGTTTGCTTCTGGGTTGCTCGTACCCCATACATGCGGGCTTGCCACCAGAAGCGTTTGACTCGCACATTTTTCTTTTGCAGTGTCACCTACACTGTTGCCGTAGTGTTATGTGTAAGGTGTCACAGTACCGTCGCCACCAAATAGCGTTGCGAGCTGCGCGCGACTGTTATACTCATGTCAGTCATTATACGTGCTGCTACGAAGCGAAGAAAAAGCATGCATGGATATTGAATTAGATGAAATTCGGCCTTGCTCTGAAATAGCTTTAAGGTAAATTGGCGCCTTATATCTCAACGAAACGCAAACTTAGTCATTCGTCCATTCTCACAGGCCATGGCGTCGCGCTGCTGAGCAAGAGATCGCGCCGGCCAGAGTTCAACGGGAGAAGAGAGCGAGATGCGCACGTGTATAACCGTGCACTGGGAACACATTAAAGAAGCTCGGTTGGTCCAAATTAACCCGATATGTACTACTACGGCGTGCCTCATAATAAGATTGTGGTTTTAGCCCGTAAAACACCAGAATTTATGTCATCTGTCTATGCGTGCTGGCTATATTTGCAAGCTGTGGTCATAAGGTAGAGAATAGCAGACAAAGAATAGGAGACCTACACTTTGTTTCTGAGATCACAAGCGCCAGGACCTGATTACAACGCTTTTATAAAAACGCATCATTTTGCCGTCCGGCTATGTGACAGTATGTGCCGTCTCGGTATGATAGTTATTGTTGGCATGCAGAATCTTGTGGTGCAAATTTGGTCAAGTGCAGCAAATGGGGTGCTACTCTTGGCGCATAACCGACAAAGCTGTATTGATCGCCTGAAGTGTTGAAGAGACACGTAAAGGTCCCGAAATATTGTAATCAATTGTGACACGGGAAGCTGCTACCGCTCTAGGTTCCTTCTTACAAGTGTCATCCTTACAAGAAATTCCATCCTGCTCTGGACCATTAGAAGTAAACGTCGCTAAAAACGTAATGACAAAGCCGACGTGTTAAGCACGTCTGAAATTCGGACTTTTAGGCAACAATGAAATAACAAATCTCTGGCCCACCAGATGGCGTTGAAGGAAAGCTATACAGAAGGACACCTTGATCTTCTGACTTCAGTGGCAAAACATTAAGGCGATAAAAGATAAGTGAGTGTAATTGATGAATAGTTTTCTAGATTCAATAAGCGCTATATTTATCTAAACTTGCGGGAGGCTTATGTTATGAAGGAATATGAATAAATAGAACAACAAATACAACTATAGTTACAAATGCGGTTGTATATCAAGACAACATCACAATAACATGTAGAACGTGATATGAGTTGAGTAAGTAGTTCACTTGACAAAGCTTCCACGTAACTGTCGTCTTGCTGAAGTACAGTTCAGGGGTCTTTGGCACATCTAACCGAGTTCAAACATAAATATTTTCTGCTCAACGTGCCGTACGCTGTAGCACATGGCTACTATATACTGCAAGGACAGCCGTCACAGTAGATTCACTTAATGTAATAATGAAGGCAAAGTAAACATCTTTACTGAGTTTGGTAGCATTCTAGGATTTTCTTTTAATAATTGATCAGATCGTCTTTCATTGCAGTCTATGTGATCAATCAAGTGCGATCACTTATGATACGCATTTGATTCTCGAGGTTAATTTGAAATTGCGTACAAACGAGCGGTGTTGCAAATTCGCCAGCACATATGCGGGTGCTTCAGTCTTCTGTAGGTATTAGCTCACCACCACGCTTAAACGGCGCTGTTCTCCTGTAATACAATTAGTAAATCATTATTTGCCAGTGGGCGGCTGCACCAGCTTTTATTTTTAGTGCATGAGCTCTCAGTGCTGTTGTTTTATACTAAAAGCGCATTTTTTGTTCTTTTCCTCGCGAAGCGGCTGTTCTTGTAGTGCGCCTACAGGTGGAGTGGAATTGGCTCAGGGATGCAAAATACGAAGAGCCAGGTTTCACATAGACAATGAAAACCGGAGTTCAACGTCCTCCACATCGCGGTTCGTAAATTCAATTAGGCAGAAGCGCGGTGTTTCTGAGCTTTGCGGGGTCGTAAGGTTCATGACCGATGGTATTTTGTGAGATACGCAGCTGCTTGGCTCATGAACAGCTAACTAGAGACAGGCTAACCCTAGCATAGTGTTCGTGAACTTGGCTCTTTTTATGCTTTACCTCTCGTTTATGCGGGGCGAGAAGCACAGTGCTGCAAAAGCGAGAGCGTCAAACAGCTGCGAATGACTGCCTTTTTATGGACGCGCTATAGCGATTTCCCCATCTACAGAGCGACTAAGCCGAAATGATAAGAAATGCAAAGGTATTTGTATGCGCCAGCGTCAGTGCTGTCGCACATTCCTTTGACGAAATAGCCGTAAGCGGAAATTGTAAAACAAATTTTTTGAAGAGGAATTATGCGTTCTAAGAACCCTGTAAGGTTCATTGTAGCTAGTCAAGGAACTCATATCTGTTTCGAAGCATCATATTCGTTTGTGACTTGTTCAGTGATTCTTTGCTCTAACGTGTGTCTCTAACTCACAGAATAGCACTATCCGTTTTTATGAGAACTCCGTCCAGCTAGGCAGCGAGGTTTGTATAAGCTAACAAAAACGGACCGTTCGTCTTCACTGAGAGACATAGCATAGCAGAGCTGCGGCAGTATTTAGCTTACGCCACCAACACCTTATCAGTCGTAACTCTTCAGGCTACTCCAATATTTGAGCTACATGAACGGTTAAAGTGCCGCAATATCTGGTTACACGAGTGATACAAATGAATCAATCAATCAATCAATCAATCAATCAATCAATCAATCAATCAATCAATCAATCAATCAATCAATCAATCAATCAATCAATCAATCAATCAATCAATCAATCAATCAATCATATTCATTTCATGTGGAAAAAATACATAGGCAATCTTATAGAAGTCTCTACCACAGTGCAGGGCCATGGAGGAAACTCCCTGTCTTTCATTTATCCTTTTCATAACCCCTTCCCCGATCTTTTACATTGCCCCTATTCCGTGCTCACAAGCAACGTCAATCTGGAACTGAGCTTAGGTCGACTTGCACGAAGCATTCTAACTGCGGGTGAAGAACTTCGGCAAAACTGACAGTAATGTGGCGCACAACTTGCCGAGTGCCACAATCAAATTGGTTTCTTGTACATGTCACTTCATTGTCACTAGAAAACTTACTGTGCGATGGCTTACTTGCAATCACTTGCGCGAAGCGTTTCAATCACAACCAAATTTACCAACTGGAACAAAATTGAAAGCCATTCCACTCTGTCAAGGTGGATGACCAGTGAAGCTGTGTATGTGGGCCCCTTAATGGCGAACTGTCTGTTGCCGTGCGTCAAACGCCGTATTTCATTTTTTTTTTCATTTATTATACCCCTCAGGGCCAAGGGCATTACAGAGGGGGAGTGGTAAATACAAAAGGAAGACAAAGACAGTTATTTACATGAGTGTTTAAATGGCACCTGTATATACAATATTAGCTAAGGCTTCACGGAACTGTTCATAATTAATAAGGCCTACAACTTCGGCGGGAAGATGGTTCCAGTCACGCGAGGTTCGCGGCAAGAATGATTGTGAAAAACTTTTAGTGTTGCATGACAAAATACCAACTTTGTACTGATGATCAATGCGACGGGATACATAAATTGGATGGGGGATGAGGTGATCTCGTAGGGTATGGTGATGGTACAACTTGTGGAAGAGGGCAATACGAGACACTTTTCTGCGAGATGCCAGCGATGGGAGGCAAAGATTAGATTTCATGTTAGTTATACTCGCTGTGCGGTTGTAGTTAGCAAGAATAAAACGTACAGAGTTATTTTGAACCATCTCGAGGTCAGTGATTAGATTTTCACGAGCAGGGTCCCATACCGGAGTCGCGTATTCGAGTTTGGGTCGTATTAATGTTTTATATAACAAAAGTTTCAAATTAGTAGGTACGTTGAAAAAGTTGCGACGTAGGTAGCCAAGCATGCGATTAGCGTTTTTGATTATGTTTTCAGTATGAAGAGACCAGTTCAGGTTAGAAGTGATGTAAACACCAAGATATTTATATGAAGAAACTGATTCCAACGACATGTTGTTAATGTAGTACGACGGTATTATAGATGTTTTCCTAGAAACACGCATGACTTTGCATTTGTTAATATTGAGCTCCATTAACCATTCATTGCACCAGTTCCCTATCGTGGTAAGGTCTGACTGAAGTAATTCAATATCGTTAGCATTGGTAACTTCTCTGAAGATGACGCAATAATCATGCCTTCCATAAATGGAAGGCAAGGCGCGACTAGTCGCTCCTCCACGATGTTGGGCCTCAGAAGATGATGAGGCACGGGGAGGTATACATAAACATGCGGGATGACACCTTTTACTGCCGAATTCCTGACATAGAAAAGACGCACACGTCATCGCACCCCGAGCCGAGGACACACTGCTTCACCGTAGCCAAGGCGATCGCGCGTTGGTCGACGTCCTGCAATGAGTAATGATTGTGAGGTCACTAGGAAACCACAAGCGGTTACGATCAACACAGGCCAAACAAAATTGGTTCCCCACAAACTCCCTCTGAAACTATCGAAAAAGCAATCGCAGAGGCATTGAAAACATCCATCTGCTCGCTTACAAGATCAGCAAGGCGAACAGATTTGGACAGGGAACTGGAGAGGCTGCGTGTGGCACGCCGACAGGCGGAGCGGAGGTATCGGCGCACGAAGTGCGTCTGGGATCTGAGGGCTTCACGACGCATACAAAAGAAAGTCCAGCGTCGCATGGATAAATTGCAAGATAAGCGATGGAAACCGCTCTCGCACATATGGAGAACGGTTAGGGGTCTTCGCTCCTTTCCGCATCAAAGGAAGCCCTTCGCTGCTCTGGCCCTCTACCAACTCCGCTCGGAACTTCAAGTGGCTGAAGAGTTCTGTGCACGCGTTGCTGGGTCCGTGGCCATCATTATTGACGCAGCATTGAATGACATCCCTGAGGCACGTGTACAAGAAATGAACGTGCTATTTTCACTCGAAGAGCTCGATGTTGCGTTGGCGACCTGCAGGCGTTCTTCGTCACCAGGACCTGATGGCATCACGTATGCTGCCCTATGCCACCTTGGACATGACGCACATGATGAGCTGCTAAACTACTACAATGAATCTGGGAAAACGGCGTCGTTCCTAAACAATGGAAATCGAGCCGCTTGTTCCCCATTCTGAAACCTGGAAAATCTCCGCTTGAGCTCTCATCATATCGTCCGATTGCGCTTTCGACCTGCGTCGGAAAAGTGATGGAAAGAATGATTCTTGCTCGCTTGGAATGGTACCTAGAGCGATTCAAGATCTATCCGGACGCCATGACAGGCTTTCGTCGAGGTGGCACGTCCATCGACAACGTCATTGACATCGTAACATGGGTCCAAAATCAACAAAGCCTCAAGCGCCTATCTGCGGCACTTTTTCTCGTATAAAAGAAGCATACGACAACGTCGCCCATGAGGCCATACAGAACTCACTTGAGGCTGTTGGAGTTGGTGGCCGGATATATAAATGGATTCGGGACTATTTGACTGAGAGGCGTTTTTTCTTACAGAGCGAAGACGACCCAACCTCAGACCATTACATCTGCCGTGGTGTGCCGCAGGGTGGAGTGTTGAGCCCTATTTTGTTCAACCTCGTCCTGGTAGGACTAGCGGATTACCTACCGCAGACAGTTCATGTCTCAATATACGCCGACGACATTTGCATCTGGGCCTCTGTGGTGACTCGCCCTCAGCTAACAGCCAGGCTTCAGCGGGCGGCAACCATGACGGCGTCTTATCTAAGAGAACAAGGCCTCAGTATGCGTACTGAAAAGTGTACATTACTTGGTTTTACGCACAAACAAATGTCATTGTATCCTGTTTCCATCAATAGTCAAGCTGTATCCTATGTTAAGACGCATCGCTTTCTGGGCGTCATCATTGACCGCAACCTCTCGTGGAGCGCTCACTGCGTCTATCTGAAGAAGTTAGTCGCCATTGCTCAGGTCTTCAAATTTCTCTGCGGGAAAAACTGGGGTACACCAGTCCATTCTATGTTGCAGCTGTACAGGGTTTTGTTTCTCGGACTCCTACGTTACAGCCTACCAGTGTTGTCAAATGCATGCAAGACGAACTTTCACGCCTTGGAGAGCATACAAGGTCAAGCCCTACAAACGTGTTTAGGGCTGCCTCGGCGCACCTCAACAGCAGCAACAATCGCCATTGCGGGAGATCATACAATCCAGACACATGTAACCGTCGACTCTCGCAGAGCGCACATTCGCCATTTATCAAAGATCCCCGACCATCATTTGGCCTCCCTACTAGCCGAGAGAGAGAGACCTCAAGCGACCTTTTCACGAGTGATTAGCGCTCATCAAGAGTGCATACCGGCATATTTTACTCCGGCGGCGAAGCCTGCCTCACCCCTGTGGTGCCTGCGACAGCCTCAAGTGAATTTTGCTATTCCTGGAATTACAAAAAAGCCCAGTCATCCATCGCCGGCTCTGAAGCAACTTACGCTCCTATCACTGCACCAGACGTATCATGACCACATTCATATATATACTGATGGTTCGACCTCACCTACCAGCTCAACTGTCGCTCTCGTCGTTCCAGCCAAGAACGTTACAGTTAAATTCAAATTGTCGCACACGACGACATCTACATCGGCAGAACTTGCAGCTCTCCATGCCGCTATGATGTACATCACCCAACAGCCAACACAGAAACGGGTCGTATTTTGTGACTTTAAGGCAGCCCTTCACAGCATCAAGTCTGCATTACGTCACAGAACTTACGAGCAGATGATATCTGACATCAGGGAAGTGCGCCACCATGCTCTTGAAAGAGGACACCACATTATATTTCAATGGATCCCTGCTCACTGTGGCATTGTCGGCAACAACCTACCTGACAAGGCTGCCCGGTGTGCCCACGAAGATACCAAGATGCATCCAACACCTTTGGCGAGGTCGGACGCTGCCAGAGAACTTCGCCTACTTGCACGCAAGAAGTCACAAGATCTCCGAATTTCAACTGTCTTCAATTGCACATTACGTAAACTGGACCCCACGCTACGGCTACAACTGCCATCTAGCCTTTCCCGCGGTGAAACAACCTTGTTGTGTCGCTTGTGGCTGGGAGTAGCGTTCACGAACGCATACTCCTACCGTATGGGAATGGCCGACAGCCCGATGTGCGACTGCTGTGGGTGCGAGGAGACCATCGAGCACCTATTGTGTACCTGCCCTGCTACGATGTCCAGCGCCTCTCTCTGCGGGCAACATTACGCTGACTGGACTCGAGACCATTCACCGAGTGAAAGATACTCGGACCATGGCCACACCTGTCACTTGCTCGAACAGCGATTCGTGCACTAGTGCAGCACTTGAAGTGCACCGGCTTAAGAGACCGTTTATTGTGTCCTTGTGTATGGTGTCCCTCCCACACGTACTCAGTGCTTACTCTCTCATTTTCTTTCTCTTTCTATTCCCCTTTCCCCCAACCCCAGTGCAGGGTAGCAAACCGGATGCTGTTCTGGTTGACCTCCCTGCCTTTCCTATCCTTGTTTTCTCTCTCTCTCTCTCCCTTTGAAACTTGGCCGTTGCTCCGGGGAAACGTTCCAAGTTTGCGAGATCGGGGCCACATGGACGGTTCGCGTTTCTTTCCGCCTCGCGGTCCTGACGGGCAGCACGCTCACGGGACCGCCACCACGGTAGAGCGGCAGAAAAGGAGGAGCGCGAGCGCTTGCAACGCCGGCAAAGAGAGGGCGGTGCGAACGAAGCCATGGTGACGCGGGTCAAGGTGTAGTATCTATTCTTATCAGCTTACTATCTGATATGGGTTGTATTTGAACTTAAGCTATTAAACTTATTTTTGCAAGCTGGCGGAGTGCTTAAAGCCTGCTTCAACTCCACCGCGGGTAGGCCCGGTATTGCAGTAACTTCGGGATCGGCTCACGCATAGGGAGAAATTCTCGGTCTACACGGCTCTTGCCCGCGGACACGTTTTTAATCGGAACCTAGCAAATACAGCTTCGCTGCAATGTTGCTGCTACTGATTACGATAATAATAATAATAATAATAATAATAATAATAATAATAATAATAATAATAATAATAATAATAATAATAATAATAATAATAATAATAATAATAATAATAATAATAATAATAATAATTGACACACATCCAAAAGCAAAACAAAGAAACAGGCCTGTCCAAGTACACGAGGACTTGTGCGACTAGGCCCGGCAGAGTCGGTACAGCGATGTGATTACATATTTACATAAAAAGTGAGAAGGTAGACATTTACATAATAACACGTTTTTTTCAACTTTGAGAAGAATGTTTGGTAGTATTACCCGCTAACAGACAATGACGTAGTAAGTAAAGAGAAACACATAAACAACTTAAGTAAAGATCAGGACTAAATTTCAACATTTCATCAATAATTTCTTCAACTGTTTTTTCGAAGTTGCCAAGAAGAATTCATCGGCCAAATTGTTAAATATTTTTGGGATGTATACATTTCTTCTCGCTTCACCATACTTAGTAGGGGAATAGGGTACCTTAAAACGTTTTTTTTATTTCTTAACAATCGAGGTGCATCGTATGCCTCTTTGAATTCATCGCTCCAATTATGCCGCATAATAACAGTTCTGGTAAATAAATCCTCCAATTTGCAAAATCCTAATTCTGAAAAATATTATTGTCGTTAAGTGTAGTACCATAAGCCACATTTCTTAATATATTTTTAGTAGTTTATCAATCCGATTTTTCCAGTGCTCTGTACAAAAGGCGAAGATCGTTATCCCATACCTCAGCACACTGTACGCTAGTGCATGCACTATCATTTTCTTGACTGGTAGAGGTACTAAACCCTTTATGTTGAAAAGTAAATATGCGACACACTACGTAGTTTGCCACACAAAACAGCCATGTGATGTTGCCAAGACATGCCGCTGTTGAACGTTATACCCAGGTATTTGAACGTCTCCACATATTCTATACCAGTACATTTACATGAAATACAATGTTCATTATGTAGAAATATTGGCAAGTTTAATTTTGAGTTTTTAATGGACTACGAAAGTAGATGATTTTGCTTTTCTTAGCATTGATATAAACACAGTTTTCTTCAAACCATTCCATAGCCTTATGGACTGCATATTGTAGGGCGCTAATAGCTTCTTCATAATGCATATGACGAGTGAGTAGAACTGTATTATCTGCATATTGATACACAGTGGCTTTTGTAATTATCGTGGGAAAGTCGTTCATAAATAAATTGAATAGAAGAGGGGACAACACGGATCGACGAATAATAATAATAATAATAATAATAATAATAATAATAATAATAATAATAATAATAATAATAATAATAATAATAATAATAATAATAATAATAATAATAATAAAGTTTAGTGCCACAAAATAATACAAAACAACACAAACAGGCCGGTCTAAGCCTCAGCTGGCTTGTAGGACCGTGCCTGGGAATATGATAGACATGGCAATAACGAAAAAATTCATAAATTGATGAGACATCTAGAATAAAGAAATAAAACAAATGACAAAGAAATTGAATAGAACGAGATTACATTTGGTTGACCTACTTAAATCAAAAGAGGTTGAAGAAGTAAATATTGTGATGCAAAAATGTTCTGGAGGTTAATTTCAACATATCTGCTTTAATAATTCTTTCAGCGTGCTTTTCCATGTCGCGTTACAAATTTCCTCAGGCAATTCGTTAAATATGCCCGGCACATATGCACAGCGTCTGACCGCGCAATACCTTGTGGCTGAACGAAGAACTACATAACGGACGTGTTCTATAATTTCTCTTGTGGCGGCACTTTTTTGTTTGAAAGCCGCATTCCAAAAATGTTTAACGACAGCTGTTTATAATAATAATAATAATAATAATAATAATAATAATAATAATAATAATAATAATAATAATAATAATAATAATAATAATAATAATAATAATAATAATAATAATAATAATAATAATAATAATAATAATAATAATAATAATAATAATGATGATGATGATGATGATGATGATAATAATCTTTATTTCCATCAAAACGATGGAGGTGCCGTGGGTAAAAGCTACTGAACAGCTTGACTAGAGCCCACGGTCCCCTCTACAAGGCAGTACAGGAGCATGCATGAAACATACAGGAATCTAACAAAAGACAAACGCAAAATTGATTCGATTTAATGTATCACAAGGAAATCAAATATTAAAATTGTTCAAGGACATGACATCACGTGGCGCAGTTCGCGAACTGTAGTGCGACCTAAATCAATCCCACATTTATTCAGATTATTATGAAGTTTAGGCAAAATATGCGATAGTGTACTCATAGAATAGTTAGCACAGGGAGTGACCACCTTCCAGTATTCAGACTGACGTATAGCATAGGATGTAGTCTTTATTTCTTGCTTGGCTAGGTTTCTATAAGCAAAGAGTGAAAATTGGCTAGACCAAGTTCACGGAACACATTTTCGGCTGTTACTATTCGGGAATGGTAGGCAACATTTTTAAGAATACGCTTTTTAATCCTGTCTACCCTGCATCTCCAACGATCCAAACAGAAGCCGTAGACAGTATACATATGCCGTATCTCATCAAACTGTAGCCCAGTGCATGCAACTGTAATCTTATTTACAGACAAGGGTGCAACACTTTTGACATTAAACAGCCAAGCTACTGACCTCAGTTTAGAACAAATAAGTGATAAGTGATGTTGCCACGATAAGTTACTGTCGAAATGGATTCCGAGATATTTCACACAGTCCACGTATGGAATAGGCGCACATTTACAAGAAACACAGTCCGACTCACGTAAGTAGAGAGGCATGTTAATTACAGTAGTCTTGAGTGGAGAGAGAAAACAAACACGTCTTTTTTGGGCATTAACAACAATTTCATTATTAGTGAACCGAAGCATTGCCTTGTACAGGTCATTTTGCAAGATTTCAGTAGACATTTTGTAAGAAAGGTGTTACGCCAGTAACACAGTGTCGTCAGCATTTTGGAACACGGAACATTTGGAAATTGCCAAAGGAAAGTCTTTAACGAAGATATTAAACAACAATGACGATAAAATGTACCCCTGTGGAACTCCAGCTTTCAGTGACAGTTTAGAACTAAAAACGCCCTTATCATCGGTAGCGACCACCTGAAATCTGTAGCTCCAGTAATTTTCGAGACTGATGTAAAAAGGCCCACGAAATCCCGAAAAATACGGTTTACTTAACAAGATTTGATGATTCAGGGTGTCAAATGCTTTCGCTACACCTAAGAACAGCGCACACGTGAAAAGATTCTGATCGAATGCCGAGAACAGTTCATCTGAAAATTCTTTAAGCAGTGCCACAGTACTACGCCCTGAAACAAAGCCAAAGTGTCGATCAGGCAGGACAGAAAATTTCTTAAGAAAAGAAGACATACTGTGGAAAAGAAATTTTTCTAAGACCTGAGCAATAACCGGCTATATAGAAATTGGCCGATAGTTTTCAATACTATCTTTCTTCCCTGATTTGTGTAGGGGTAAAACAACTGAAGTTTTTAGGCATTCTGGAATATTGCCACCTTCCAAAAAGCCATTCAGTATATGGAGGATAATATCTGACAGCGCATTGAAATTCCTCCTGAAAATGTGCAACGATATTCCATCATATCCAGTGGGTTTGTTAGGACCGAAACGGATAATAATAATAATAATAATAATAATAATAATAATAATAATAATAATAATAATAATAATAATAATAATAATAATAATAATAATAATAATAATAATAATAATAATAATAATAATAATAATAATAATAATAATAATAATGGGGGGTTGGTCGATCCCTCGCCGAATATATTTGTGGATAAATAACGAAAGATTACATGATCACCTAACAGAGGTGGGCAAATGACTTCTTTCTTTCTTGGTTTTGCTCACCGACCCTCACGAAGCAAGCCATGCCCTCCACTACACCTTCATCCTCATTCTGAAAAATTTGCCTGCCGTTTCTCACCGACCCAACAAAAGATTCACCAGCCCTCTCTCGCCCACACTTGCACATCGAAAATGCTGCCATACTTCACTGGAATGAGCACCCCCAACGAAGCGGCTCACGGCGTTGCTCGGGGCCTGACTCACCGAGCAGCATCGGAGGACGAGCCCCCGCGGGGTACTGCAAATGTCTAGGCATGGGAGGATCGTATGACCACTTTTCACGACATCATGGCACACTACCAATTACAAAGACGCATATACCCATTCCCTCACGCTAGGTTAGACAGTACGCAAGCAGTACACTTCAGACAATTACAAACAGACTCTTACAGAAACCCCAGACTCATGCACGCCATGTATCCAGACATGTACACTACAAACAGATGCACATCGTGTGGCGAGGTTGCCACACTAAATCATATGTTATGGGAGTGTCGGGACCTAACAAACAAGTCGGGCAGTGCCGACCCCTCCGTCTCTTCCACCGCCAGCCTCCAGTCACGCTGGATGACCGCACTGCTCAGCTCTGACCTGACAGCACAACTCTGGGCCGTCCAGCGAGCCGAGGAAGCCGCTTCGAGACAAGGTCTCGGAACCGCGTCCGCGGCGGGTGCCCAGACCTACTAAAAAGACGCCGGACTCAAATCTTGTTGATTTGAAGCAAAAGTTTACGCTCTCTCTCTCGTCGTGTTTCAGTGGCTGCCGGGTCATTGCTGTATCTCCGGCAACGACCTCGCCGACGAATATGCTAGCAATGCACACGAAGGAGCGAGCCTTGTTTCTGTACCTTTATCGAGGACTGGCGCAGCCCAACACTTAAGCAAGCTAGCACACCGTATGACGTTGGAGAAGTGGCGCGCACCTGAATTCACCTGAATTCACCTAGCGGCGACTGCGTTCCCTCGACTCATCTATGCAAGTGCGGCTGTTACATGGGCTTTCGCGAAAGGAGAAAACATGGCGGCGCCGCTTACGCTTGGGCGTCGCATTCACCAATGCATATACGTGTTTGATTGGAATGGCCGATAGTACCGAGTGCAATGCCTGCGGTGTCGAGGAGACTTAGAATATCTACTGTGCTTCTGTCCAACTTTTGAAAATGAAAGACGTGACCTCTGCACAGCTCCAAATCAGTTAGATAGAAAACCATACACATTTAACAAGACCTTGGGACCATGGCCTCGGATATCGCAGCTACAGAAGGCCACAAAAGCGCTGCTGCGATATTTGAAAGGTACCGGATTGAGCGACCGTCTGTGATCCAGACTGAGTGACCGTCAGTGGATATGGAGCAGAAAACTGTTGCCACGTCGGCGATATCCACAGTGGACTCTTTCTCTTCTCGTCTTAATCTTTCCCTCCCCTTCCCCCATTGTAACGTAGCAAACTGGACTCAGCCCTGGTTAACCTCCCTGCCTTTCATTTATCGTTCTCTCTCTCTCTTACGTTTGGTTCGGTACTATCTGAATTAAACCATTTACTTGTCCATTGCTTAGTTTAGAAATACGATTGCTTCCCGGCTGCCGTGAAATTTACGGTTGTCAGAGTGCGCCCCATTGTGTTGCTTATAGGGGCACTGACTAAACGTCAAGATTAAGCCGTCCGGAATGGTCGCAAAACCGCCATGTCATCCGCAATTTCTTTTTTTTTTTTGCAGTCAGAACGTGCGTTTTTAACGTAGAAGTCAAACAGCGAAACAAGGTACGGCCCGATATTTCCGCAGTCGCTAGGCGGAGCTGCCTATTTTAATTCTTAGCTGCATGCTCGCGTAATCCACGAAGTCCTTGTGACATACTTGGACAGTCACGTTTCGTTGCCAGTGCAGTAGAGCATAAACATCCTGTATTCTCGAATGCGTAGATTATACCGAGATTCATAGTAGTACGATGGAGATAACAGGCTACAAAGAAACACTCCTGAAGACATGCATGCTGCCTCCAAACGGGGTCGGGAATAAGAGAGGTGCAAAGAGGCGCAAGTGAACAAACGAAAAGAAGTGTCTGGTAGGAATTCATGGGATTAATATGGCCTGAGGAGAAACTGTTTAGGTAAGCTCGGCGGAGACTGCTGAACAGTTTGTAGTTAGCGGCGTGAACTCAAACTTGTTGTGCTAGACTTATTTTAGCCTGCTAGGACAGTTTATGTCTTAATTGTCTTCATCAGCACACGCATTACAAGCTAAAATTTGTGTGGCACGTTCGCGTGAGAACTTCTGCTCATTTGCCGATTGTAAATCAAGAAAATGTAGTCGAAACATGAGCCAATTAACAAATATATAAAGTCACAACCCCAGAAGCATGCGACGCGTCGTCGTCGTCTTTAAATAAGAATTCGCTCAAACCTCATTCCTCCTTACAGGCACGTAGCAATGCATAATCGCAGTGCAAAATGTCGAATAATTGAGAAAAGCAAAAAAAGAAGAAAAAAAGAACAGAGTTCGCAAGGCTGAGCTTTAACTGTTTGCATGCCAGCCGTGGTGGCTGATCCACTAGTTTTTGTAGCCACAGCGACTACATTTTGGTATGGGAGCAAACTTTCATAAGTGTGCTAGTTGTTACTACATTCGGCTGGTATTTAAATAGCCTACATAAGCCTACTAGTTATGCAGCACTGAAGCCGACCCTATGGTGTACCTGGTATCCCTGGCGCAGTTGCGGGAAGGGAAACATACTTTGTTATGATCAGCTTGCACTAAAAAGCCGAAGCGAATACTTGTCCGGGCATAAGTATGTTTGTTAATTGCACGGAGCATAACATTATCTCTTATAATGTGCAACGATCGTTAACTAGAGGAAGCGTGAATGTATCCTACGCATAGTTGCTGACGTATTCCAAATAATTGCTAACGGCGTTTTTCTTTATGCAGAAAGTTTCACCCTACTTTCAGGGAATCCAAAACAGAGAGCTTGTCAGAATTCGTGATTATATACTAATCAACTACCTGTTATACTAGTCGACTGCTCGCCTGTTTGCTTTTCTGTTTTCTGGAGAATAAGCGCAACAGCACGACGTTGCAAAGATTGAGCTAAGTTACCACTTAGGTTGCATGGTTACGGTAAGAAAAAAGTCCCTCGACCGCCGTTTTCATGCACCAGTCGAGGCATAAAACGGATCAGTTTTAGTTGTACTGTAGTCAAACTTTCGCTATATTAACGTCACATTTCTTTCTTCGTTTTGATTTTGACTTCAGTAAGACAACAAACGTTACCGATGCCTGAAACGCCTCAAAGTTCAAGTTTTTGTCTTTTTCTAATCAAAACGAGAAGAAGTGAACCTCAGGATGCTTATTTCGGATAACGGAATGCGCTGAACTGCGGTAATAAGTGAAAAGAAACCAGAAAAAAAAACCTGAAACACGGGCGTAACGCCAAAAAGTCCCCTTTACATTCACTTTCGTTGCCACTAGAGCTACAGCGAACATCAACTTCAATTTATGACTGAGGTTAGTTACAAGTGGGCTTCGGCGTACTAGCTTGAGAGGCTCCCTTCCCGTGCACTTCAAAACTTCTGACCTCAAAGCCGCCACGTATGCGATTTAAGTGCGCTCACAATCTCTGTACTTCAGCAATTGCCATCACATTTTCTTCATTTATCCTCACATCGTCCCCGTTGCCCTCCCTCGCCTTCACTTCACAACGCCCGTCCCCCCCTCACTTGACCAATTTTTCGCAGCCAATTCTCGCCTCCCCCTCACTTCACTACGTGAGGGTGAGGGAAGATGAGGGTGAGGACACTCTCGTGAGGGTGCCCATGTATAGCGTCGAGTATAAGTGCTAGCGGTGAGCGCGTATCCTTTCCTCGCAAAAAAAGAAAACAACGAAAATTCTACATGAAATTTCTACATATAGCGCCGGAACATAGGTATCTCTAAAGCACACAAACCTTTTATAAGAATAGTGCATTACGTTCAACGTCTTCATTGAAATATTTGAGTTGTTGATTTAAGCTTTGGGTAACTGGATGAGTGCCCATGCTTGGCCAATCCTCCAGAATGGGCAGTGTTTAGGTTTGCGTGGAGATCCGTCATATTTACCGAAGCACGCGCTCCGTATAACATCCCTAAAGAATGAGAAAATAGTAATTATTTCTAAAGCCCAAAAATAATCTGCACCCACAGTGCTGCCAATCTCTGAAGCCAGTTTCCCCCTAAATAGGATAAGAAAATTCCCTAGGTATCCCTAGATTAGGTGTTGTATACAGTTATCCAGTTTTTCGGTATTGTATTTCTAAAGGTAAACATTTGTTACGCAAAAAGACTGCAAGTTTGTAGTTGAACCTTATTTCCAATCTGGTCTCTATGACTTTCGGTAATGAACTCGCTGCACCGAATGTGAAAAGATGTTGTAGAGTTCAATCTATATTCACAAAAGAAGAGGTCAGCACGTGAATACTTGGCTCGACATGCAGAACAGACTTGTACAACAGCAAAAAGCCAAGATCGACATGGAATCTTATTCGAATTGTAAGGAAAGAGAGGCCGGATGGCCCTTACAGAATGTAGCAGTGCCGAACAGTATGCTGCTTCCCGACACCAATATGAAGTATAGTAAATGTTTCTTGAATGCCGTCACATACTGACGTAGCACCACCAGGCTTGTGCGCTTTCATCTACCATCCCAGGTTATCCACATTTTATTGTTAACTTGGAGAGAGGTGTTCACTGTGCCACAGCTAATTCAAGAGTCATAGTCCGCTTGATAGTGCGAAGGTAATTTGCGCTGGCTCAAATTAAAGCACGCCGTCACGTCAGCAGCTCAGCGCATTGGTAATCGCGCAGTCGCAGCAGTAGTTTCGGATGTATCTTCACTTTTTATTCTCAGCACGTCCTAGCACACGCGTTATGGAACTCCCACGTATTAATTTAAAAGCTTTAATTTAGAGAAATCGAAGGCGCCCGAAGCCGAGTGCTCGTGATGCTGCTAAGCGAAAAGATTTGAATGAGAAGCCGCCTCTGTCGAGACTAAATGACAAGCACAGACAACGGTAAATGTAAATGTTCTCTTTTTGTAAGCTAGCTGGAAACAGCCACACCAGGTTTCAGTGAGTCCCCTCCAATGGCTAATTCTTGAGTTGCGCACTAGCTGTGGTGACATCTACTGGGACCCGTATTTAGAAGCCGGGCCCACGACGTGCTGCCAACGCCACTAGCTGCAAAGCGTGGATTAATCGCCTCTACACCTGCCGTGACCGCGGCAGAACTGGAGCGGCGGTGCTCGAAAGAGCCTTTGCGTGCCATGGTTGGCAGGAAACCGAATTGCTCCGAAGGATAAAGAAAGACGCAGAGAGCTTCTAGTTATGGGAAGAATGACTTCCCTGCGAGATAGATTGATTGCCAAAATTCAATGGGCACGTTCTTTTTGCTTTGAGCGAGCAAGCACAGTCGCTCCTGTGTAAATCGTTCACTCAGCGCACACCCAAGATATCAGGACGTTGGCACCGAAACATGCCTGTAAACGCCACAGAGGGGTTAACATAAGCTTAACTCGAAAACTTAGTTGTCTAGTCGAGTACCTATTCAATGAAACACCTCACATATCTTTCTTTTTTTAGTTCCTACCGACGTGAAAGTGTTGACGTGACCGAGGCCGGTGCCCTGGAGGCAGTTCAATGGCTCTTTCGCGAAGTCGTGCCATCTCCAACCGGCGCACCACCCTTATCTAGCGCTCTACTTCTCGTCCCTGCTTTAAGATAGCTATGGTGTAGAGAACAAGATAAACAGGGCTGTAGAAATGGAGTTTATGTAGCAGCAAATTATGAGAAGGCAGCGGCAGACATCCAAAAGAAAGGAAAACAATTTTTTAAATTTTTTTTCACCGAGAAGGGATGCACAAAAATTTATTTGGCTATTAAACCGTGCGTGGTGTACGTGAGAAGCTTCAATGGCAGTAGCGCACTATTTAATTGCCCACCGCATGTTTTTGTGCACGAAGACCGTGTCTTTTTGAATTTAGCCCTGATCAATGGTATAACTTGTAGGAACAACCAACACGAGCACATTGTTTAATTCTGGCAAGCTTGACACGCGTGTCCACGGTCGTTCACGTGTCAAATGCAAGCACAACAAACGAAAAATCTGGAGGACACATAAGCTTCGCTTTTTAGAGGGGAACGCGATAGCATTCAAAGACCCCTGACTGCTTTTCATGCTTCCCGGCAACTGTAGCTTATCTAAATTAACATTTACCGGGAAGCGCTGACGGCGAACGCTACACATGCACGAAGGCAAAGTTTCTGGTAGAAACGCGGCCTCTTGCCTTAGTCGATGTCCTCTTATTGTTTCTCACTTTTAATATTCCAGTCTGAGGAGAGCTAACATAAAAGACATGCGCTGTCGTTGTTCTTGTCTTTTTTTCGCATTACATTGGTTTGTGGGCTGCCGTCCTCAAAATTCCGAGGAAGAACTTTGTAAAGAATGAAAGACAAGGCATGAGCAACTTTGGTGGTAGAAGAGCGGTTGGAATATGCGTAGTTCGC
The DNA here is from genome assembly GCF_050947875.1 of Dermacentor variabilis. NCBI lineage: Eukaryota > Metazoa > Arthropoda > Arachnida > Ixodida > Ixodidae > Dermacentor > Dermacentor variabilis. Next base: position 38,133,904 of record NC_134569.1, read on the forward strand.
AATTCGGTTCGAAGTTCTTTCTGCCGAGGCAACGTCCGACGCTGCGCGCCGGATGCGAGACGCTTGACGCCGAGGCCCGATTCGTGCCGAGCGCTCTGTCGTGCCGGTCACGTAGAACATCAAATGCTACTCCCTCGTAAGATAACACGCGGTGCATCCACGCATAAAAGCACTCGCGCCAGGCCTTTATTTACGCCACGTGCCGCTAGGGCAGGCGTACGCCCACCCTGGCGGAATTGCTTTGTGTGTTCTGAAGCCAGTCGATGCGACCTGCGCGCTGCTTGACGCCTTCCACAAGGGCAGGTACATTTGATGGAACCGATGGCGTCTTGGTTCGACGTCCGCGGAGTTTCCTCAGTCTAGTTCAAGGGCCCTCCCGTTCACGCTGCCTGTGTGTCTCTAAGAATGCGTTTATTCGCGCGTTCTTGTAAATCGATTTCGCCAAGAAAAGTTGTTTTGCCCTGCAAACAATTGTGTTGTTTACATATTTCTCGATGTGCTCAATCGCACAGGAAACGCGTCCATTGCATAGTGTACTCATATATATGCCAGTTCTCGTATTTTCCGAGAAACATTTGCCGATCAAGTGTTTGCAATTGAGGAGCGAGAGTCGAGAGCGTATGGTCGGCATTATAGCTGGTCTTTTTTCGCTAGGAGCGTATCGATTGAACTGCGCTGGGACGCAGTATTGTTTTCATTTTCTTGGTGGATTTGGCTCACGGAGATTGTTTTTCTTAGGCGATCACCTGAGCAAGGGGCACTTTCTGAAGCCCAGATGTCCGCTGGTACCGCTGTCTCGCACTGGCAACACTACTGAAACAAACTTTTCTAAAGTTTTGCGATTTGCCATTGCGGGATAGCCCGCATTGCACCGGCCTGCCTTGATCTCAGGTTTCATTCTTCTCATTTGCAAATGGCAACGGCTGTCTCAAATTAGGCCCGAAACTCGTACAGCACAGCTCGCACTTCCTGTCACGGCGATCATTGTTTCTGTCGTCACGATAGAACGTCACGCTTATGGCAAAGAGTGAACATTATTACGACATATTTGACGTTATTTTGATGACACAAGCTTAGAATGTACTACAGAAACCTTGGCTGCTACAACGAGAAATTTTGTCGTCACACCGTAATTGTTCTGAAGTGATGCACAAATTTTGATCAGTCAGGCGAAAACATACAAGCGATCCTTGTATTTTTGTGAATGAGCTATAAAGCCTACGAGTGGTTATGTGCATAAATGTATGGGCGTTGTCCTAACGTGGAGGGCTGTTATACGTTTCAGGGAATTGCAAACAGGGACTAGATTGAGAGCAACGCACGGGACAGATGTCTGGAATCGCAAGTGTCTGTCGTGTTTGCAAACCACCCTGTGTTCGCCAATAGCGAAGCACTCAACCGGAGTTTAGGAGACCATTTCTTTTGAGTGAGTCGCCTTGCCTTTGTGAGTGCTCGCAGAGTATACGTTCACGCGGACGAGAAAAGATCTCGCTTCGAGCGCATTCCTTCCACGCGTATGCGTTGCACGGACTCCCTCCCGTCGAGCGAATGCCGTCTTCGGTGTGCACGCCTCACAGCATCGCGAAAGAAGTTTCAACCATGAGAAAAAAAACATGTTTTCATCCAATTTCATTCTTCTCCAAGATCATTCGCAAGGACGTAGCCAAATCGCCCTTTACGCATCCCCTTGAATTCAGAACAAGTTCGACATGCAGCTAGGCTCGCGGTACTGCCCGAGCACACGAGTGTTATGCGTGGTGCGAGAAAGCTGCCTTTGCTGACGGGTCGGCGCAGTTCGTCGTGGGCAAATAAACCCTGCCCACGTCAAGTAGTATACGGGGGCACTGTACGGAGGGACGAGCAACTCGGACTTGCGTGGCCGTTGAACTCGGCTCGCCCAGCGCTCACGCCCGAATCTGCATCCCTTTGCTCTGCAACACTTGGGATGAAACTTGACGGCCACATATTGCGGAGTACTGATCAGAGACGCTGTCACCTGGCATCGCCGTTTCGTACACAGCACGCATCGCTCACTCGTCTTCATCGATTACAGGTGCGGCAAGCAGCAGAGCGTCGAACTACGACTGAATGTCTGCGCTCTTCTTTGTGTCTGTTAGTACTTTATTTTTTCCGCAACCTATTGGTTATTCAAAAAAGACCACGCTCGCGACGTTTCTTTTAGGTGATCATCTTCTATCGTTCTCGTTGGTGCAAAAAAGAAAAAAAAAGGAAAGAAGCAACAAGTAACACAAACAAAGAAACAACCAACCAAACAAACAAACAAAGAAACAAACAAGAAATCAAGAAAGGTCCTGTTTGGATAAAGAGAGAGAGAGCAAATGATAAAGGAAAGGTAGGGAGGTTAACCAGGACTGAGCCCGGCTGGCTACCCTACACTGGGGAAAGGGAAAGGGGACGGAAAGATTAAAAGAAGAAGAGAAAGTCTACTGGGTATATCGTTCGGTCACTCAGTCCGGATCACAGACGCTGACTCAATCCAGCAGCCTTCAAATATCGCAGCAGAGCTTTTGTGGCCTTTTGTAGCTGCGATATGTGGCCATGGTCCGAAGATCTTCTTCAAGGTGAACGGTGTTCTATCTAGCTGATTGAGAGCTGTGCAGAGGTCATGTCTTTCGTTTTGAAAAGATGGGCAGTAGCACAGTAGATGTTCTATAGTTTCCTCGACACCGCAGGCATTACAGTCGGCGCTATCAGTCATTCCAATCAAAAACGTATATGCATTGGTGAATGCGACGCCCAAGCGTAAGCGGCACAGCATTGTTTCCTCATTTCGCAGAAGCCCTGGTAATAGCCGCAGTTGCATAGAGGGTTCGAAGGAATGCAATCGTTCTTGGGTGAATTCAGGTGTGTGCCACTTCTCTAATATCATACGGTGTGCTACCTTGCTTAGGTGTTGGGCTGCGTCGGTCCGCGATAAAGGTACAGAAACAAGGGTTGCTCCTTCATGTGCTTTCCTAGCAGCTTCGTCAGCGAGGTCGTTGCCGGAGATACCGCAGTGGCCAGGCAGCCACTGAAACACGACATCGTGTCCTTTCGCTATCATACGATGGTGCATTTCTCGTATCTCCGACACTAGTTGTTCACACGACCCGCGACGAAGAGATGACAGGAGACATTGTAAGGCCGCCTTGGAATCGCAGAATATTGCCCACCGATTAGCGGGTTGGTTATTAATGTAATCAACGGCACCTCGGAGGGCAACAAGCTCCGATCCGGTCGATGTTGTCATGTGAGAAATCTTGTATCGGACGCTAATTGATCGTGATGGTATAACCACTGCGCCGGTGGAGCTGGTCTGAGTGGAAGAGCCATCCGTATATATGCGGACTCGGTCAAAGTAGAAAGTGTTCAAACAAGCTGGAAATACTTGCGCTGAGAGCGTGATTTCTGCCGATCGCCTGTCCAGTGGCTATGTTTGTTTTTCTTGATAAGTAGTCCCTCCTATCGTAAAGAAGCAAAGGTCAGCGAGCTGGCCCTGTACACGATGGCCTGGTTTATACAGTATTTCCTGCTTTTTTTTTGCGACAGGGTGTACATTGCACAAGAATTCAGAATAGATGAAGATGCTTTCTCTGTCAATGTACAATTCTGTATACCCCCTCTTGATTTGGTAGGACATGCTATATAGCTGATAGCGTTATCGTGTTGTTTGTTAGTAACAAGTAAATCAGGGCAGTGACGAACCGTTGATCCGCTGTTAGCATGCAGTCCACATAGGCATGATCATATATTGTGAAGCATGCAGTGATAGTCATTCACATCGTAGGAAAAAAAATAATTCCTGTGTATTGCTTCAACCAGGGTGTCGGAACGAAATGTTTTTCGTTCTGGTTTTAGATTCGTTAAACTGAAACAAAGTTACGTTCCGGTTCTGCTCCGGAACGAAAAAAAGAAAGATTATCCGTAACGGCTCATGACGGTTTTGGTTCGCATGCAAGAATTTTCGAGGCAATCTAAAGATAAAAACAGTATTTATTTTTCTTAATATCTCAACTATAAATTCCGAGATGATGCCTTGAGTCAAGGTACTAAACATAATCTCAGAAGCAGCACGTCATCGAAGGTGCTCGACGAAATGCGATAGCGCTGTTTCGATAAAACGAACTTAAACGAACATAAACAAACGATAATAATTTGGTAACAAGGTGCTGCACCCGAAGAAAATGAAATGAAAAGCTCTTTAACGCGCAAGCCGTAGGTTTTGCTACGATGCCGATCTGCTGGCGCACCGAGCGGCAGGCTTATAGATTTGTGACGCGCTCGACCGGTTATCGCTCGCACTATCCCTGCCTGTGATAAGCGCTAATCCTGACGTTGCTTTACGTCGGTGATTTCCCCTTGAGCCAAAATCCAATAAAAAATATTTCGCTTTCACTCTGAAAAAAATTAATAAATAACGTTTCGGTTACGTTTTCATTCCGGTCAAAAATATCGCTTTGTTTCTTTTTTCGTTTTTGTTTTCGTTCTGCTCCGGCACACGGGCATCAACACAAGAAAAATTTGTAGAAAGACGTGATTCGATCAAAATCCCAACAGTTATGATAAATTTTGTATTGATCCACTTATTTAATTTAGCATTTCATTACCTCTACATAAAAACATAGAAACCCCTATACATCGCTTATGGCTGGGCACCGCCTACACAAAATATGTTTTACAGAGAACTGTTCACGCTCCGATTCCTCTGGCTGATTGTGGCTTTCTTGGCGAAGACACATACCACCTTCTTCGATTGCGTATACCACTCATTTTGAAGAAATTAGAGACGTGGCCGGCAAGAGCAAGGCAGAGGTTCGCTTTAATAGCATTAAACATTTTTTGGAGATAGTGCTATTATTGGCCATTATTAACGTTGTATATTTTTATAGGAGCATCTTTTATTTTTACTGTCATGGTGTATATATGGAAGCATTGTGGTAAGCATCATTGCTTGAGAGTTTCCTTGTTATGTAATAGCGCTGTTGGCATTATCGCTCAAAGAGCCTCTTTGCAATCTTGTGCTGCTAATTTGACTTGTATATGACAACACAACTTTGTTGTAACTATGTCGTTCGTATATTGTTGTATGCTGTATGCAACAACTGTATTTCGTATGTACCCCATGTTCAAGAACCATTGCAAGAGCCGTATTTGTGTGCCAACGTCTCCTCTAATGCGTCTATAAAAATCTCATCATGTTCAAGATACCAACATGCCATCTACATAATGTAACGCAGTATCTACTTCATTGTATTACATCGATATCAAAAATAAATGGCGGAGGGGGGGTTTGCGTACCAAAACCACGATTTAATTATGAGGCACGTCGCAGTGGGGGATTAGAAATTCATTTCGACCACTTGGGGTTCTTTAACGGACCCCCAATGTACAGTACGCGGGCGTTTTTGCATTTCGCCCCATCAAAATGTGGCCGCCATGGCCGAGATGTGATCCCGTGCCCTCGGGCTCAGCATCCACGTTAAAGACACTTCCCATCCACTGGTTTCTACATTGCGTAGGGTGCGGATAACCTTTTTTATACCTTTCTCCGTAAAAAAAGAAAAAGAAAAAACCTCTTTCCATCAGACTACTCCTCTGCTTATCGAAGTACTGAAGCAAGAATGAGCGCTTTCTATAATTGGGCCTTAACCATCATGTTGCAAAAGCACTTTCCTCAAAAACCTAATCCCCATCTTTCCTGCACAGACACGCAGCGATGCCTCAACAAAGTGTGGAATGACGAGGAAACGGTAAGATCGTACCGTAATCAAGGGTGGTTGGAAAATAATGATGGTAATAAAATAAAAAGTAATGAAAATTACAAAAAAGGATAGCGCAGAAGAATAAAATGACCTTCAAGGGAATACAGTTTGTCTTACTGAGTGTGGGGGTTGTCTTTGCCTAGATGCGCTTTGACTATATGAGAGGCGGCATGTCTTTTATAATTATCATCTTCTTGCAGTCTTCGTGACCGACAAAAAAAAAACACACAGCACATGGATATCGTTTGCACATCAAAGGGTAGGAAATGTGAGTACGTGTACGTGTAGAGTAAGATAAGAAGCGCCAGCAACACTACGCAGGCGGGAGGCAGAGGAAACTACCTGCGTACACATATGGAGAGATGTGGTTTCGGAGAACACCGACGGCTTTTGCTTTGATGTGCAGCTGAACAGCAGCAAGAAAATCTCGATCTAGCAAAGCTCGAGAGCCCAAGGAAGAAAGTGTTGACGCCGGTGTCCGCAGATGAAATCATTTCTTTTTTAACATTTGTTACGAAGTGCAGACACTGGGCGGAAATCGGACGTCCGCTAGCAGTGCATTTGCACTCGCGAATCACGCCTGCAGAGTAACGTCGTTGGCAGGGCTACTTGATTGTGCGTGTGCTGACAGAGGGGCGGGCACAGAATGCAATCCGCGTCACTATGTGACCGCGCCAACCCTCATTTCATAACGAATTGATGCAGAGGCGCGTGTAGATTACTAGTAGTTGCGTCGCACCAAAAAAGATATTTAAATTAAGTATATGAAGCAGACGAACGAGACACATTTAAAGGGCGATCTACCCGTTCCTTCGCTTATTCCAGAAGTTACACTGCGCGCATTAGCGACAAATTTCGCACCAGGACGCGGACCTGGCGTTGAATCCTGCAGTATTGCGAGCAACGACGGGCGCCCTGAAGGCAGCGCAGCTTTTTTGTATGAAGGCGCCATACGATGACAGTGCTGTTGAAGCCGACGACGCTGGACATAAATGCTCGTTTCCGTCGTGTCTATTCTGCACTTTGTTCGGTGGTTCAGGTAGGACACTTCTTAGCCATTCTCGTACTCTGTCCCTTGTTCTGGGCGCGTCGTGCGTTATTTGCCATCACGACCGCCACACGCGATGATGCCAGTGAAATGTGCATGAAAACTAGAGTTAGAGACCTCAGAGAAGCGGATATTCTTTTGAGATTTAGAGAGTAATGAGTGAAATGAACACACACGCGCGCGCGCACACAAATTGCTGCCCACGACATGGTATACGATTACTTAGCTTGTGAATACCATGCAACAAATAGCAAGTACATATATGCTTCGCGAAGAGCAATAAAATAAAAAAAAAACGCTGTTAAAGGGCCCCTCACCAGATCTTGCCAATTTGAGCTGAGAAGCGTGGTGCAAACAGTGCGCGCTAGCGATCGTGTCTGCTACGGATTACATCTCTACGCGCCACGGTGAGAGCTTAAATTTGCAACCGAACGCAGTTTGGCGTTCACCTCGTGGGCGCCGCGTTCCCAGCCGGAGCGTCGACGTCAATCGCGCAAGTTCGTCGATTTCATGGAATGGCTGTGACATCACTCATAGTGACACCGGACTTCGAGAAACGTTCAATCCAACATCAGTTATTTGTTTATCCTGTTTAATCTGTTGTTGCGGCGAACTAATCTTCAGAGAAATAGTAAAACATACAACCCGAATGTCTCCATGTTTTTTTTTGTTTTACTTTGTACCGTAGCAAAATAGATGTACTTCCGTTTCGTCCGCTTTTGTTTTCGCGTCGTCCAGTCGCGCGCGCAGAGAACGAAACCACGTGATTTTCTACCGTGTTCCAGCGCCGTGATAGCGCTCTTTCGTCCTCTCACACTTGCCTCAGTGCTCGCGATTGTGGCACACACTTGTGCAGCTAATTAGGCGTTCTCGTGCAGTGGGCGTAAAAATCATGCGCTGCGTGAAACGAGACAAATGCAACAGCTCGCACGCGAGCCCGTCAGCGGTCAGTGAAAACGCGCGCGAGAGAGAAAAATAAAGAGAAAAAGACGGGGCCCGTGACGTGGTCATCACGCGATCCTCCATCCCCGCTTTGGGGGAAGGCAGAGAAGAAATTTTCCTTGCGGAGGTCGGACGGGTAAGTGGAGAGAAGAATGTCCATGTGGGCGGTGACGCTCGCTTCCTAAAATCATGCGTTCGCGGCACTTCGAATATTTATATCTCTGGTATTATTGAACTAATTTGAAAAATTCTTGCGGTATAACACTCGTTAGAGAGCGCGTAACAACGTCCATCGTATACCTAAAATTTGCTCTGTGGCCTGGTGAGGGGACTTTAAACGAGCAATAATGTTCAATAAAAATCACACTGACATGCTAATGACAACGGGGCAGCAAGACCATCTGCTGCGAGTTATTGATTGATAACATGATGTGGCACTTCCACAAAGCCCGCCACAAGACATGCTTTAGCATGAAGACGCAACGCTCGAGGATGAATCATGCAGGTGCCACCCACACGCACACGCGAGTGTACAAGCACATCCGAAAGGAAAAAAAAGGACAGAATTCAGTTTCAGCCAATGTCTTCACGCACAACGGATAAATCAGTGACTTCCCTGTAAAGCATCCTCGATGCTAATCAAAGTTACTAATTGACTGAAGCTTCCGCATATAAATAACACATTCTGCGGTTTTCTGAGCCACAACCATAATCTGATTTTGAGGTAGCCCATAGTGGGGAACTTCGCATTAATGTTTACCACTCGGGGTTCTTTAATCCGAACTGACAGTTCACGTCGGAACAAAGTTAAGAGTTTTTGTTGACCCTTGTGCTCCAAAAGCATTTACTGTCGACTGTATACACAGACTCGCAGGGAGCTGTCAGAGTGTATGGCTCCCACAAGACGCAGAGACGGGCTGTATAGAAAACACAATAAATAGACAATAAGAAAAGAAAAACAAACAAAAACTAAATCCAGACAATGAGGTGCAGGCGGCAGACATGTGGGCACAAAATTATCATGAGCTACATTGCGGGTCGTGCCGACGTTCCAGGAAACCAGCGGGTTCATGTGGCTTCGCCCGAGAAGCTAGCGAAGACTCCCGCTAAACCTACACACTGAAGTGCTACCAGTCAGGTATACAGAAGCCACACGCAGAAAACGACCACTAAAGTTGTAGAAAAAGGACCATAGGAACAAAACCGTGCGCTTCGGTTTCTGTTGGCGGAATAGCCTGATTCCTTGGCGGAAGGGTGCAAGAAAGCAGCCAAAGTCCCCCTGCGAAAAGTAAAAGAACGCACAGGGCTCTTGCACCTGCGGTCTTCTCTCAAATAGAAAGATCCGGTTCAGCGGCCTCGCCGATTACAGAGAGCTGCTTAAGGTGCAGCAGCCGCACACGGGCTAGTCATCCCAGCCATCGGGGAAAAGAGCAGGGTGTCGAACCGAAAAAAAATACCGGTTCGGTTCGGTTCGGGTTCCGGTTCAACGCGCTTCGATTTTGTTCCGGTTCAATTTTGGCTGGGAGAAAAAAATTATAAAGCTTCGCGGGACGGTTCGGAACACTGAACACTGAACGATATGCTGCATAGTACTATGGACTTGCCTGCATGGCGCATGCGCAAGTTTCATAGCAACAGTAGGAAGAAATTCACGAATTACAAAGATACAGGAGAACTTTCATACATATCTAATAATGACACATGTAATTAGTGAAAATCCCTGCATCAGCGGAAGTTCTCTATCACTTCCGCACTTGTTTCTCTGAAAGTAAAGAGTCAGGTAATCAGATTTTGCGTACCGTTTACAGCGGTGGGTACCGCTCCCAGAGGAGGTGACGGCATTCATTAGTGACCGAAGTAACTCACCGTGATGGTGTAGTGGATTTGGCGTTGAGCTGTTAAACTCGAGGACGTGGGATCGACTTCCAGTCATGACGGCTGCATTCCAATGTGGGCAAAATGCAAAAAAATCCCCTATACAGTGTATTACGTGCACATTAAGAACCTCAGGTGGTCGAAATTAATCCGTAGTCCCCAACTACGGCGTGCGTCATAATCATACCGTGATTTTGGCCCGTAAGACCCAGGATTTCTAATTAGCGGCCGCAGGGTTATGGTTACAATAAGTCATGCCTGCAGCTCAACTTGTTGATGTCCCTCCTCGAGGACATCGTCTTTTCCACTCTCCGTGTTTGTTTCGTTTATCTAGTTTCAGTAAAAAGTTGACCCAACGGACAAACTGAGGGCTTTATCAGAAATGATGATTTCACGAAGCCCCTGAAACAACTTTCCAGCCGCGGAACACAACTATCATGGCCCACTTTAGTTGTAAAAGTGTCTCCGCCGAAGTGACCATAGTTACCAGCACATACCCTGGTCTATCCACATTCTCGCACGCAACGCAACTCGTGAGTCGTAACAATCTGCTAGTAGGGTACACTGGTTGAAGAAGTAGTTTTTCGAAGAATCGTGCAAGCTATAGAGCAACCGTTGTGGCCATATATCCTCGAACCAATTTGTGCCAAACCGGTAATGCTTACTGTTTTGTTCACTTCAGATTCGATTCGTGTTCAGGAACGTTACAAAATTATCGGTTTGGGTTCAGTCTGACACATTAAAAAAAAGCAATTAGTCGCTTTCCGCGTTGGGGCAGCCGGTGAACCTTCAGTAGCGGTTGAGGTCAAGCAGTGAACCAGACCCTAGAAAGCGTATATTGGACAGCCGTCTTGAATATTTCCAAGACGCACATCCTGCGGACTTAACTTTAAGTGAACTCGCTCTCCGAAACTCCGTTACCAACCTCTTCGTTCCCGCTTAGCAAACGGCAATGGATCTATACCCGTATGTACATAATTATCCGTTTTCGTTACAGCGAAACATTAAGTGTGTTCTTTTGACGCTGTGAAAACCTTTGTTGTAAGTGGCGGATAATGATAACAACGCGAACGCTAAACCATAGTTACTTTTCTTTCGGGCGAAAGAGATTGCAACCTCTAATCAGTGAACCTTATGCGAGCGTTTGTTCGCGTCATTAGCGCAATTAGGGTGAAGCAAACTTGCTTGAATGTCTTACAAAGACAAGGTTATTATGCGTGGGCAGGCTTTCAATATTTTCGTACCGACAAATCTTATGGAGAGGCATGGCCAGTGGAGGAAGTGGCACAAGTTATTGTATTCGCCTGGCTTAACTTTTATTGACTACATCTCGGCTCGATATGGCTTTCCTACTCCATGCGTCGCCGTTATCGCGTACTTATGAACATGTCAGTTTTAATATCCGACAGTGCAAATTACATTGTCTACGTCGAAAAAAAGAAACTCGCAGGACATTTACGAGGATGTGGCGCGAATGTTTGAGGGAGAGGGCTGTGGTGGTGGGCTGGGAGCTTTCGCTGCCGACCTCGAACTCGCCGAAGCTCTTAGGTGCCTGAAGACATGACGATGACAGGATGACGACATGACATGACTATAATGAAGTTACCATGCACGACGGCACGACAACGCCTGCATGAAGACGAGGCCATGACGACAATGGGATGACGATACCAGAATAACTACGGCTGAAAGACTACGATGGAACGACCACGGTGGCATGACGATGACTGAAGGACAACGATGAAATGTCCAAGAAGGATTGACGACGATTGAATGACAACGATGGCAGGATGGCAATGTGGTGACGATGGCGAGTGACGTGAAACGCGTGACGATGACGGCGTGACGAAGGTCTTATAACGACAATGGTATGAGGGCAATGGGATAACGATGCTGGAATTATGACTCATTCACTACGATTGGAGCAAGCTCTCAAGCGGACAGTGTCATCTTCTCAAAAGCTTGTCTTTGGGAATGCATACAACGTCGTCTGAGTCAGCTACAGTAGTGCCTGCGGTGGCCTTTGAAGTACATTCACAAATGCCACCACTCTCAGAGGCTGCACTGTTCATAAAACGCTGAACAAATTGCAAAGGGCGAAAAGCGCGCGAGTTAGCGCGCCATTTTTTCAACTGCATATTCCCGCAGGAGCATGAGTTCGGCCTGTACATTTACTGTACAGCAGTTAATGTCTCAAAACTGTGTTTACTTTGTCCGTCCGTCCATTGCTTTACGGTGACAACAACCTTTGCAGCCATCAACTTTTTTACGTGTTGTTAAAAAGGGCAAAGCAAGACAAACGACGCAAAGAAGGTCACGTGCCCTACTGCAGGCTGCTAAGTTACATTTAAGGTTACTGCATATGCTGCCAGAAAAAAAAAACAGTAACTCTAGTCGCTGTCGGACCCCTTAGTTGTCCCCAGCTTTACTGTCGCCATAGTACCGGGATTCGAACTTGAGTCCCTTTGGCAGAGTGAGCTTGGGAGCCGGGCGTGTTAAGCGCTGCGCAGCGACGAGACATCAGTATTTTCCTTTCTTTATTACATGAGGGCAGACTTTTCAACAAAATATGAAGAACAAAGTGCTACATAAATTTGAAGTGACTGAAAACACACACAAAAGTCAGGCAATGACGTGCAAACGTCCAATAAAGGCATCCAGTCCGGCGCTGTTTCTTGTGCAGCATACACACTACGAACGTAGGCAACAGCTTCACGAAAAAAACTACCGACTGCTTCGCCGTGGTTCAGCGTGCCTGCCACACATTCTACTGCGCCAAAGGCTATGTAGGCCAAGTACTATGAACATGTCATACGGTAGGTCGCAGGGACTTTTAAGAAGTAGGAAACGAATTGTGTATTGTGTGACATCTAAATACGTTTTGAGTGTTCTTTGGAGAATGTCCCAGAAGAACACGGAATCCCTACAATCTACAACACAGTGATCAATCATTTCAGCACGTGCACACAAGCGGCAGTTTGTTGACCACGGCAGGAAAGAGCCCCCTTTTCCTAAGCAGGTTTTGACAGGAAGGGCGGCCGAATGTAATTGAAGAGACAAGTTTTGATCCCTGGAGGAATGGAGGAATGATCATTCGACGGACACGCTTAAGTACATCTGGGCTGTGGCATTACAAGTAAGGCGCAGTATAATGGGCAACAGGAAACAGTGTGTCTATGAGTGCAGCAGAAGTTTCTTTGCGGGAGGCAGTGAAAATATAATTCATACTAAAGCGAGCCTTGAGAAAGTGAAATTCATGAATTATAGTGTGTTATAGGACATATACATTGGGTCTCTTCTTTTTAAAGGCATCACTACCTGTTATGCTAATGGCACAACGAGGCTAATAGTTAATGGTTGTCTATCCAAATCTGTCTACCTGAGGGCATCTGTAAGGCAAGGTTGTCCTTTGTCCCTTCTATATTATTCGCTTTGTACTTAGAACCACTTTTCGCACGAATTCTGAAGGATCAAGCTTCTCACTGGTTCGAATTGCTATTCAATGAGCGACGCGACAATACTACTGGGCTAGCCAATTATCTCTCAGTGCTTATGTCGCTACCATAGTAGAAAAGTTTCACTGCTACAACCATCGCTACACTTTTAATTCCACCTAATGTTAAAGTAATTCAGTTTCAGTTGATTATTGGAGGTGGGCTTGCACAATTACGAAATTACAGACAGTTTGGCAAAAGAAAGAAGAGCTTAGTGGCGCGTAAGTCCTTTACGTTGAATCTTACACTTGCTGACTGTGGCAAGATTTTGTTGGTCAATAACAACAATCAATAACAACAATAACAACAATAACGTAAAGAGGAGTCCCTTCTTGCTGTAGCAGACTAACAGATATTTAGCGTTTGTCTGACAAGTAAAATCGTGTCTCGCACGACAGTAAAAAGTATCGGTTACTCTTCTATTGTCGAATGCAACGCGCTTAAACCTTTACTCGAGTAGGTGTGTATTCGCACCGTCGAATCATTGTGCGTCATGCGGGGAGGTAGAATGACTGGACCATTTGCTTCTCTTTTGACGAAGGTGTAATTCCGAAAGAAATATATGCTTAAAGCAACCCCTATCGCGTATTGGCCCTTGTCTATCTAGACTTAATATTTTACATTTTGCCATAATTGCAATGGCTGCCAGTCCTGCATCTGATGTCTGCGGCCTGCGAGGAGAACGCTGACCACCCATTGCACCATCATCCTCAATTTGAAAACAGAAGGTCAATCTATGTCGAAAGCACCAAGGAGACTAGATAACCGTCGCCTGAGTGAAAAGGCATAACTGGAATACTGTATTCCACCGATATTCGCCGCAGAAGGCAATGGAGGCACTTTTGTGCATTCAGAGAACTACTGGCGCGTGCGAGCGCCTTTAACTGCGCAGTGCTGCACGTGCGCGTGCCTCACACCTACCGCATTCTTTTCTTTCTCTCCCTTCTTCATATTACGATTTTTCCTTCCTCCAGCGTAGAGTAGCCAACCGGCCTCTTGATGGGTTGACATTCCTGCCTTCTTTTTACTTCATTAGCTCACGTCCTCACTCACTCACTCGCCGTTTGGGTGCGAGCACTCTCGGTCGTGCCCGAAAGGAAGTATGTCAGTTTGTGCTGGATTTCAATATCGCTACACAGAGGGTGACACCTTAAACATGTTTTTTTGCTCATTATTACCATACACCTGATTTCTTTTCTTTTTGTTTTCTGGCGGCTTCATCAATAATTGGCATTATTGTTTTGCAATTATAGTTACTGCGATAGAAATTTTGCGGGCGTGCCAAGCGAATTTTTGTCGTTGTCGTCACTGCGAGGTTCCGTATATATATGTAGGCATACGCATGCTGTATACCACTCCATGCTATACGACAGGCTGTATATGCGGGTTATATTGCCACAACATTATATCACTAGAGTTGCTCACACCAGGTCTTACATTCTTGACAAAATTATTCCTCAGAATTTGAGAATGGCAGCCCATAAGCAAATATTATGAAACAATACACCGGCAGCGCATGTCTTTTTTAATAAATATTCCCATACTGAAATATTAAAGTTCCGAAGCGATAACATATCTCAAACCTGAAAATGATGTGATTTTCAGGTAATAGTTCTGCGGAAACCCGCAAGGTGGACAGAAGTAACTGTAAAGGGAAAATGAGACATCCCTCCAAACGTAGCTAAGTGCTACAAAGGAAACTCATACGGGTTCCTCGAAAGCAAAGCTTTGCAGTTGAAGAAAAATTCTTCCTGGTCCGGGACTCCAACCCGGGAAGACCTCTTTTCCGAGGCAGCTGCTCTACCATCTGCGGTAGCCAGGCGGCTAGCAGATGGCAGGCGAAGTCGAATTTATCGACTTCGCCTGCAATTTTCTCTTTATTAATTACTTCTCTCCCCTTTGCGGGTTTCCACAGAACAGTTACCTCAAAACTCTTGCCTGTGCTTTGAGTTGTCGACAAATTCGACTTCGCCCTGCCATCGGCTAGCCGCCTGGTTAGCTCAGATGGTAGAGCGGCTGCCCCAGAAAGGCGGTGGCCCCGGGTTCGAGTCCCGGACCAGGACAAATTTTTCTTCAACTGCAACGCTTTTCTTTCGAGGAACCCGTATGGGTTTCCTTTGTAGCACTTGGCTAAGTTTGGGTGGATGTTTCATTTTCCCTTGATAATGATGTGATTTTATTGGCACGGCTGGGCACTACCTTAGGGATTGGCCCACAAGAAAAAATCGAAACATACCAGATACGAAAAAATGGTGGTGAAGTCGCTGAGAAAGATGTTATTATTCAAATTAAATTAGGGAGTTTTACGTGCCAAAACCACGATATGATTATGGGGCGTGCTGTATTGTGGGGCTCCGAAAATGTGGACAACCTGGGGTTCATTAACGTGCACCTCAATCTAAGTACCCTGGTGTTTTCGCATTTCGCCCCCACCGAAATGCGGCCGCCATGGTCGGCATTCAATCCCGCGACCTCGTGCTTAGCAGCCCAGCACCATAGCTGCTAAGCAACCACCGCGGGTAAGAGATACATCGGCCTTAATGAATACACATAAATGAAATTCTCCGATGGCAGGATTCCAACAGAGGACCTCTAGCACAACAGCTCGTTTTTAAACTCTTAATCAAGTCCCGAATAACGTGCTCCGTATAAGCAATATGTTCTCGGTTCAGCCCAGATCACCGCATATAAGCGTACTTTGAAGCTACAGCATGCGTGACAAAATGGGCCGACCTGCTGCTCACGGCTGTAATGCGGCCAATGAGCAGACGCAACGTTTATATGCAGCCTTGCAAATTTGGCGGCCAAGAAGCGCGCCGAAGCGTTGAGAGAGTGCTATAAAGCAAAAGCTGCAAGGAGGCGGTTAGGGAGATGGTGTGAGGGAGAAAGAAAAAAAAAAGCGAAAGGAAAAAGGAGTGAACGAATCGACTAATGGTGAATTCGGCAAACCGCACCGGTGCGCACCGGGTGGCCCCAATGCACTGTTTCATCCAATCATCGTCGCTCCAGTGCGCGCCGGTGCGATTTGCCGAACTCGCCGTCAGATGAAGTCGTCGCCTCCCTGCGTAGCTTTGACGGCGGAGGAGGAGAAAAGACACCGCCGGCCGGCATGCAGCAAAAACATGGCGTGAGCCGGCGGACGTTGTCGGCGGCAATTATCGTCACATCTTTATACCGGCGACGTTATGCGACTGTGTTCGTGTTGTGAAGCCATCTGGCCGCGTCGATGAACGCTCTCCCTGGTCTCAGTGATGTTCAATTCCACCTATGTTGCCGGAAATTGCAAGTAAGCCAGTGCAACTTCGACAACTCGTGGCGGTGCGACGGCCACGGCGGATCGACGAACTCGCGCGCTGGATCGTCGCGCCCCAGGTATGCGCGCAGTGCAGCTGCGAATCAGTGTTGAGTCGGTAGGTTGATTTTTCCTTCCCGTACGCTAAGCTAACTAAATGGCTAGTTTCTGCCATTGCATTATTATGAGCCGGCATATAACGAATGTCCGTGATTTAAATATCTGAGCGTGTACTACTAATGCGGACACATGCATTGAAGTTTTTGGCGTGTGAGCTAACTACTAACTGTAGGCGTAGTTCTGTTTCGGTTTCCTCCAGTTGCATTATTGCTGGATATTTTTTCTTTCGTAGTCACGTGCCCTTTCGTTAAAATTTCATGCGCGGGTTTTCACAAGGGCTTGTGTCTTTTATCGCGCCGCCAGCAATCGCGTGTGGCGTTCTAACCATTCAAGCTTCCGTTATTTTATCCCCTTCGCGAACATTGCGAAATGAATTCACTGCATCTCGTAGTTTAAGTTTGTCGAACGACGGTGTTATATTGAACAACTTTCTGGTGTGTCACGCGCTTTCCTCTGTGTAATGTGTGGATTTGCGTGGTTTTCTGGCTTTCCTGTTCCGTACGTCTAGCTCACTGGAATTCAACTTAGCTCGAAGCTTGCTTGACGCGAAAATAATCATTTAGCTCCGACGATGCAGCGGCCCCGAAGTATCGGTTCGCGCTAGAAGCAGGACTTACCACGATGTCTCTTGGAGTGGAGCGGCATACTCGTTACTTGCAGAAGAGGCGAAGTCCTATGACACGGGCAAAATTCCAACGGCGCGTTATCCATCACGTCGAGCTAGCAATTTAAAGTTTATTGCAGACAGAAAAATCAGGATTTTTGTACTTGCGTCCTTTCATACTGTCAGGAAACAGCGCTGAATTGATAAAAAGGTATGAAAGACAAAACAATAACCATACTAACAAGTTGGACATCTTGCTTTTGTCTAGTGCCTGCTATGTTGTGTTGATTTTTGGCTATGAGGTACCCACTAGCCCAAATATAGACCTTAATAAGACCTTTCTTATGAGCTTTTGTTTTTACAATTATCAAATTTCTCCAATTTCTTCTTATTCTCACCGAACTGATTTTTTTCCATAGAGAATTAAAGCGGGAGAAGCCGATACTAATAACAACGCCAACAAAGGAAGCGGAATCCCCTGCTCTCCAGTGCAACTATGCAGTGGACCACAGCAGCGGCAAGTGAAAATCAGGCCCAGAATGGCTGTTCGTTGCAGTGCGCAAAGATCATATGCTAATGATGAAGCACACGAAGAGAAACCTGATATTTCGAACAAAACAGACTGGTGGGCTAGTTGGTATTGCATGTTAATAGTTTTTAACGCAAAGAAATGCACGGCACACAAGACACAGCGCGGATATTTTTCCAGCCAAAAAGTGGGGTGGGGGACAGAAAGAAACAAGTGTTTACAATATTGCTCACATGCAAATGACATTAAAGCACTTGCACGTGCTGTAATGTCACTACAGATAGAGCCCTCTCAGTCATTTCTGATGATTTCACAAGACTGGGAAGTCACTCAGTTAGTTTAGGCGAATGTAAATGAATGAAAGTGTCGCTGAATGCCAGTAAGTGCAAGAGACATAAATTAGTACCCCTGAGTGCCACCTGCAATGGGGCCATTTAGTTATTACCTGCAAGTGTGAAGAAATGTGACTGTGAAACAAACCATAATCCCAAGCACATTGAGTTGATTGCGAAGAGGACAAATATATGTGAAATGTGTTTGTTCAGAACGTGGAGAATGTAACCGAGCGTATTTGGTTGCTTTAGTTGCTTGCTCAGAGCATTACGTACGTTCATCTATTGTCATGGTTAGACTACTTTTACAGCGAAGCTGTATATGGCTACAGTTTCGTGCATTTTTTGTTCTCCGTGAACAAAAACTACCATCGTCAATGGCTCATGCTTCCGTAAGCACTCATGCTCCCGTAAGGCAGAGGCTACAAGCACTCAGCAAAGTGAAGTGAAGAGTGCCTAAATTCTTTCTAACCACGTATACAACATGCAGCACAGTATATCGAAAACAACTGTCATCATCAATGGCTCATACCCCCGTGAGCACTGGCTCAAACCCCCGTGAGCAATGAGTGAGTGAGTGAATAAACTTTTATTGGGTCCAGCAAAACGGGATAAAACGCGCACCCGGCTAATCCCACGACGGGACTGACAGATCTAGCCTGCCGGCCCATGAGCAATCGTTCATACCCCCGTAAACAAGCAAGAAATGCAATGACTCATAGACCCGTAAGGTTCATGGCTACTCACTTTGCGTTTAGCAAATGCTGGAGTGCTATAACGTAAAGCTATTGCAAACTTTTATATTCCAATTCTGCAACCAGCCCTCCGCGATTGATCAAAAACTTCTTTGGACCACCCCCACTTCGCCTGTCTGTCAGGCGATGTCACGAAAACCGCGATAGCTCCCCATCTGATACGTCGTGTACACACGGATTATGCATGATTGGACCGAACAAAAGAAAAAAATAGTTATTCCTGATGCCACGCCTTTTCGCCATTATGCCTTGGCTATTGGTCAAACGTTTTCGGGCTGCACCTACTTACCTGCCTGTTACGCGTCGTCACAAAACTGCGAAAACTCACCGCGTCAAAGTGACGTGTACACGTTAAAGATGCATTAATATGCCGAACAAAACTGAATTTTCTTCTGAATAGCCGCAGGCTGCCCCATTCCGAAAAGAATAAAAGATGGCTGCCGTCGATTGCTCATGCACTGGCTACTCGCACTTGCCGGAGAGCATGGGCTTATTTGCGAACAATAAAACTTTTTGCGTGGCAGTGTAACATTTTCGAGCCCTTCCGGCACGTTTACGACCACGCTATGCCAACTCTTCTCTGTTGAGGATCCGTTTTAGCGGCATTCTTGGCCTTCCGTTGCACGCCGCCATGATTTATACTAGCCACCGCAAGCTAAGTAAGGGAAAGCGGACCAATCGCAGACGCCGGCAACACCCTCGTCATCCGGTTATCGATTTCCAGTGCACTGGCTCATCCCCATTGAATCCCTCTCCACTTAAGCATGCTCCTTGCCTTTTGTCAGCCAATGAGAGAACACAAGCCGCTCAGTGTAGGCAATGTTATTCGTTTTTAAAGCAAACAAAAGCAACCTCCTATAAACGAGGAGAGCATTTCATTGAAATGTTCAGACAACCCTGCAGGTCACCGACCGATGCTTGCGTCGGCGGTTACGCAAGTTAGACATCGGGAGTTAGGAATAAAAACACATTGGAATAGTTTTACGTTATAGGGCCCCTAGTCTGTGCTGGGGAAATTGTATAAAGGGAATGAAAGGAAGCAGGAGAGCCTAGATTTAAAATAAAAAGGAAAAGCATGTGCGCACATCAATGCAATGCAGTGCACTATAGCAACAGCCTTCATAATAAATAGCAGGTCAACGTAAGGATCTTGAGCTTAGCCTGGACAGTGGTTCTCTCCCCCACAAGGTGCAGTTAAGTGCAGTCAAGTTTGGTTTTCTGCCTACACCACAATGAGGGAAGTACACAAAAGACCTCAGATTGTCATCTCGCAGCCTCAGAAATAGACGCTTAACACTGAAAGTTGTTGGAGGACGACGACGAAGTGTTCTTGATACAGCGCTGTTCTTTCTAGCTCCGGTTTATTTCTCTGCAAATCTAATTTCATCCACTGGTCCTTGCTCCCTGCTCGGTCGTGATGAAAGTGGACGACCCCGCACGTCTATCTACGACGGTGGCGTCAGCGGCGGCCGCCTCCAGGAAGCGGATCGGTCAGCAGAGCGACAGCGAGGACACCCATGTTTACTCTTTCAGCAGTGAGGACGCTTCCGATGACGACTTCCAGCTTGTGCAGAGCCGCAGAGCGAAGAGAAGAAGCACCAGAACGTCCTGATCATCAAGCACGCAAGCAGTAAGACACACGCAGAGGCTGGACGCAAATACCATCATATTTGTGCCCGTGCTTCCCACCGCCAACATGAAGCTACCTAACAGGCAACCTGTGTCGATGTCACTGGAAGCCCTGGTGCCAAATGAAATATTGGACATTCGAGTGAACACCCGAAAAAATCTGCTGGCGGTTGATGTCCAGCATGTGGCTGCTATGATCACTTTACGCAGCGTAACGGATCTCGATGACATTCAGGTGCGCTCTTACATTCCTCTGGGATCTGACGTAGTCACCGGCGTTATCTACGACGTAGACGTCGCTATCCTTAATAACGAATTGCCGATTCTTATCAAGCCCGCCGATGATGAGGTCATCGTTGATGTTAAGCGGCTAGGGAAGTCACGCTGCGTGAAAATTGCATTCAAGGGTAAATATATACCCTCGCATGTTAAGGTGCGACACTTCAGACATGCAGTGCGGCCTTTCATTGCGAAGCCTCTTCAGTGCCGCAAATGCATGAAACTGGGACACGTGAGCAGCGTCTGCGAAAATCAGGCAGCATGCCACCGCTGCGCCGAGCCCCACGCTGCAGATAAATGTGGCGCGACTATAATGAAATGTTCAAAATGTGGAGGGCCACATGAAGCTTCATCGAACAAATGGCCACTGATCAAGAAGGAAATGACCACCTTGAAAGAGATGGCGAGAGATCATTCATCGCATCGTGAAGCCACCGATAAATTAGGAAGCGACGTTCCCGTCGCCGGCGCTCCTCAAGGAAGGCTGCTGCCTCTGCGACGCGCATGCCACTTCCTACAACACCACCTCCTCCTCTACCACCCAGGCCAGACATTGTGGAAAGGACCGCGAAGATCAAGGCCACTGAGAAGACCACATCTGCAGAATCTTGGCCGGCTCCACCGAAACGACAGCATCCACCAACAGACTGTGCGACCAAGACAGGAAGGTGGCTGATATGCTGCAATTGCTAATTAATATAATGCGCATCATACTGAATAAGCTGGAAACACCAGCAGCTCGAAGTGCTGCACAAATACTGGATGTACTAAATCCAGTGCTTGCAGTATCTTTTAAGCACCACGGCTCGCCCAATAGTCCCCTTCCGCACTGAAGTTAAAGGTGCGTCGATCTTTCAGTGGAATACCAGTGGTCTCCAGACCTGTATAGCAGACTTTCGTCAATTCATTTTTGCAAATCGCTTCTCCATAGTGGTCATTTGCGAACCAAATACATCGACTCAACTCAGACTGTCCTTTCATCTCGTCCACATGCGGTGCGAGCACGAAAGTAATCATTTACATCCGCACAGACTTTACAAATGACGACAACCAATATGTGTGCCTGAATGTCCAAAAGAAGGATTTGTCATTTACTCTAATTGGAGCCTACATATCCCCAGCGGGTCACTACGACGGCGAACGATTTAAGAAAATATTGCTAATGAACAATGGCCCCTGGGTTATCACAGGTGACTTCAACGCGCATCACCAGCTATGGGGAAGCACTAAAATTGACTCCAAAGGCCGGAGTCCTGCCTCTTTTGCTGACGACCATGATTTGTGCTGTGTGAAGGACGGCAGCCCTGCACTACTGCGAGGCACGACCTACAGTAGCTGCTTGGACTCAACTTTGGTGTCACGGCGCTTTGCGTCGAGCATCCAGTGGTTTACGGACATAGAAACACATGGAAGGGACTATATTCCAACATATATAAGGATTAGAGGAGATGAGCAACGCTCTTCTACTGTCTCGCGTACAGTTGATTGGTCAAAGTTTAGAAAGGATATAGATGACGCTTGTCGGGAAGGCCTCACACACATTCGCGCATGCGATCCCAGAGACATTGAAAACACCCATCTGCTCGCTTACAAAATCAGCAAGGCGAACAGACTTAGACATTGAACTGGAGAGGCTACGTGCGGCACGCCGACAGGCAGAGAGGAGGTATCGGCGCACGAAGTCCGTCTTGGATCTGAGGGCTTCACAACGCATACAAAAGAAAGTCCAGCGTCGTGTGGACAAATTGGAAGACAAGCGATGGAAAACTTCCTGTCAGTCGCTTGATCCCAGAAAATCGCTCTCGCACATATGGAGAACGGTTAGGGGTCTTCCGTCATTTCCGCATCAAAGGAAGCCCTTTACTGCTCTGGCCGTCTACCAACTCCGCTCGGAACTTCAAGGGGCTGAAGAGTTCTGTGCAGGGGTTGCTGGGTCCGTGGCCATAATTACCGACGCAGCGCTGAATGACATCCCCCAGGCACGTGTACCAGAAATGAACTTGCTATTCCTACTCGAAGAGCTCGATACTGCGTTGGCGACCTGCAGGCGTTCATCGTCACCAGGACCTGATGGCATCACGTATGCTACCCTATGCCACCTTGGACAAGACGCACGTGAAGAGCTGCTCAACTACTACAATGAGTCTTGGCAGAACAGCGCCGTTTCTGAACAATAGAAATCAAGTCGCTTGATCCCCATTCTGAAACCTGGAAAGCCTCCACTTGAGCTCTCATCATATCGTTCGATTGCGCTTTCCAGCTGCGTCGGCAAAGTGATGGAAGGAATGATTCTTGCCCGCTTGGAATGGTACCTAGAGCGATTCAGCATCTAAATCTATCCGGACGCCATGACGGGTTTTTGTCGAGGTCGCTCGTCCATCGACAACGTCATCGACATCTTAACCTGGGTCCAAAACCAAAAAAAAAAAACGCCTCAAGTGCCTATCAGTGGCACTTTTTCTAAATATAAAAGGAGCATACGACAACGTCTCCCATGAGGCCATACTGAACTCGCTTGAGACTGTTGGAGTTGGTGGAAGGATGTACCAGTGGCTTCGGGACTATTTGACAGAGAGGTGCGTTTTTCTACCGACCGAAGACGGCCCAACTTCAGAACATTACATTTGCCGTGGTGTGCCGGAGGGTGGAGTGTTGAGCCCTATTTTGTTCAACCTCGTCCTGGTAGGAATAGCGGAGTACCTACAGCAGACAGTTCATGTCTCAATATACGTAGGCGACATTTGCGTCTGGGCCTCTGCGGTGACTCGCCATCAGGTATGAGCCAGACTTCAGCGGGCGGGAACCATGACGGCGTCCTATCTCCGAGAAGAAAGCCTCAGTGTGTCTCCTGAAAAGTGCGCATTGGTTGGCTTTACGCGCAAACAAACGTCAATGTATCCTGTTTCTATCAATGGTCAAGCTTTATCCTATGTTAAGACGCCTCGCTTTCTGGGTGTAATCATTGACCGTAACCTCTCGTGGAGCCCTCAGTGCATCTATCTAAAGAAGAAGTTAGCTGCCATTGCACAGGTCTTCAAGTTTCTTTGCGGGAAAAACTGGGTTACACCAGTCCATTCTATGATGCAGCTGTACAGGGTACTTTTTCTCGCACTCCTACGTTACTGTCTACCAGTGTTATCAAATGCATGCAAGAGGAACTTTCGCGCTTTGGAGAGCATACAAGGTCAAGCCCTACGCACGTGTTTAGGGCGGCATCGGTGCACCTCAACAGCAGCAACAATTGCCATCGCGGGAGACCATTTTCTGGGACCAGGCACATGTAGCTGTTGACTCGCTCAGAGGGCATATTCGCCATCTGTCAAGGATCCCCAAATATCATTTGGCCTCCCTACCAGCCGAGAGAGCTCAAGCGCCCTTTTCAAGAGTGATTAACGCTCATCAAGAGTGCATACCGTCATCTTTTACACCGGCGGCGAAGCCTTCTTCTCCACTGTGGTGCCTGCGAAAGCCTCAAGCGAATTTTACTATTCCTGGAATTACAAAAAAGTCCAATCATCCATCGCCGGCTCTGAAGCAACTTACGTTCCTATTATTGCTACCAGATGTATCACGACCGCATACATATATATACCGACGGTTCGACCTCACCTACCTGCTCAACTGCCGCATTCGTCGTTCCCGCTAAGCAGGTTACAGTTGGATTTAAATTGTCACACACGACTACATCTACATCGCCAGAACTTGCAGCTCCCCATGCCGCTATGACGTATGTCACCGAAGAACGAACAGAGAAATGGGCTGTATATAGTGATTCTAAGGCAGCTCTTCACAGTATAAAGTCTGCATTACACCTCAGAACTTACGAGCAGATGATATCTGACATCAGGGAAGTGAACCACCATGCTCTTGAAAGAGGGCACAACATCATATTTCAATAGATTCCTGCTCAGTGTGGCATCTTTGACAACAACCTAGCTGACAAGGCTGCCCGATCTGCTCACGAAGATACCCAGACGCGTCCAACACCTTTGGCGAGGTCGGACGCTGCCAGGGAACTTCGCCTACTTGCACGCAAAAAGTCACAAGATCGCTGGATTTCAAGTGCCTTCAACTGCCGATTACGTAAACTGGACCGCATGCTACGGCTACAACTGCCATCTAGCCTTTCCCGTGGCGAAACAACCTTACTGTGGCGTTTGTGGCTGGGAGTGGCATTCACGAACGCACACTCCTATCGTTTGGGAATGGCCGAGAGCCCGATGTGCGACTCCTGTGGGTGCGAGGAAACCATCGAGCACCTATTGTGTAGGTGACCTCGCTACGATGTACAACGCCTCTCTCTGCAGGCGACTTTACGCTGACTGGACTACGCAGACTTTACGCTGACTGGATTACGGCTGGACTCAAGGCCGTTCACTGAGTCAAAGATACTCGGACCGTGGCCACACCCGTCACTGGCACGAACAGCGACTCATGCATTAGGGCAATACATGAAGTGCATCTGTTTAATAGACCGTTTATAGTGTCCCTCTGTATAGTGTTCCTCCCACACGCATTCAGTGCTTACTCGCTCCCTTTTTTTCCTGTTTCTATTCCCAGTGTAGTGTAGCAACCTGGTTGCTCTTCTGGTTGACCTCCCTGCCTTTCCTGTCCTTGCTTTCTCTCTCTCTGAAACTTGTTTCGTGCAAGATCACTACTGTAATGCCCTCAACATCTATTGAACAAAACGTAAGCCCTAACAGGGCCAATGTGAAATAGTTTCTGGAATTGTCTAACATTGGGTGGAATTCTTTTTACTTCCAGGTACGATGATCGTCTAGAAGTCCAGGAGTCATTAGGACAAATAATTTTGAACATATACGAAAGATATCTTATGTGTTTGTGATTACGAAGCGATTAGGTCAAAATGAAGTATATATTTGAAAAGATTTTTTTCTCTCATTGGCAGTGTATACATAACAAACTTCGCTTGCGTCTCTCTGGGTTCACTAAAAAACGCGGCGACATGTACTCAGAGTGTGCTCCGCAGGACGAAATATTATTATGTTACTTGGCTCCCAGAAGAGTTCTTCAATTCAAATACGCACATTGTCTTGCAGCACATTCATCCTTTTTTTTTATGCTAGACATCTCTATCTTTTCATTAGCTGCGAGCACTCCGCTGTCTAACTTCCTCATTAGATAACCTATCTATAGAAAATGGGACCTTACACTAAGTTTGAGACGTATATGTGTTTTGTTAGTGATACTGCACTTATCTGTTATTTTACATATTTTTGGCGATAAAAACATTTTTAATGAACGAGAAAGCGACGAACTGGGAGACCCAACTTTTGTTCTTCACAACCACATGAAGTTCATGCAAATTCATGCATTTTAAATTTTAATTTAAAGTTTCAATATTAAGAACTGTAGTTGCGAATACTGCCTACCTGCTTTTGTATTTCCTGTTGCAGTTTATCTTTCACTTTTTACTAGATTGGTACACAAGTCCTCATTCTGTGTTAAGAGCTTACAGTGAAACTATGCTGCGCACTTTGTTGTATTGTAAATAAATCATTCGCGTTTGAAAAATGTCTTCTGTGCATAAGTCTGCATGAATTTGCAGCATGCTTTCAGATGGCGTATACATAGATGAAGTGGGCGTTCTACTAGTGCATACATCAGGTGTTAATTCAAAAAGTTGTGCTTTCTGTAAATGCGTATATAGGGCGCATTTAATATAACGAATATGAAGAACATTACACATTATGGGGTTTAACGTGCCAAAACCACTTTCTGATTATGAGGCACGCCGTGGTGGGGTCTCCGGAAATCTCGACCACCTGGGGTTCTTTAACGTGCCCCTAAATCTAAGTACACGGGTGTTTTCGCATTTCGCCCCCATCGAAATGCGGCCGCCGTGGCCGGGATTCGATCCCGCGACCTCGTGTTCAGCAGCCCAACACTATAGCCACTGAACAACCACGGCGGGTAACGAATATGAAGAAGGGACAGGCACTCAACTTATGTGCACGATACCTAAATCCGAATTCAATCTCTCCTTTGAGATAATTAGGTATGCAGCGATGCATTACATCTCACCTGCTTGCAACTATTTCCTGGCACACCTTACTTTGCCTTAAACACATCCCCATAGCGTCGCTGCCACTTAATACAGCGCGGTACTTTAATACAGTATTGACATAAGTAAAAGTAGTTTGTGCATGGATACAGGTCGTCTTCCACACGGAGAATCGGTTGCATTCCGGATAGCAGAAAGTGATTATTGATCAAGTGATCAAGTTATAATACAAATGTACCACAAGACATACAGGGCAAATCGTGGTCATTCCATGTTCATTTTGCGTCGGAGCCATCGACTTGCAAGGCTGGGAATGATGCCATTGGCAGCTTCGATACGACGGCAACATTGCTCCTGGTTATACATTTTCAAACAGCTGAATCGTTCTTTTGACTACAGTCGCCGCGATACTTTAGCACTTTGGCCCCGCCGGTGGCATTCCGATGGAAATGCCACAACGCTTTGAGAGTGAGTTAAATGACCCGAAGTGGTCTCAATTAAACCGGAGCTCTCCATTACTGCGTCTCTCGTAATACGCAGCAGTCTCTAGATGCTAAGTCCCACAATATAAGTTCTTTAACCATGCTTCGATTTCTTTCCTCCTTTCGTTCCTTTATCCTCGACGGAACTGCAGGTATGGCCATGGTGGCTAGCCGCAACGTCACCTGCACCCGGTGAAGAGGTAAAAAACAAGCTAGCATGTGCAAAGCAGTGAAGCTTCCGATATTTTCCATACAGTTAGGCTCACGAACGGAGGTACTGACGCGCTCTGCTGCTTCAAAACGAACCGTGTATCAATAACTACAATGAAGCGACATAAAGAGGTGGTTCGAGAACACTTTTCCCCTATTCACAAAAGCGATATACGTCAGTCTTATGGACGGAGCATCCCTGTTGTGGCCAGCGGAAGTGAATAGAAATACTTGTCGGTTCAACAACCTTATATGTGCAGGCAAAATCCCGCCCGCTTAATCGACATTGCAGAATAGCGGAGCCGTATTGGTGTTATACCGTCGAGGCAGCGCTACTCTGAAGCAACTGCAGTTACCTGTACTTTTAGGTGCGCATGTTGGCGGCGGATAATATTTGACTGAACCTTGTGAACAATGTTGAAAGTTTCTCAAACCCTAGTTCCTGGTTATACAGCGACTGCATCGAAACATCTGCAGCATAGCGAGTAAAGACAAAACATTGAAGAACAACATTCGTCTGGCGAAGCAGTTTTCTTTTCGCGCAGCTCCCATGCTCCATAATCTTACCCCTTTTAGCCTTTGCGCCGCACATGATAGCTGTTGAAAGTGGCAATTGTATACTGCTACTTGTTTAAATACATCTGTACTATCTGTCACCATCGCTACCTGTACTATCACCAACTATCACTGTACTATCACCAACCAAATAAGCATCGGCAACAGTTACACTAACTATATGTTTACCACACACGATCGCCGACGGTGAACAATCACCATAATATGGCAGCCTCGAAAGCACAAATTTATGTACAAATAGCTATGTGAATCTTCCGAGTCAGCGTAGTGATGGGGTGTAGTGGTTAGAGTGTTGTGTTACCATGCGATGTACCCTGGCTCGATTACCAGTGTGTCCATGTTTGTGTTATGTGTGTTTCCGTGTTTGGTGGGGTGAGTGCTGCCGTTCCTATAATGTAGTTATAAGCTACGTGTATGAAACCACACGCAAAAGACCTCTGGGTGGCACCTGTCTATAAAAAAATAGTTTTTTCATGAAAAATGTCCATTGGGCAACATAATCTTGACCCCCATAAACTTGAGCCTGTTAGTAAGCCAGAGAGATTTGATGTGAAACACCGCATAAATATTTGGGGTTATGTGTGCCGTTTTCTAGGCGGCCATTCTCTGCAACGGATGGGGTCGTTTAAATGCGGGCCGCATATGCAAGAACAGAACAAAATAGGCCGCATACGCAGTAACTCGCATGGAGTGAGCCATTTATAAATGTCGAAGTTTTGATCTACTTTCCGCATTACATGCGTTCTTTCAAGCCGGTATTGACTAAGAGTGTACTTAGAATATGTTTACTTCAATTCGTTTTGCCGCTACAGCTACGAGTCATACACTTCGTGTAACATTTTAAAAAGTCGCTATCGCATTCACTGCTTCGCCCTTATGGTGACATTGTGAAAAATTAAAAAAAATATTGCTTTTAATTATTCTTTAAACGTAGACGTTTTTGACGAGTAGGCTCGTATCTAAAACGTGACTGTGAATCTCAGTGAGTTTTAATGAATGAAGCTAGATGTTAGTGGTGATCAGAAAAATCACATTTGCAAGTGCGAGCGAGTGCCATTACATGGCCACCATATTTTTCCTGGGAAATCTGCCATTCAACAAAAACAAGTTTTGCTCAGCAAAACCTTGGTTTGAGATAGATGACAGTTCGACATTTTATTTCGTGGATGCGGTGCAAGAAATAGGACGAAGAGGAGAAAATAAAGAAACAAGGATGAAGAAAACGGGGGAGGACAGGGGTTATAGTAAAACGGAGTTAAAAGGACGCCATTAGCGAGTGGTATTTTTTTAGTCGATGTTTCTCCACTGTGAATATAAAACAATGCCTGCTGACCAGCCTTTAGTGCAAAGATCCATGTGTCAATGCCACAGTCGTCATTTTACTAGCTCGGTGCTAGTAGATTGACAACTGTCAATCCAATCAAACCTCTTACTCAAGTTTGTACGTATACAGTACATTTAGCATATTAAAAAAAATTTTTGCAGTTCAGCGTCCTGAAACAAAAGGGTGGCTTGTGTGGGACGCGGTTGTGCTGGGGGGGGGGGGGTTCCGGATGTATTTAAAATCTGGCGTTCTTTAACGCGCACCGAAATATATATAGAGGGGCGTTTTCAACACGAAAGTGTTTTATGTGGGGGCCTACCATCAACTTACAGTAGCGAATGTGACGTCGGCGCGAACGCACAATATATGCTCTATCATTTGCGTTTTACCCGTCTCGGAACGCGCTCACGGCGACCGGTAATCGCACTGCTGCCGAGGCAACGCGGTGGGTCTTGATGCAGTGCCATCGGTTTCTAGTGAGCGAACTAAGGTGGGGGGGCAACCCACGTGTGCACGCAACAAGACGGCCGTTTAGCGTAATATTACTTTTCGATCATTTGTCGCATGGCAGCCTTTACACGTGAGAAATGGCAGTAGAAGAGAAAGCCGTCCGCGTTAGGTATACAGAGTCGTCATCTCTGGCGCTCCGTTCTAATCGCTCCTTACGTAAGAAATGTTTGAGCTGACTCGCTCTTCATGTGGTCCAGACGACGTCGCTTCGATTGCAGCGATCAGCGACTCGCCCGTGAGCTGTTTTATACATATTTACTCGATTCCTCGGGCGGTAAGAAGTCTGACGGCTAGATGTTCGAATTCCGTTGCCATGACAACAACGAAGGGCGGTAAAATGCAATTTTCCAGATTTAGAGCGCAATCTCATTTTTATGCCCCCTCCCTGCCCTTTTCTCTTTATTCATTGTCTAGAAGAATGTTTTGGTGGGAAGTGGCATTGAGAAAAGCGTTGCTTTCGTCCAAGTAATTGGATTATTGTGTAATTTCATTCGTTTTTGTTCAGATGGCGGGAGGAATCTTTTACGTTCGCTTTCGGTGACACGCACCGGTACAATAAAGCTCCCACGAGAAAGATAAAACATAACGCTGCAACGGCTTTCTCATGTGGAACGCACAAGATTATTGCTGACACGCTACAGTAAAACGCTTGATTTGCCGCCACTGCCTTGATATTTAACGCTGGCGTTTCTTTCCAGCCTGGCGGTACATTGAAAGCCCCCATGTAGTATAAACGTGTATATGATCGAAACCTTCAGGATCGCGAAGAAGCAAATAAGACTTATAAACATACTGTAATGTAACATACGGAACGTTTTACACACGAACGGGATCCTGCTCCGGCGCTTGCCATGGCTTTATCCTTTGAGAGACATATTGAGAATGGGAGGTTAGACTGGCCAAATTCCAAACATGCTGCAGTGAACAATGGGTAGATGTCAGGAACTGGCTCTGTTCTTGCGTGTGATCATGGCAAAAGGCGTTCTCATTTCAAAATTTTTTCAAAGGGGATCAGCGTTCGGCTTCACAAAATGACTGCTAAAGATATTCGGGACCTACACATATACAATAAGACAGAAGTATTTGACACGCCAAAATGCAGAGATAGAGAGAGGGACAGACGAAGGAAAAGATAATGGTAGGGACCTTCACCATAGCAGAAAATTCGGTTTGCTACCCTACACCAAAGAACGGGGAAGGGGAAAGATAAGAAAGAAAGTGAGATTGATAAAGAGAGAGAGAGAGAGAGATACAGGGAGCTCAGACGCACTATCATAGCCTGTGAAGATCACCGCAGACGATCAAAGCAGAGGTTCGCGTTCAGCCCAATTCAGGCTACAGCCATATGTACAGATTTGTTGTCGTTATATGGAGATCTTTATTTGAGTCGCTTGATCCAAACAAGCCTCGATTTCAAGTATGAATAATTGTCCACGGCCTACGAACATTGCCTTAGCAGCATCGCCCATTCACGTGCTTTTCTCTCCACCAATGTCGTCGCGAAATTGAAGTTGCAGAAGAGTTCTGCACGAGGGTTGCCTGTAAGAGGTCCGCGTTGACCGCGAGTATTCTTGGAAAAACGCCGATAACAAGAGATTCCCAGATAGACAATCTGTTCTCTGCAGAGGTGTTTCAAGCAGCTTTCGCAAAATGCAAGCGTTCTTCATCACCTGGACTTGATGGTGTCTCTTACATGGCCTTGTGTAACCTCGGTCAAATAGCTCGGCGTGTCCTTATAACCATATACAACGAATTGTGGTAGAAAGTATTGTTTCCGACGTCGTGGAAGTCCAGGCAGCTCGTTCCTCTGCTCAAATCATGTAAATCTTTTCTGGACCTGATCTCCTATCGTCCCATCGAACTTGCCAGCTGTTTTGGAAAGGTGGCGCATAGGATTAAGCTGACTCACCTAGAGTGGTACCTGGAACATAACGTAATATACCCTGATGCTGTGACCGGCTTCTGGCGTGGACGGTCCCCTATAGATAACGCGGTTGACTTTGTCTCGTCTGTACAGCAACAAAAAATTCTAGAGATTTTCTGCGACAATGTTCTTGGGCGTGAAAGGCGCATGCGACCATGTATCGCATGAAGCTATTCTGTATGCTGTGAGGAACATTGGATTGGGGGGCCATATCTACCAATAGATTTACATTTATTTGAAGGACAGAACACTCTTTGTACAAAGAGAAGAGGATACGACAACGCACCACTGTACTTGTCGTGGTGTGCCTCAAGGTGGAGTCTTGATCCCCACCCTCTTTAGCTTTGCGCTCATCGATCATGTTGATGTGCTTTCGTGGTGCGTGCATCCGTCAATGTACGCAGACGACATCCGCATCTGGGCATCAGGGGTGACGCGTCAACACGTACGTGCCAGGCTTCAGATAGCGGCTATACCGACGTCATACTACCTTCAAGGGCAGTGACTAGAGCTGTCATCTGAGAAGTGCTCGCTGGTTGCCTTCAAGCGCAAGGCGATGGGCCCGTACGCCATTAAAATCAACGGAAATGCTATTAGTTATGAGAATACCTACCACTTTCTAGGATTATAATAGACGGTGACCTGTCCTGGAGGCCTCATATTATATATCATATCATATCTTATCATATTATATCATATGATATGATATCATGTCATATCATATCAGGGAGGGGCCTGATAAGATGCGAAGGCAGAGTGAGCAGTCTATATAAGTGGCTCATTCAGTTGTTTTGAAAAAATTTGGCGAAAACAGAGAACGGGATGTCCATGCATTCACGTGAAGTTTTCTAGCGGCATCTGACCATGATAACGGTATACTAATTTCCGCGTGCTGTCTTTAAGAGCTCGCCGAGTAGCGTATGACGGCGTCATGACTTACAACGCGGCAATGACTCGCACGCCATTAAAATGTGACGTATAGCACTTTCTCGGCCAAGATATCGATGAGCTCTCTAATTTTCAACAACAGTTGATCGGTTGTTCCACGTTGCAGGGCGGATAGTGAAGTATACAGAGCTATCACTGTGTTTCTAAGTGTCTACTATATTCAAGGTTCTGCTTAGCTGGCACGACAAATTTCAACGCTAAGAGCTGCAAATTCCGCAAATGTCGATGTCGTCGGGTGGTGCAACTTGAATTTAACGATGTTATTATATACAGAAAGAAACCTTCGTAATTACCGTGGAATTCTGTGGTATGCAAGAGCACCATCAGTTGCACGAAATTGGCTGCTGTTAGGTGCGTAACCTGCTGAGAGTTGGCTCTAACATTGCCGGAGAAAAACAAAAACGCAGAGAGCTATCAGAAATCGCATGAGCTCCGTCGTGAAAAATGGTATTTACATTTCTTGCATACCGTTGAAGAAACAAAGAAATTAAATCTTAAAATTTTATGTCCATTTCACTACAAGGAATAAAAATATTCCTAACCAAAGCTTCGTTCATGGACAAAGGTATTGCTCAGCGCTTGGATAATGTATAAACTTTGTGAATTTGACAAGTTATTACTCGGCCAATGAATGTGCACAATGGTAATGAACCTGAACGTGTTTTCTCAAGCACATAACGCGCGCAGAATCCTCAAAGTTTTGCTTACTACTTCGGACAAAGGGGACCTCATATGTAGGAGATATATGTGCTCGCAATCTTGATGTGCGGACTACATCAATATTCCATAGCCACAATCCCAGGCCTGGTTCGAGACCAGTAAATTTATACCACCATCAAGAAAAGAAAACTGGCTAAATTAAAAAGAAAACATGACAATGCGAGGGCATCATCTAAAGTGAAAATTCTCATTCGGCGATTTAAAGTTTGCTTGAAGGCAACCATTCTGTCTTATTGGATTGGATTGGAAAAACTTTAATAAAATTCCTGCAGGACGCATGTCAGCGCGCAGTGGGCGTCTCCCACGCAGGGACCGACAGGGAGTACCTGGCGGCCGCTGCGCGACCCTGCTGGACGGCCCATTGCTGGTCTTGTAGGAGTGGGCTTCGTATGGTCTTCTCCCACTTGTCGGAGGTAAAGTCGGGCGGAGCGTTTCTGCACTCCCAGAGCACCTGTGCGAGTGTCGCCGTGACCCCGCACGAGGGGCACGCATCGTCTGGGTAGACGTCCGGGTATATAGATGATGTGTAAGGTGGCGGGGTATGGATAGGTATCTGTCTGTAATAAGCGTAGCGTTAGCGCCTGCAGCCTGTTTAGTTTGGGGTGCGGGGGCGGAAAGAGACGTCGTTCCAAGTAAAAGTGTTTGGTTATTTCACTGTAGGTCACTGGGGCGTCCATGTTCGCCTCCAAATCACCGAGACGTGGTTGCCCGGGGGTGACGGCGCGGTCGGTAAGCGCGCACAGCGTCGTGGGCTGTCTCGTTGAGGTTGGGCGGGGCGACCGGGGTCCAACCCAGGTGGGCGGGAAACCAAATGACGGTGTGGTGTTTGAGGTTGCTTGGATCAGCGCCGCGGAGGACACGTAACGCCTTGACGTACCGACTCCTCTCTCGAACGCTTTGATGGCCGGTCTCGAGTCGCTGAATATTGTCGTTCGCTTATCGTCGAGCATTGTCAGGGCTATGGCCACTTGCTCCGCCACCTCGGGATCACGTGTGCGTACCGTGGCGGCGTTTCAAGTCCGTTGCGAGGACGAAACCGCTACCGCGGCGAAGGCTCGGTTGCATCGGTAGGTGGCGGCGTCCACGAAAGCAACGTCGTCCGCTTTCTTGTTTATTCGTTTGAGGAACGCGGTGGCCCGGGCTTGGCGCCTGCCTCGATTGTGTTCCGGATGGACGTTTCGCGGAATGGGTGCGATCGTGATCAGGTCGCGGAGCTCGTGGGAACCGGCGTAAGCTCCAGTGGATCCTGGGTGTTCGGTGGCAAGTACCCGAGCTCGCGCAAGATGTGACGGCCGGTCTTCGTCATCGTCAGTCGTATCATCTGCGCTCTCTCCTGAGCCTCAGAGATCTCTTCGAGGGTACTGTGCACCCCGAGCTCGAGGAGTCGATATGTCGGCGTCATAATCGGGAGCCCAAGGGCCCGCTTCACTACCTTTCGGATGAGTGTACTGAGCTTGTCACGCTCCGATTGTTTCCACTTATGCATTGCTGCGACGTAGGTGAAGTGACATATGACGAACGCGTTTACGAGACGCAGCAGATTGTCTTCTTTGAGGCCGTGGTGACGGTTGGCCACCCTGCGTGCAAGTCGTATTGCGTTGTCCGTCTTTGTCGTCAGCTTGTGGACCGTTTGGATGTTTGATCCGCCCGCCTCGATAATCATTCCCAGTACTCGGATGGAGTCGACCCTGGGGACTGGGCGACCGTCTCTGGTGCGGACAGTGATGTTGCGCTCGGTCGGTGGTTTCCATCCCTTAGGCCTTTTGCCTTGTCGTTTTGTGCTGTACAGCAACAGCTCCGATTTGGCGGAGGAGCACTTGAGGCCCGTGTGGTCGAGGTAGGATTCGGCAGTTTCGACTGCCTCCTGCTGAGCGGATTCGATAAAGCCGTCCGACCCCGCTGAGCACCAGATGGTGATGTCTTCCGCGTATACCGTATTGTTGAGGCCTTGTATCTTGGACAGGCGTTCGGAGAGCCCAATCATCACCAGGTTGAACAGCGTCGGCGAGAGGACGGAGCCTTGGGGGGGGGGGGCACGCTGTCCGAGCTCGACTTCTTCCGACGTGAGGTCTCCGGCATGGAGACCTCACGTCTCCGGCCTTGCGACGTGTTAGGAAGGAGCGGACGAACTCGTAGAACCGGCGCCCGAGCCCTATATAAGGCCGTGATCGTCTTTAATATTGCCGAGTGCTGGATGTTATCGAAAGCCTTCTTCAGGTCAAGGCCGAGTGTGGCGTGGGTGCCCCAAGTAGCTCCGGTGTCTATGATCTGGTGTTTCAGGAGAAGCATCGTATCCTGAGTTGCGAGCCCGGGTCGGAAGCCGATCATGTGGTGTGTGTAACGGTCCTGGTCTTCGAGATACCGACCGACTCTGTTGAGTACGACATGCTCCGCCACCTTACCCACGCACGACGTGAGCGAGATGGGGCGAAGGTTATCGACTCCAGGCGCCTTGCCCGGTTTCGGAATGAGGATCGCCTGGGCGAGTTTCCAGGCATCAGGTAACTCGCCCCGCCCCCACACGTCATTGATGGCGCCGGTGAGGTACACGACCGAGGGGTCTCGTCTAAGTTCCGCAGGAGCTTGTTGGTGATGCCATCGGGGCCCGGGGCGGAACGGCCGTTTATTTCGTGGAGAGCCCGGCGTATCTCTTCGACGGAAAATTCGGCGCCTAGGAGGCTGTTGTCGGTACCTGTGTAATCGGGATGTAGGGTCGGCGGGCCTGTGGGTATCGGCAGGTACTTATGCACAAGCGTCTTGACGATGTCATCCGGCGAAGCGGTGCCTTTGGCCTGGTGAAGGACTTTGGTGAGCGAGTGGCGCTGGTTCGTGCGGGTGTTGGTGTCGTCAAGCAGGTGTTTGAGGAGGTTCCACGTCTTCCCGTTGCGGACCTGTCCGTCGACGGATTTCTGTCTTATCTCTACCCTTTCTTATGCTCCGATAAATATAGATGCTTGTTCTTTGTCTTTCGAAGTTCTTTCTGGTGGCTGCCGACTTCCAAGCCGCTGGAAGTTTTGCTGTTATTCGAAAATTATTCCAAGTGACTTCAAAGAAAGACTTCGCAATTGAAGCCGTAAAGTACGCGAAAGTTTAGGCGCGGTATGGTATTCACACTTTAAAAGCATGGTTTATTATGCAGCTTTCACCCCGTGGAGACCTTCGTCCGGCCGTATATATGATGATGGCCATTACGGTTAAATGCCTTCAATGGCCCCTTTTGTTTGCTTCCCTCCCTGTGACTTCATAAACAATGTATGAGAAGAACAAACAAACATTTAAGTATTTCGCACACTCACTTCAAGACAGTGCACTTCCTCGGCGCCTTCTCGTAGCTTACCCTCTCTTGCCGAGAAAATCAGAAACACCTACTCGGTGATCTTGTCTACTGAAACGTCTTGGAGATGCCTCTCTGCACGCGTGTTACTACCATGCGTTACAGTTTTCAGACTACGCGGTTAGTATGAAGCTACGCTGTTATTTTCAATATATCTGATAACATTCCAGTTGGTACAAGCTAGCTTAATGAGTGAGTAACATGTTCCCATATTATGTGTGGTGACAGCAACGGCTATGAAAAGTGCCCAAAGAGTAAAATGCGTTAGCCAGAACACTTGTCTTTTTGTTTTGTTTTTGTCATGAGGTTTTTCTTATTCTATAGATAAGCGACCGACAGAAATATATTAACTGACTCATATCAGATAACTACACCGAAAACAGAGTTCTCATGAGTTGCTGTTTGCCGCGAAATGTCATGATGCCGTTCATTCAGTGGCGTTATAAATACAGCCTCATGAACGAAAGTAGCCTATTACTACAAACACGCATACATTCACTCAAAAAAACTAAGCATAGGTAGCCTAAGCCTAGCAGGGTAATACGTGTACATTCAGTGGAGTGATGAATACGGCGTCATGGCCCCGTTCTGACGCCTTATTTATGACGCCACTGAATGTACGGGTTTTTGTATTTAAAGGCTACCTTCCTTCCCTCTTGCATAGAAACTGTGTAAATTCAACTATGGGTGCTTGGAAGTGCACTCTTGAATGCTGGACCACAGCCGAAGCATATATATATATATATATATATATATATATTTATATACACGTCGGCTGCATGGTAACTGGCAACGAGGAAGCTGCACGGCATTCTTTATCTCATCGGCAGCGCTCGGCCAGCAGCATGCATTTTAGTCATCATCCTGCGGGAGCCGACCTTATACACCGAAGGCACGCTTGAGAACAGCACAATAACCACTGCGCAAGCGCTCCATCACGTGGCTTTCTTCATATTCCGCGGGCTTTCTTTGCAACACGGAAAAACAGTACTACGCGAGACGTATCGTAAACAACTTGATCGGTAGTTTCTGAAAGTGCTCTACAAATCTGCTTATCATACTTGGGGTTCTCAACCAATAATTAAAAAGTTGCGGGATCAAACTTAATTAACCAGCGAGTTATGGGGAAAAAGAAAAAAAAAATGTCTGAGTTACTATAGGCTACTGCCAACAGTATATGCGTCCGGTTCAATTCGCTACCGACGCGCCTTTCATGTTTGAATTCTTGGCTCAAGTTATGCGGGACACCTATATATATATATATATATATATATATATATATATATATATATATATATATATATATATATATATATATATATATACGAGAAGAAAGGAGGGTAACCTAGGGCCCGATCTTTATTAGTCATATCGTAAGACGCCAACAAACACTGACACCAAGGACAACATAGGGTTATATTAATTGTGCCTAATAAATGAAATAAAGAAACACTAAATGAATAGAAATGAAAGAAGATGAAAAAACAACTTGCCGCAGGTGGGAAACTATCCGACGTCTTCGCATTCTCGTCGAACGAGAACAAAGGGGAAGCCCATTCGTTATCGTCCATTAGATAAAAAGGGTCTCGCATACGGCAACACTGACGCCTTCAGCTAGCACGTGTGAATTTATTGACCAGTTGCCTTCACCCACAAAGGTGAGGTACTCGCGACGCCTCCAGCAGAAAGGACGTTCCACATCCGCCGCCAAGGTCTGGGAGTGACGGCGGTGGCTAACACTTGCAGGGTTCTACTAGGAAACACAAATATCCAAGAAAGTGGATGGGGAAACGGCGCCACGGTAGCTCAATTGGTAGAGCATGGCACGCGTAATGCGAAGACGTGGGATCGTTCCCCACATTCGGCAAGTTGTTTTTTCATCCATTTTCATTTCCATTAATTTATCACTTCTTTAATTCAATTAGTAAGTACAATTAAGGTCCTGTGTGTTGTCCTTGGTGACTCTGTGACTCTGTTGGCGTCTTATGTTATATATATATATATATATATATATATATATATATATATAATTTTCTGAGAGATTGAAACTCCGCCATCGCTTTACATCCGTAATGTGTTATTTACGTGAAAATACGGTACTCCTTTCGTCAAGGGCACGTCGTCAGTAAAAGTAAGAAACAACAATACTGGCGAGTCATGTACCTCACTACATATTTCGAAGCCTAAGAGGCGGTAGTAAATAGCAGCAGAACGACAGCCGATGCCGAAAGAAACGACGCCTGAGGCAGTGAGTGGATCGCAGAGAAAAATCAGCCGCAGTAAGCGACGAAGTGAGCTGGGTTCGCCAAGCTGACGGGAATTGCATGTCAAACGCCGTACGTTGCTTAGAGGCATACGTGCCGTGCTTATTAGGAGGCTTGCCGAGCCATCGTTGTTCACAATACCGCGGCAGCTGAGACCAAGTACGTAGCTTGTTTTCATTGTAATTTTTATTCTAAACAGAACGCAGAATGCTTGAACGGAAACATCGCTCAGTATAAGGATGTGAAAAAAAAAGAGACTGGCAACAACGCTGTTGTTTCGCCTTTTCTCACGTCCTCCTTTGATGCGCTGTTCCCGCTCAAGTCATGAACTGACCAACCCAAATGCGTAGGCTTCTGCAGCACAACACTGTTTATGTGTTGTGCAGTAATAAAACTACCAATATTATTATCTCGTGTAGTAGTCCAATACTTTGTCATTGTTTTCATTGTTTTAGCTTTAGAGTGAAACAGTGACAGCTATCTCGACACTATATTTTGCTCAAGCGCGTGAACTTTCTGTTCGTAGGTGCCACTTTGCACGCCCACGTTTCCAATTCGGCAGCAAGACCAACAACTAGACTTGTCTCACTGCTGCCAAACAGTTGTTGCAACGCTTGTTTCTCGCAGCTCGACCGGTGCTATTGGGTAGCGTGGCGTTGTCAGCAGACTGGAGGGGTCCGATAGACCATGGCGACCGGGAAAGGACGAGAGGATTTCTGGTGCCAAACTTGCTCGGTTTATTCAATGGTTGGGGAAAGATAAGAAGAAGAGAATGAAGTCAAAAAGTACATTGTAGGGCTCTTTAAGTAGGCCCACTAAAATCGTAGGCGAAATCTTGCTGACGTCAACGTCACGTGACAGGCCCTGAGTCTGGTTGTGGATGGGCGGCGGATCCCTTAGCTTGCATGGGCCCACCTCCGCAGGTGGCAACCCGCAGGTCCGGAATTGTGCGTGGTTGATTCCTCCTCGCAGGGGACCTTTCACAAGCTTGCCTCCACAGGTGGCAACCTACAGGTCCTAGGGGTCGTAGGCGGCTGATCGCTCCTCTTCTAGGAGTCATTGGTTCGCGGAAAGGGCGTCTGGTTGTGGATGGGCGGCTGATCCCCTTTGCCAGGTGCCTTTTCACGAGTTGGCCTCCGCTGGTGGCAACGCGCGGGTCCTGGGGATCGTAGGCGGCTTGGCCCCTTCTCTTTTAGGCGTCGTTGGGTCGCGGGAAGGGCCCTCCCCTAGATTTGGACAGTTCGTGGACAGTATTTTCACGCACACACACGAAGGAGCCTGTAAACACTGCGGGGCATCTGCCAGACCGGCGACCACTCGAGACAACCATAACAAATGAGGAATCCACGCTCCTTTTCGATGAGGCATGGTGGTTGAGCATACTTTTTGACCGGGGGGTTACACGCCAACCGTAGTAACAGTATACGTGGTTCGAAATGATTGTTCGCTCCCAGGATGGTCGGCGCTGGACGCTGGGCGCCGACACCGGATATTTTGCGACCCGTAGCCTTTTAACGCTATGTCGTTATTATTCCATGTGTGCCTCGTAAATGCCCACTAAAGTCGCGTTCCAATTATGCGGCAGTCGATATCGATTTCATCTGCACTGAACAATTGGCTAGCTCGCTAAACGAACTCGCCCGCCCGAGTCTTACCTCCGCAGGGAACTCCTAGACATGCTGTCATTGCATTAATGACATTAAAAAGTACAGTAGATAGTTTCAACGTTAGCGTTCGGGCGTAAAGTATAGCAGATGCGCTCCGTATAAACCGCAGTACGCTGTCTCTCCGGAAGAATACGTCACAAAGTGGAACTTTTGCAAAAACACGCATGCACGTCGCGTGCATCCACACAATGCACTCACGTGACGTGCGTTCTTATCTATAACCAACGACCGAACTTTTTGAATAACGTGAGATAAGAAATGTACGGCTAAGCTTAGCTGCGCCGATCAGCGGCGGGTTTTGTCTCAGGGAAGCAATAATGTTCAGATTATCAAAAAAAGAAAAAAAAAAAGGTTTTCATTGCGCCACGTGCGGGCTTGCGAAAAGTCGCGGCATTTTGCGCGGTGCATGTATCCTGCCTGCAGGCGGCTCATCATTTCAACCAAGCTCGAGTTTCAGACAGCCAGTCCACAGAGGTTTCTTATCTGCATCGTTGTTTAGAGCAGTTTTTATAGTTGCGAAAAATAACTTTGTCGAGCGGTTATATGCCGCGCTGACGTAGTGTTTCTGCTGTGTCTGCTTGAATGCTTGTGCTAAAGTGAGTGGGCACGCCGATTATTCCCACGTACGAGCAATATACTTTTCGAAGTGTTAAACAGTGCAGTCGAACTTGACATTTCAAATGCCTGCACATCATCGCAATGCTGTCTATATTTCAAAATCAACGTCAGGACAAAATATCACATGTTGAAGCGCATTTCGCAATTTGCACCTTGCACAGTTTCTGATATCTTTCGCATTAAGAAAGTCAGTCTGACAGAGTCTATTACAAAAACAATATGGCTAAAAGTTGCTATTTACGTGACATTGGTCTACCTAACTACTGGTGATGGTATTATTCATTTCGTGTGTGAGCATGCAGTTTGGCTGGCTGAAACCTTCATCGCGCGAAAGGGCTCAGACGCCGAGATTGCGCCGTCATTCCTAAAATGAGGGTAGGGTGATCGAACACCGCCGAGCGATTCCACCGCCAAGGCCGCGCAGACTCTGAACGAAGGACGATATGTTGGAGCACCTCATTCTTCCCTGCCTGCCCCATGTCGGAAGTGAGAGCTCGGCTGCTGGATGCACACAGATACTTGGGAGTCCCTGCTGCCAGCCTACGGTACATTGTCTGCCCAGAGAGACAACACACCTTTCGCAGCAGAGCGTTGTAATCTTTGACCGACTTCGCGTAAGATAGCGAAATCCCAGCTCGTATTTGAGCACCTTAGGCGAATGCTAATTTGGATGCCTAGAGGCGCTGCACTGAATTCTTTACCCCATTCTCTGTCGCTTTCCTGTCTTTCCATCCCACTTTTCCTTTCCCTCAGTACAGTTGAGGTGCGCCATAAGTGAGAGATATACTGCTCTTTTGCACATTATAAGGACTTCTCTCTCTTTCTCACTGCATCGCACTGCAATGAATCCAGTATACCTACAGACGGCGGGAATGTGTCAATTCTTGTTCCAGGCATGAAATCTTTGTGTAGTAGCGCAATATCCAATTAAGTGAACACAATAAAAAAGAGTGACTATTAAAGAATATATGTTTTATGCTTCAAAACTGAAATGTGGTAATGAGAGAGTCCGAATTTGAACAGTTGGCCAATAATTTTGACCACCTTTGGTTCTGCAACGCGCACCCATACTTCGGAGCACGAACGTTTTTGCCTTCTACTTCTTCAAAATTGTGGCCATGGCAGTCGGTAATTGAACTTGCCACCACGTGCTCAGGAGCAAAACGCCATAGCCGATTAGCCAGCACGGAAATTAAGTGCGAGAAAAGTGACAATACAGAAATATTTTTATTAACTGATTGTCTGGCACCACATCAATTCACTGCTTCGGCGTTTTACGGGCAACACTGATATACACGTGGTAATGCGTTATTGATTGAAGGCGATGATAAACAGAGAGAAAAGGTAAAACCTGACGGTTCACGTGATGTGAAATGACAGTTAAAGAGCAATGTCTTTGGAAGTTTGTGTCCAACCGCCCTCTTGAATGATCTGGTACTTTATTCCTTAGCTAGTCTGTGTGTCTTGCACCTCACGCGAACCAATTAGCAGTGCTTATCTCTTGTCGGGCCTCGAGTACGGCCTTCAGACGTCCATCCGCGAAAGACAAAGTGCCTGCTGTGGAAAGCGCCCACTAATGGCGCGTAAAGGCAAGTTTGTTGACAGCGAGCGCGTGACACTGAAAGCCTTTGCCACGTGCGCGGCTCGAACATCAACGAAAGGAGACAATTTATCGCTGGAAGGAGCGCCAGCCAGCGCGACTCACAGGTGGCTGCTTGAACGAAGGCTTCTGCGAATGGAGTGGGTGCCTGTATACTTGAAGATCTTTACTTTAAGAAGTTTACCTCGTTATAACTGAGTGAAACTGTAAAACTTATGTAATCAATCTTCTGAAAGCCTTCATCACCGTTTTCCACACATTTAATTATCTATGCATCGGGATTGTGAGCATCTCAAGTTTTTATGCATGTCCTTGAAATATACAAGCTCAAATTAATTTTTCATTATACTTAATCTCGTTCTCGCATAATTGTTCTGTGTCGAAGTGTGCGCAGGTTCCAGAAAATTTTACAGAGTAAGCTTAATGCCACATACGGTCGGCAGCTCTAAAGACTAACAAGAAAGCGCTGGGTTGAGTTTCGGTTTATAGTACAGTCTCTAATAATTATAATAATAATAATAATCCTCGTCGTCGTCGTCATACAATTTTATGTCCACTGCAAGACGAAGGCCTCCCCCTGCGATATCCAATTATCCCTGTCCTGCGCCAATCGATTCCAATTCATCGTTTATACAATTTCGTCACCCCACCTACGTAGTTTTCTGCCGTCCTCGACTGCACTTCCCGTCTCTTGGCACCTATTCTGTAATTCTAATAGTCCACTGGTTATACATTCTACGTATTACATGCACTGCCCAGTTCCATCTTTTTTTCTTTTAATGCCAATTAGAATATCGGCTATTCCATTTTGGGCTCTCATCCACACCGCTCTCTTCCTTTATCTTAAGGTTAGTCCTATCATTCTTTGTTCCATCGCTCTTTGTGGCTCTTTGTGCGCTCCTTGTTCTCGAGTTTCTTTGTCAACCTCCAAATTTCTGCCCCATATGTCAGCACCAGCAGAATGCCTTGATTCACACCTTTTTTTTAATGATAATGTAAGCTTCCAGTCATCATCTGACAATGCCTGCCGAATGAGCTCCAACCCACTTTTATTCTG
This sequence comes from Dermacentor variabilis, assembly GCF_050947875.1. Lineage (NCBI taxonomy): Eukaryota > Metazoa > Arthropoda > Arachnida > Ixodida > Ixodidae > Dermacentor > Dermacentor variabilis. Next base: position 38,177,824 of record NC_134569.1, read on the forward strand.
TAATTTTTCTTCTCATGATCAGGCGCCCCTGTGAGTAATCGACCTAGGAAAACGTACTCCTTCACAGTCATGAGGCTGACTGGTGATCCTGAACTCTTGTTCCATTGCCCGGCTATTGATCATTATCTTTGTCTTCTGCATATTAATCTTCAACCCCACTCTTCTACTCTCTCGGTTAAGGCCCTCAAACATTTGTTGTAACTCGTCCCCAGTGTTGCTGAACAGGACAATGTCATCTGCAAACACAAGGTTGCAGAGATATTCACCCTTGATCCTCACTCCTAAGCCTTCCCAGTTTAATAGCTTGAATACTTCTTCCAAGCATGCAGTAAACTACATTGGAGGTATTGTGTCTCCTTACCATACCCCTTGTTTATAGGTGTCTTTCTACTTGTTAAGAGTCCTTCTGTTTTAAGGCTGAATGTTTGTTTGCAAGCAGCAGTCTGGATTGGTCTGCTTTTGAGCCTGGACTGGTCTGCTTTTCAGCCTGTCAGCCTGGACTGGTCTCTGTCTTCTTGACTACTTTTACTCTTGCTATTTTCATATTGAGGTAAATCCTAGACCTCACTAACCTGTGATCACTGTACTTTACCCTACCCAGCACTTCTGCATCCTGCACTGTACTCAGGTCGGCAGAAAGTATGAAATCTATTTGAATTCTTGTCTCTTCATTACGGCTTTTCCAGGTCCACTTTCTGTTGCTATGCTTTCTGAAGAAGGTATTCATTATTCGGAGCTTATTCCTTTGCTGCGAATTCTACCAACATTTATACTCTAGTGTTCCTAGAATTGATGCTGTAGTTGCCAAATGCTTCTTCATCAGCCTGCCTCTGGCCCACTTTTGCACTGAAGTCACCTATGACTACAGAATACTGAGTTTGCAGTTTTTTAATCGCTAACTCACCATCTTCAAAAAAACTGTTCTATTTCTTCGTCATCTTGAGGGGAGAGTGGAGCGTTGGCTTGTACTGCCTTTATCCTATACCTTCTATTAAGCTTTATTACAACTACTGCTACCCCCTCATTAATGGTGTAGAAATCGTCGATGTTGCGAGCTATGTCCTTATGGATTAGAAATCCTACCCCGTATTGCTCCTCATCTGGGAGTCCTTCATAGCAGATGACGGGGCCGTTATTCAGCAAAGTGTAAGCCTCTCCAGTTCTTTTAACCTCACTAAGGCCAGTAACATCCCACATAATGCCCGATAGTTCCTCAAAGAGTCCTGCTAAGCTAGCTTCACTCGAGAGGGTTCGTATGTTGAACGTTGCCAGGTACATTTTCTAGTAGTGGTCTGTCCGGGTCCAGAAATTCTTAGCATCCTCTGCTGCTCTGCAGGTCAGACCGCCGCCTTGGTCAGGTGCTCCGCAGCTTCTGGGGCCGGTAGTCATGAAAGTCGTCATGAAAAAGTAGTGACCGAATAGTGCACCAGGGAGGCCAATTACTTCTCTGGTGAGTGTGTGCCTTTGGTTGAAGCATAGGGGCCTTCCTAATTTGGTTGCACCTGTACTAGTATAGCCCCACTGGCTCTTGGCATTTTATGCCCGTGTCAGGTGTCCTCCAAGCCTTGAGACATAATGTACTCGAGGAGGATTCGAACTCACGACCTTTAGATCAGAAGCCTGCTATTAAAAAAAACGCGTTTTGGTTCACACTACAGCCCGTTATGCCGAAACGCAAACTGTGGAAAGTTTTGCGCCCTTTAGGTGAGGGTGGGGGAAGGGGGTAGGGTACAGGTGACTCAGTAGCAGCCGTTCAGGGCGATAACATTATCTTAAGAAGGGCGGAGATGACCGTTGCCAAGATATTTCGCGCGTTCATTACACCACCTTATACAAGATCGCAGGTTTAAAAATTCTCTTCAGAAATTTAAAACAGTAATAAACCCATTGATCAATAAGAACCATCGGAATCTTGATCAACAGTTTGCTGATACCGAACCAAAAAATGCTTTCACATTGTGCCACCAGGAGACTGCTGCAGCACTCGGCAGAGTCATTGTGCTTAGATGAACCTCGGTCCTGTAGGGATTAATGCTATGTTGACGGCCTCTTCAACTTAATGGCATCATTATCATCATCATCATCATCATCAGCCTGGTTACGCCCACTGCAGGGCAAAGGCCTCTCCCATACTTCTCCAACAACGTCGGTCATGTACTAATTGTGGCCATGTTGTCCCTGCAAACTTCTTAATCTCATCCGCCCACCTAACTTTCTGCCTCCCCTGCTACGATTCCCTTCCCTTGGAATCCACTCCGTAACCGTTAATGACCATCGGTTATCTTCCCTCCTCATTACATGTCCTGCCCATGCCCATTTCTTTTTCTTGATTTCCACTAAGATGTCATTACCTCGCGTTTGTTCCCTCACCGAATCTGCTCTTTTCTTATCCCTTAACGTTACACCTATCATTCTTCTTTCCATAGCTCGTTGCGTCGTTCTCAATTTCAGCATAACCCTTTTCGTAAGCCTCCGGGTTTCTGCCCTGTACGTGATTACTGGTAAGACACAGCTGTTATATACTTTTCTCTTGAGGGATAATGGCAACCTGCTGTTCATGATCTGAGAAGGCCTGCCAAACGCACCCCAGCCCATTCTTATTCTTCTGATTATTTCCGTCTGATGATCTGGATACGCCGTCACTACCTGCCCTAAGTTGATGTATTCCCTTACCACTTCCAGTGCCTCGCTACCTATTGTAAATTGATGTTCTCTTCCGAGACTGTTAAACATTACTTGAGTTTTCTGCAGATTAATTTTTAGACCCACTCTTCTGCTTTGCCTCTCCAGGTCAGTGAGCATGCATTGCAATTGGTCCCCTGAGTTACTAAGCAAGGCAATATCATCAGCGAATCGCAAGTTACTAAGGTATTCTCCATTAACTTTTAGCCCCAATTCTTCCCAATCCAGGCCTCTGAATACCTCCTGTAAACACGCTGTGAATAGCATTGGAGAGATCGTATCTCCCTGCCTGACCCCTTTCTTTATTGGGATTTTGTTGCTTTCTTTGGACTACGGTGGCTGTGGAGCCGCTATAGATATCTTTCAGTATTTTTACATACGCCTCGTCTACACCCTGATTCCGTAATGCCTCCATGGCTAATGAGGTTTCGACAGAATCGAACGCTTTCTCGTAATCAATGAAAGCTATATATAGGGGTTGGTTATATTCCGTACATTTCTCTATCACCTGATTGATAGTGTGAATATGGTCTATGATTGAGTAGCCTTTACGGAATCCTGCCTGGTTCTTTGCTTGACAGAAGTCTAAGGTGTTCCTGATTCTATTTGCGATTACCTTAGTAAATAGTTTGTAGGCAACTGACAGTAAGCTGATCGGTCTATAATTTTTCAAGTCTTTGGCGTACCCTTTCTTATGGATTAGGATTATGTTAGCATTCTTCCAAGATTGCGGTACGCTTGAAGTCATGAGGCATTGCGTATACAGGGTGGCCAGTTTCTCTAGAACAATCTGCCCACCATCCTTCAACAAATCTGCTGTTACCTGATCCTCCCCAGCAGCCTTCCCCCTTTGCATAGCTCCCAAGGCTTTCTTTACTTCTTCCGGCGTTACCTGTGGGATTTCGAATTCTTCTAGACTGTTCTCTCTTCCATTATCGTCGTGGGTGCCACTGGTACTGTATAAATCTCTATAGAACTCCTCAGCCACTTGAAGGATCTCATCCATATGAGTAATGATATTGCCGGCTTTGTCTCATAACGCATACATCTGATTCTTGCCTATTCCTAGTTTCTTCTTCACTGCTTTTAGGCTTCGTCCGTTCCTGAGAGCATGTTTAATTCTATCCATATTATACTTTCTTATGTCAGCTGTCTTATGCTTGTTGATTAACTTCGAAAGTTCTGCCAGTTCTATTCCAGCTGTAGGGCTAGAGGCTTTCATACATTGGCGTTTCGTGATCAGATCTTTCGTCTTCTGCGATAGCTTACTGGTATCCTGTCTAACGGAGTTACCACCGATTTCTCTTGCACACTCCTTGATGATGCCCACAAGATTGTCGTTCACTGCTTCAACATTCAGGTCCTCTTCCTGAGTTAAAGCCGAATACCTGCTCTGTAGCTTGGTCTGGAATTACTCTATTTTCCCTCTTACCGCTAACTCATTGATCGGCTTCTTATTTACCAGTTAATGGTATATGTGTCTCAGTATACTCCAACCCGTCCTGGAATGTTTCGGAAGACTCGTTTCGCCCTGCGAGCCTTACCAGCTGCCTTTGCAAAATAACGAGAAAGATGAACGCTGCTAGGCTGTAGTGGTGGTCGGAGTACAGGCAGGTACTAGCACCCAAGATGCAGCCTTACCAGGCGTCCTTGATCTCGTGACATATGTGGAATACGAACGCTGCCACGATAGAATAACTATTGCTGCATTCCTAGATATTCCTGGCGTTCGACGCAGGCAACACGCGTGTAATCCCCTGATTTCTTCCGTTAAGTATATAGGTGGCAGGTCTTCGAGGCCTACTGCGGAGTTCTGAGGAGCAGTACTGAGACAAAGTTCATGGTACAAGCAGTGCACACACATTTAGGCAAGGGGTTAGACATGGTAGCGTGCTCAGTCCATTACTATTCTGTAGTAATACAGCGTAGCTTTCTATTGGTTTACCTTACTCTCTTTGCTATTTTCTTTGCGCGCATCACTTGTACATAGAGTCATCAGACATCAGCGTAAATGCCTTTAAACAGAACCGTCAATGAGGATTCAATATAATCAAGACGTTCTTGAATACCAGAGGTATGGCGCAGTCCCCGGAGAACACTCCTAGCCTCCCGTTTACATGAAGATGCGTGAAAAGCTTGGAACTGTTAGATGCTAAGCGTTTACACTTGTTCTACAACAGAAGTTTTTGGGCGTAGTCCTTAGCAGACGATTGTCATAAATTGCGCAAATCAAAGGTACGATAGAGCGAATCAGGTATCTTATTAATATCCTCCGTCAATATTGAGGCGTCAAATGGGGATGCAATACGTTATCTTTGGTGCGTATGCGTTGTGCACTCATCAGACAAAATAATTCATACTCTTTCCCAGCCCTTCATGAAAAATAAGGCAGCTGAAAATGAACCCCCTACTCTAATGACTATTGGCTGAAAGACTCCTTATATGTTCAGGTGTTCCTCGAGCACCTGCTAGATCCTTGGTTATTGCTAATTGTCGCCAACCATTTTTAAGGCGCTGAGGTTCATAGAGACGTGCCGTCTCTATTTTTATAGCTACTCAACACACAAACCACCCCATTACCAAGCGCTTAACAATCGAGATGGGGCGAAGGGGCGCGAACTTACGGAACAATGTTGAAATCTATTTCTGGTAAAGCAGTATAGGGGCATCAGAAGTCTCGCATCGGCCTTTTTACGTTCCAGATGTGTTCATTTCAATGTCATGAAGTGCGCGTAAACTTAAAATGTCATTAACGGAAGCAAATATCTAACATTTTCACATATTTATTTCACATTTCCGCATACTTATTTTTGCATCTCATATTAGTATATGAGCTGCAAAAAGCTTACAGCATATCAAAAGAACATCATAATATAGCGTCCAAGTGGGCCGAAAGCGATCGTTGAATTGCAGGAAAGGATGCTGTAGATGCCTTAGTACCCGAGGCTCAAAACAAATGGTGAGAATTAGCTACTTCCTTTGCCAAAAAGGGAGGGAAGCGTACGGCAGGGATAGAAGGTAATGGCCCTATTGAAGGAACAACATAATCCAAGGCGCTTTCGTGTAACGAGTGAATGCGTGTACATGCGTTGTCAAAGTTATTGAAGCCACTACTGTCACTTGACGTGTGCTAGGAGAGTGTGAGGCACACATGTAGACCTCTTGTCTAAACAAAGCACAGGAGGTAGGCAGATACTGCAATCCTCATTCTACGAGACCATGCTACGTCGTGCATTTTTCTAACCAATAACAGCTTATCTTATTTTATATTTGCAACTATGAATATACGAAGAAACGTCACAAAGTTTTTTCAAGTGCTAAAATTATTTTTTTGCGTCAGCTGCTTTCTTCAGAACTTTCCAACTTTGAGAAAAACTTTGCAGGCTGGAGAAATGCCTTATGAATTGGTTTCTTTTTTCTTACACCAGATGGTGCCGTCGAGTTTCACGTGATGCAGTGATCAATCTCTCGGGCTGGCCAAGGCCAAGCAAATATAAAAGAGCGAAACGACGCCTGAGAAACAATTTTTTTTCTTTAGTGTTGAGGAACTGTTACGGTCTTTTGTCACTCTGGAGAACACCCAGTGGTGCCTGAATGCGGCGACGTCACCAAGTCCTTGCACGAACCTCGCACTTTGAATAGTTACTTCTATCTGTAAGCGTTGATATTTATTGTTTTCATTCTTTTACTCAGAAGCATTACATGTTGTCATTTCGCAGTGGCTGTAGTAAACATTGTACGAGCTGAAGTGATACATATATATATATATATATTTGTGTGTGTGTGTGTGTGTGTGTGTGTGTGTGTGTGTGTGTGTGTGTGTGCTCTAAAACCTGCGTGGTCATAGCGCTGAGAAGGCGCAAAAAAAAACCTTTTGAAGTTGTCAGGGCTTCATTGCCGAGGTTCCGAAGGCGCTCCCTTATGCCTTTGAATGTAGGAAGCTCGCTCACTTCCTCCATGGTTAAAGCCAGGATTCTCTTCTTTCGCCACCTATTTTCTTTCCAAACAACTTCCGTATGTTAGAGCTTCAAATGTTTTCGCTTTGTCAGAGTTAACTATTTTGGTCGTTGTATTGGACGCCCACGTATTCTTTCTAAGTATGCCATGCATGTCCATTTAAAAATTATTCTGCCAGGGTACTGCAAAAGTCAATAGAATTTTGTCTATAAACACAAACGTCTATCGGTAGAGAATTAGTACGGACGCTCATGGTCCATAAACTCATCGCCTGTCGAGTACAGATAGATGCATCAGGTCATTCACGTCCTACGATATCCATTATGTAGGCTTGGGCAGGCGCAGTTTTAATCGACCACTGGCCTATCATAGCTTGTCCTCAAGGAGCCTATAGTCACAGGAAAAAAAAACCTATAGAGGCGCTAAGTAGATAGTCTATACAATATCCAGATGCTGTGTATGGACTTTCGAAATGTACTTGTATGATTAAAACACCATATTCGCAGTTAAGCCCGTAGTGTCTGCTAATCTCTGGTGGTGCCCGCAAGACACAACAAGAGCTACAGGAATAAACCTTGATCTAAGTTAGTTGGTTCATCGTTCTGTGAGCGTTTATACGGCGCTGAAGACAACGACACAGGAGCCACGGAAGTGCCACGTGTATGTGCCCGAGTTTGGTAAGACATCGTTTTCACTAAAAACAAATGCAAAACGAAAGGGTGACTAAGAAGCAGACAAAATTTATCTGGCGCCGAATTCATTTAATACGCCAGCAGCAGAGTCTCACAGCTGACGTCACTATCTTCTGAAGAATCAATTTTTTGTGTGATGGACGTAGCGTTGTCCTCATCTGCAAACACTATCGCATGATGTGGCCTCTGAAATACATGCACAGACGCCCCTATACTCCCAGAGTCTGGGCGGAACGCACTAATTGCCTGGAGCGAAGGTTGCGTGATAGCGCAGTGGTACCAGAGTGAATACACAATGAAAGCGAAATTCCTGATGCGTTGCAGCAACTTCGTTGTTACACATCGAAAATGAGGCAATAGAACATCCTGAGCTGTTCTATTTGCAGGTCTGCGTGCTTTATGAATACCTATGAACCGAACCGATTACAGTATATGCACAGTCGATAATTCACGATTTACTGCTTAGTTACGTACTATCGACGCACTCACTGGCACTGCCTTGCAGGTCAAAATGTTGTTGGATTCCTTGCAGCGTCAGCAGTGGTACGCCTAAGTTTTCTTTTTTGTTGTCCTCCGGAAGCGGCCTGGTGATGGCGACATAGAATTTAAACTCTGAACTGAAAGCTTTTTTTATTTCTTTCAAATTCCATTCGATTCCTTTTAGTTTCGTTTTTTTTTCATCTATTTCTTAAATGTTGATGTATTCGTTATCTCTACTTTCTTTTCATTCTAGCCTATCTAGTCCCGACTTTTGTTCAATTTCTTTTGCATTTATTATTTCGTACTTGATTTAGCACTATGAAGTCCCGACTGTGTATGTGACACTAATTAAAAGGCTCCACATCTACCCACATGTCTGTGGCTGCGTAATGGAACAAACGGCTGGACAGACAAAGCAAACCTAATTTTGAGATTTTCACTGCTTCAGCGCTAAGAAACTACATATTATATAGCTGCTGCCCCGAAAAGGCGGTGGTCTCGGGTTCGAGTCCCGGACGAGAAGGAATTTTTCTTCGACTGCAAAGCTTTTCTTTCGAGGAACCTGTATGGGTTTCCTCTGTAGCAATTGCTACGAACGGGTGGATGTCCGATTTTACCTTCATTATATACTATAGACTTTTCGCTTTTGAGAGCAAACTAGATATAGTGGGGATAGCCCAGGGGAACCACATTTTTCATCGTCTTCCTTTTTATTATTCTTTTTTCAAAGTGACAACTTATCAGACCTTGAAGCTTAGCTTGCTGTGCCCCACTCCTCCCTTGACATAGCGCCATCGGGCCACTTCGACATCGTCACCTTGACTCTCAATATGTGGTGCAGAAAAACTACTTTTTGGCCACTACTGCCACAGGGTCTCAAACTCATGCTCTAACAGCCACGTGCAGTTGGGAACACCCGCAAATTCGCCTTTGCAAGTTTAAGCCAGGTTTTCTGCGCCACGATGAGTCTGACTACGAATTTCGGAGTTAAAACAAAGCTTTAACTTGATGACCAACTCCGCTTCACAGATTAAGATATACGCAAAACGCATCGATGCTCTCGCGATGCAGGCGCTGTACTAATTAGAATGAAGTATGCAGTACATTATAGAAAAAGTGACATTCTAGTAAAAATAGCAATCATAATTATGATTTAGAAGCCCACCCTTTTTCACAAGAATTGCATAATGTGGTTAAGTACAGAAATCTGCAGCACGAAGCTTACACATTTATAACTCTGCAGCAAAAACACATATCGCAGTCCTCTACACTACATCTGCTAGAGCATCTAACGCGCACATATTAGATATTTGAGGTTACAGGTTATGCAAAAGTGTTACAATGTCTTACGAGGGTTCTGGAAAGGTCCAATTAAAAAATTAGTGGTATAATTAAGAGCATTTATGTCAATCTTGTCAATACATCATTTTTTTGCTCTTTATGACTCTTAGTAGGTGTAGTTAACGCAATCGTAATACCAATATCTATTACTGAGTTACAGAACTTAAAAGACGCTAATTGAAGTAGAAGAAATTAAACTTTATTAAAAGAAATGGTCCGGCAGTATTGATTGTGGTGGTTGCGGGTCGAAGCTCTTGGCCTCGGGCAGTATCTTCGGCTTGCGTACTTGAGTTTCTTTTTTTAATTTTGCAAGTTCCCAAATTTTTTTAATAAGAAAGACACTGAGGGCCTCAATAAGATAACTGCTTCCCACAGTCACTAGATCTTACCCTTTTCCTTTAAATATAACGGAATACATCAAAATCACAGACAACAAAACAATTTCTCCGTATTCTTTTGTTTCGATAGTAGATTGCGTGGTGAAGCTTGGTCTTAACGGTACAGACAAAGTAGAACTGTAGTGAACGAAGATGGCGCTGTGGAAAAAATAGAAGGTTGGTCGTCTCTCTTAGAGTATTTGAAATGACATATTACAAGGTAACTTATTGGGTTTAACGGTAAAATTGCCACTGTGACAGATGCCTCAATACGCAACAAAAAATCTGGCACTGACATTTTGTCTACCGCTCTTGGCAGCTCTTAGATTCTTGACGCCACACGAATATTTCCGGTTGAAATACTGGCAGTGGTATCAACCCTACGCAGTGATTTCATCAATCTTGTCAGGTATCAACAGTTACGGTTAAATAGAGTTGGCAGGAAGCTATTTGCATGGTATATTTAGAAGCGTAGTAAGCATTGTGCAAGATGGAAGTCAGCCCGCACAAAGCAAGTCATGTCATTGTCTGCAGTTCATGCAGTCGCCGCTATGGGTATGTTCCCATCGAATCCAAAGATCTATGTCTAGAAATTTTTTGAGTGTCATGTTCCACAACCTTCAGCGTCCCGGCGTGTCTATGGACACGCAGCAGAGCAAGGGCGGCAATGCTTCTGTTTCGAAACGTAGAAGACCTAAAGGGACAACGGGTCGAGGATGTAGTAGGATTGGCAGGTCATTTGTTCGTGTGTTGATCGCTCGCTGCAAATAGATGTTCTCATATTTTACGTACGTGCTAGTCTCTAGTACTTTCACGACTGAACTTAATTAGATTGGTCTGGGCACCTGGCCATGAGCGCTTATTTATGAACGAAATAGCAGATAGCCTGGCGAGACAGGACCTTGGTGGAGTCATTCTCTCGACACTTCTAGCATCAACTCACATAACTGCAGCTACATTCAGGAGGCATGTAATCATGCTTGAATTATAAACACCGCTATAAATAATTTTGCGCAATATAGACACGTACTATTTTCTTGGTGCCAAAATTTCTATCATACTAAAAAAATACAGGGGAAGAAAGGGGGTTAACCAAGGGGCCCGATTTTTATTAGTCATATCATAACAAGCCAACAAACGCTGACACCCACAACATTCGCATTCGCGAAGGTTGTGGGTTCGGTTCTCACTTGCGGCAAGTTGTTTTTTCACCTACTTTAATTTCCACTAACTTATCGTTTCTTTATTTCATTTATTAAGCACAAGTGATTTCCCCTATGTTGTCCTTGGTGTCAGTGTTTGTTGGCTTCTTATTTATTTATTTATTTATTTATTTAAAGTACCTTACAGGCCCCATGGGGGCATTGTGTAAGGGGGGTTACAGAGTAAGCAGCCTTCTGATGTAGTACACAAAAGATATACCTCAATACAGGCCTCATCAACAATACTACCAAGATTAAAACATGAAACAGGAACAACTGAAGTAATGAAAGGCCACAAGGTACACTTAAGGAAATAACATGAGTAAAACGTAACGCAAGGCATTAATACTAGAAAGTAAAATACACAAAAGATGAACATATCAGGGAGCACAATTCTTCAAGTGATATTCAGGGAAAAAGACGCTAAAAAGCAATAATATATACAAGGCATACAAGTGAACACACGACGCAGCATAAAATAGCAATTCACAAGAGCGAGATAGCAATGCATCAAAAAAAAAAATATCACAGGATGTTCGAAGCAGATTGCAAAGTGTACGAAAAAAGATAAAGTGATTTGTAAGTGCTATTATGAAAAATGCTCGTGTAGGAGATGACGAAATCTTTCTTGATCTGACTCAGAAGCAATGTGCTCAGGCAGATTGTTCCACAAGCGAATGGCCGTAGGGAGTGCGGAAAAGTTAAAAGCATGTGTCGTACCGTACGTGCGCGCAAAACTTAAGTGGTTATTTAATCTACGAGACGTGTTCAAGGCGGTCTGGATATGTAGTGTGGATTGTGTGGCATTATAAACATATTTGTGAAACAAGGATAACAGAGCGATATTACGGCGAAGAACTAAAGGCTGTATGGAATGATCGAGTTTCATTTGCGTTACGCTGGAGTGATGGCTATAATTACGTGAAATGAAACGGGCAGCTCGGTTCTGGACTGATTCAAGCATGTCGATTAAGTATGTAGGATGTGGGGACCAAATGGATGATGCATACTCGAGCTGTGGACGAACAAATGTCTGATAGGCCAATTTGCGGATGTTGGAAGGTGAATTACCCAGATTACGACGTAGGTAACCTAGTGTCCTTGAAGCTTTTGCGCAAACGGCTGCAATATGGTCTGTCCAGGAGAGGTTTTCGGTTAGGTGAACACCCAAATATTTATACGATACTGTATGTAACAACTCTTTATTATTGACGTTGTATAAAAAATGTGAGTTGGCACGCTTACGACTAAAAGAAATAACCTGACATTTTGATACATTTAAAGCCATTAACCAGGTGTTACACCAATTATGAATTAGGCTAAGGTCATTTTGAAGGGCTAGGTGGTCGTCAGTACTGTTAATTGATCTGTAAATAATGCAGTCGTCAGCGAAAATACGTAAACGAGAAGAAACATTAAGTGGCAAATCATTTATATAAATTAGAAAGAGTAAAGGGCCAAGAACGCTGCCCTGAGGCACACCAGAAGTAACGTAAGTAGGAGACGAAGCAATATTATTAACAACCGTGAACTGTTGACGATTCGAAAGAAAATTACGAAGCCATGTTAGAGTGAAGGAGTCAATTCGAAGTGCAGTTAATTTAGCAATAAGGCGGACAGGCCGCCATTGGAATCTGAACCTGGCAACGTTTAACGTTAGAACGCTATCTAGTGAGGCGAGTCTAGCAGTGTTATTGGAGGAATTAGAGGGTAGTAAATGGGATATAATAGGGCTCAGTGAGGTTAGGAGGACAAAAGAAGCATATACAGTGCTAAAAAGCGGGCATGTACTGTGTTACCGGGGCTTAGCGGAGAGACGAGAACTAGGAGTCGGATTCCTGATTAATAAGGAAATAGCTGGTAACATACAGGAATTCTATAGCATTAACGAGAGGGTGGCAGGTCTTGTTGTGAAACTTAATAAGAGGTACAAATTGAAGGTGGTACAAGTCTATGCCCCTACATGCAGTCATGATGACCAGGAAGTCGAAAGCTTTTATGAAGACGTGGAATCGGCGATGGGTAAAGTCAAAACAAAATACACTATACTGATGGGCGACTTCAATGCCAGGGTAGGCAAGAAGCAGGCTGGAGACAAGTCAGTGGGGGAATATGGCATAGGCTCTAGGAATAGCAGAGGAGAATTATTAGTAGAGTTTGCAGAACAGAATAATATGCGGATAATGAACACCTTTTTCCGCAAGCGGGTTAGTCGAAAGTGGACGTGGAGGAGCCCGAATGGTGAGACTAGAAATGAAATCGACTTCATACTCTGCGCGAACCCTGGCATCATACAAGATGTAGACGTACTCGGCAAGGTACGCTGCAGTGACCATAGGATGGTAAGAACTCGAATTAGCCTAGACTTGAGGAGGGAACGGAAGAAACTGGTACACAAGAAGCCAATCAATGAGTTAGCGGTAAGAGGGAAACTAGAGGAATTCCGGATCAAGCTACAGAACAGGTATTCGGCTTTAACTCAGGAAGAGGACCTTAGCGTTGAAGCAATGAACGACTATCTCATGGGAACCATTAAGGAGTACGCAATAGAAGTCGGTGGTAACTCCATTAGACAGGAAACCAGTAAGCTATCGCAGGAGACGAAAGATCTGATCAAGAAACGCCAATGTATGAAAGCCTCTAACCCTACAGCAAGAATAGAACTGGCAGAACTTTCTAAGTTAATCAACAAGCGTAAGACAGCGGACATCAGGAACTATAATATGGATAGAATTGAACAGGCTCTCAGGAACGGAGGAAGCCTAAAAACAGTGAAGAAGAAACTAGGAATAGGCAAGAATCAGATGTGTGCGTTAAGAGACAAAGCCGGCAATATCGTTACTAATATGGATGAGATAGTTCAAGTGGCTGAGGAGTTCTATAGAGATTTATACAGTACCAGTGGCACCCACGACGATAGTGGAAGAGAGAATAGCCTAGAGGAATTCGAAACCCCACAGGTAACGCCAGAAGAAGTAAAGAAAGCTTTAGGAGCTATGCAAAGGGGGAAGGCAGCTGGGGAGGATCAGGTAACAGCAGATTTGTTGAAGGATGGTGGTCAGATTGTTCTAGAGAAACTGGCCACCCTGTATACGCAATGCCTCATAACCTCGAGCGTACCGGAATCTTGGAAGAACGCTAACATAATCCTAATCCATAAGAAAGGGGACGCCAAAGACTTGAAAAATTATAGACCGATCAGCTTACTGTCCGTTGCCTTCAAAGTATTTAGTAAGGTAATCGCAAATAGAATCAGGAACACCTTAGACTTCTGTCAACCAAAGGACCAGGCAGGATTCCGTAAAGGCTACTCAACAATAGACCATATTCACACTATCAATCAAGTGATAGAGAAATGTGCAGAATATAACCAACCGTTATATATAGCTTTCATTGATTACGAGAAAGCGTTTGATTCAGTCGAAACCTCAGCAGTCATGGAGGCATTACGGAATCAGGGTGTAGATGAGCCATATGTAAAGATACTGGAAGATATCTATAGCGGCTCCACAGCCACCGTAGTCCTCCACAAAGAAAGCAACAAAATCCCTATAAAGAAAGGCGTCAGACAGGGAGATACGATATCTCCAATGCTATTCACAGCATGTTTACAGGAGGTATTCAGAGGCCTGGAGTGGGAAGAATTGGGGATAAAAGTTGATGGAGAATACCTTAGCAACTTGCGATTCGCTGATGATATTGCCTTGCTTAGTAACTCAGGAGACCAATTGCAATGCATGCTCACTGACCTGGAGAGGCAAAGCAGAAGGGTGGGTCTGAAAATTAATCTGCAGAAAACTAAAGTAATGTTTAACAGGCTCGGAAGAGAACAGCAGTTTACGATAGGTAGCGAAGCACTGGAAGGGGTAAGGGACTACATCTACTTAGGGCAGGTAGTGACCACGGATCCGGATCATGAGACTGAAATAACCAGAAGAATAAGAATGGGCTGGGGTGCGTTTGGCAGGCATTCTCAAATCATGAACAGCAGGATGCCACTATCCCTCAAAAGGAAAGTGTATAACAGCTGTGTGTTACCAGTACTCACATATGGGGCAGAAACCTGGAGACTTACGAAAAGGGTTCTGCTGAAATTGAGGACGACGCAACGAGCTATGGAAAGAAGAATGATGGGTGTGACATTAAGGGATAAGAAAAGAGCAGATTGGGTGAGGCAACAAACGCGGGTAAACGACATCTTAGTGGAAATCAAGAAAAAGAAATGGGCATGGGCCGGACATGTAATGAGGAGGGAAGATAACCGATGGTCACTAAGGGTTACGGACTGGATTCCAAGGGAAGGGATGCGTAGCAGGGGGCGGCAGAAAGTTAGGTGGGCGGATGACGTTAAGACGTTTGCAGGGACAACATGGCCACAATTAGTACATGACCGGGGTAGTTGGAGAAGTATGGGAGAGGCCTTTGCCCTGCAGTGGGCGTAACTTGGCTGATGATGATGATGATGAAGGCGACAATGAGCTACACGATCAAATGCTTTAGAAAAGTCAAGGAAAATGCAATCGGTCTGCTGGTTATTGTTCATGTTAAGGTGCAGGTCAGTCGTGAATTCGAGTAACTGTGTCTCACATGATAATCCTTTCCTGAAACCATGTTGATGGCGAAAAAAGAAATTATTGGACTCTAGGTGATTATAAATATGAGAAGCAATTATATGTTCGAGCATCTTGCAGCAAATGCAGGTCAATGAAATTGGACGGTAATTTTCCGGGGAGTGTTTATTCCCAGTTTTAAATATGGGTATGATTTTGGCCATTTTCCAGTCAATGGGCAGTTGTGACTGCCCAATGAACGATATGACTAATAAAAATCGGGCCCCTCGGTTAACCCCCTTTCTTCTCGTTTATTACATAACGAGGGTCTCGAATCCGGCAACATTGATGCCTTCAGGTAGCATATGTGGGTTTATCGACCAGTTGCCTTCACCCACAAAGATAACGTTCTCGTGACGCCTGCGGCAAGAAGGACGTTCCACGTCCGCCGTCGGGGTCTGTGAGTGGTGGCGCTGGCTAACACTCCCAGGATTCTACTAGGACGCATAAATGCCCAAGAGGGTGGATGGGGGAAACGGCTCCGCGGTAGCTCAATTGGTAGAGCATCGCACGCGAATGCAAAGGTTGTGGGTTCGGTTCCCACCTGCGGCAATTTGTTTTTTCATCCACTTTAATTGCCACTAAGTTATCGTTTCTTTATTTCATTTATTAAGCACAAGTAATTTCCCCTATGTTGTCCTTGATGTCAGTGTTCGTTGGCTTCTTATGATATGACAAAAAATACAGGTCGTTTTCAACCGATTACCTTCCTTAAGCGCTTATCAGCACAGTGCTGCTCTGGCGCTGTCCCCTAGGTGCCCATTTCGTGAAGACTATTAGACAATCTTTATTTCTGATTCTTTCGTTGTTTTTAAATTTAAGAACAACAATTTAAGAAAGCCATTTTAACAGCTGGGAAGGAGTTCTTAAATTCTTGACACTTCTGTTATGGACAATGGCACGGGATTGCTTTCTCAGCTGTTAAATACATTCTAATTGTTTCGAAGTGTATTTCTTGTTATATTTTTGTTCATTATAATATTTTCCGTTCTTTTGAATATTGTTTCAATTTTGCTATTGTTTTTTCTAGCCGGGAATAATGGTCCCATTTTAATTTCTTCCAAATCTTGGCCAATCCCTCGCTGGGGTTGTCCGCCGTTATAGAAGGACAACAAAACAAACGAAACGAAACGAAACAAAACCGCAGATCGCAGTTCCCAACGGTAGGAGCTGCCACCGTCGAAGCAAAGGAGTTCAGAGGTTGAGTAATAACTGAAGTCCGCTGATTTCGTTTTTTCATGCTCTAAAGTATTTTGGCCAATAGTGTCCACGTTTTCCATGAGAACGGTAAGCAGTGCAAGTTTATTTGCAATGGTAAGTAACATTTATCGTATGCAAAGTTTCGCGGATTCGTAAATATTGAAAACTCTCGAAACACGTCCGACCTATACGGCGGGAAGATGGCAAATAAGAAAAAAAAAGAAGGTAATAATGCCGCATAAAGCCCGAAGCTGCGTCCTCATCGACTTTGGTTTGTCGCGCTTCTCATATTTTATTCAAGCGCTCTCGTTCCGCAAGAGTTTGTAGCCGCCGGCCATAAATAGGGCGCCGGGGTCCACAAACTAACACAAACTTGAATTATAGGGAAACTTAAAATTACTGGTTGCTTGCGTATAACTTCAAGTACAACGCTCACGGTTGAACGTGGGCAAGTCAGTGAAGAACTGCACTGCATTGTTGATTGCTTCGAAGGGACGCGCGCAGGGACAGATGAGCTTACATTCCACAACTCCCTAAAAATAAAATAAAATACGAGGGTGCTGATAAGTGTCATGGAGCAATTAATTAGCTAGGAAGCTGAACTGCTGCAGTATTTTGCATATTCTCAAAGGGATGTCAGTGCGCTTGCGACATCTGTCCTGCAGCTTCTTAGGTCCCTGCAAATAAAATAATTTCATTTGCTGGTGTAACAACTAATTTGCAGCATTAGTTACCTCCAGAACACTTCCAAATTGTTGCCCCATTCAATACTTTTTTTTCGGGGGGGGGGGGGGGCGTGTGACGGGTGGGGAGGTGATAGACGGAACCACCTTGGGCGAATGGGGAGAATAGGTCATCATTTGAAAGTCTAAGGAACTGCGTTTTAACCATTATTTCACTAGCAGTGTGTGAAATTATTTCACCAACAGAAGTTCCTTCTTATCTTCTTATCCAAGACAAGGACAAAGCTGTTGCCATTTGTTTCTGCACTGATATTTGTACACGGAACTTCTTTGGCCTGGTTAAACCCCTATGCCTTCATTCTTTAGACAGTTACTTTACCTCAGGATCATAAAAAGTAGATTCATGTCTGATAATCACTTACCAATTTGTCAAGAAAATCCGAATAACTTTTTCTGCAAAACGTACCAGCGATGTCTCCGCATGTTTCCTCTTTTGTTCAGTTCTCAATAGACTTGGAATCAACTCTGCAGCTAACTTTTTCATGTCCACGTTTTCGCCGATGATGGTACCAACTCTTCCAAGTGATATCCCCAGACATGTAGCAATATTTGTGACTGATATTCGGCAGTCGTTAATTATTACGTCGTGTATGGCTTTCATATTTCCACAGGGTTTCTCTCGTTCAACGCTGACATGGTCAGTTTTAATATTGACAACCGAACGTTTACCGATAACATATGAAAGACCACTGTCGCGCAAAGTTTAGGACATTTCATCATGAACCTACTCACCACGTTTTCCTTGCAGAAGCAGTAACTTGATTATGGCCCCATGTTCTTCCACACTGAGCTTTTCTGGGGCTGATGTCATGCTCACTGTGAAACTGAAAAAAAATTCTGGAAACATAGGTAGCCGATTTTTGCTCGAGTAAATATATATAAATTTCCCAATGCACCCCGAAATTGGCAGCTATGCAGCTCAAGGTTTTATTGGTAAAGCTGGATACTTATCAGCACCCCTCGCATGGTAGCTTACGAAGGCAGTTGTAGTGGAAGACCTCGAAATAATTTTGACTACTCGCAGTTCTTCGCGCTCCTAAATCTAAGCAGTAACCCGCCGTGGTTGCTCAGTGGCTATGGTGTTGGGCTGCTGAGCACGAGGTCGCGGGATCGAATCCCGGCCACGGCGGCCGCATTTCGATGGGGGCGAAATGCGAAAACACCCGTGTGCTTAGATTTAGGCGCACGTTAAAGAACCCCAGGTGGTCAAAATTTCCGGAGTCCTCCACTACGGCGTGCCTCATAATCAGAAAGTGGTTTTGGCACGTAAAACCCCAAATATTATTGTTATTATTAAATCTAAGCAGCATTGCATTTAACCTCCATTGGAATACGCTAGCCGTGATGAGACTTCGTGCTCAGCGGCGCAACACTATGTAGCCACTAAGCCGCGGTTTACATGACTTCCACTGTTTGCCTTTGAGTTAAAGTGCCACGTGCCACTACCGGTACCGCAAAAAATAAATGAAACAGCGCGAAGCGAACAGGAACATTCGATTAGCAACAACAACCACAAGAAAAAAGAACGGGTACTGCTGTTCATATATTACAAGCCCCTAGAGCTTTTCTCGCGCACAGGACAGTAACGACACACAGAAAGAATTGGGATAACCGTTACCTTTTATTTAATTTCTTTTCTAAATTAAAGGTACATATTGTACTGCTGGCGCTCCGCCTGTTTGAGAGGCCCCACAGTGGCGCCGAAATGTGTCAGGGGATCGATGCGTGAACATCTGAGCAGAATTGGGAAGCATTCACGGCTATGATGAGAGCGCGCAGTGTACAACTGTGCTCCCGGTTTCGTAGTCACTCGCACACTTCAGAATCACAAATAATTGCGGAAGTGATTTGCGATGTCTTGCACGAGCGTACTCGCATAAACATTTAGGAGGCTCGCTCATGAATGCGTGAAGCGAGGCGCGAGAACCGGGCGGAATTTAGTACCGCGCTAAAAGCACCACTTTATTTTTCTTCCTTTTTATATTTCTTGCGCACCCTTGCCGTAGCTCTTTCTCTATATGCTGAAAGGACTAATACATAGAACATGAGGCGAAAGTCGCCTAAGTCAGAGTAGAAATTTAAGGTAGAATGAAAATTTGATTAGACATTTCCTAAGCTTACGGAACAAGTTAAACTGCCTGGAGAACTCTGGCGTTTAGAGGATTGCGCAGAAAGCCGTTTTAGAAAACTTTGCATTCCACTTTCTTCATGAATGACTCTCCTTCAACGGCCCTGGCCCGGTCTGTGATCGTCACAGATAAGTTCACAAGCGGATTCAATAGACAGTTTCTTGCAGTTAGTTGTGACTAAGTTGAGTTTGCAAGAAAAGCAAAGTCACCGACATAAAAAAACCAAAATCATAAAAAACTATTGCAATTGGCGCATGAGTGGTCCTTTGTTTAAGACGACGGAGGTTTGCAAATACCAGCGTTTTCTGAGATTTTCTTTGAACATAGCGCTAGGATAGTTAGACCAATGAGAAGCAAGAAGAAAGGAGGTTGGTCAGAGTAACATTCGTCAGGCTAAGCCATGTATGCTGAAAAAGGTTGTAAAAGGAGTGAAATGAAAGATGACGCTAAAAATAAAATCATGATAAAAGCACGAGAGGGAGGAAAGCCGCGGTGAGCTCGCGCACGCACGCGGAGAGCCTGAGTGCAGTAGCACCTGCACAGACAACGGGCGATTGTCCAGTCGTCGCAATGAGATCGACAATGTTTGTGTTTCCGACTGAAATCGATGACAATGACACAATAAATGTTCGGTGTTTTCTTCCACGCCGCGGAGTTCGCATGCAGCACTGTCGGTCATTCCAATCAAAGTAATGTACGCCTTCGTGAAAGCCAGTCCCAACCACAGCCTGTATAGAAGTGATGCCTCACGTCGGTGAAGCGCGGGTGGAGGTCGGAGTTGAAGCGAATGGTTCGGTTCCTACAACCTGGTGCGCCTTATATTTGGAGTGTTCCACTCTGTTAATGAGAGCTTGCGTGCCAGATGACAAAGCTGCCTTGCAGCGCCTGTCCTGGAAATATGAATGGGAACGCTGTGTTGTTCTTGATGTGACTGTCGGGCAGCTTTGTCTGCGTGATCATTTCCACTGATCCCGCAATGGCAAGGTAGCTACTGGAAAATTATTTCATGACGTTTCTGTTTGACGTCCTGGTGAAGTTTGACGATTTCGTATGTTAGCTGTTCCTGAGCTCCACGTCGAACTGACTGTATGCTGTGTAAAGCCAGTCTCGAGTCGGAAAACACGGCTGATAAACCAGGACTATCTGCGTCAATAAATTGAAGCGCACTGCGTAGAGCCATGAGCTCTGCAGCCCTGGACGTCGTGACATGTGACGTCTTGAGTCGCAGTATTATTCCTTTAGTCTTTATAAACACAGCACCGCCAGAACTGATTGATGTAGTCGATCCATCAGTATGGGTGTGTACGTGGCTACTGTATTTCTCGTACAACAGGAGTAAGCTCATTTGTTTTAGTCCAACCGGTGGCAGATATGTCTTTTTCTGAAGTCCTGGAATTCTGACGTGCACTTCAGCGTGGCACAAATGCCATGGAGGGGACATTGACCTGGCCGCAGGTGAGTACCCCGATGTAAGCGAGGCACGATATGCACTGAAAGCTGTGCTAAATGACGTGCGGGGTCTTTCCAAGATGAGCGCGGCGAGGTGGTGGCAAGGGGACCAGGTTGTGTGCCTGACGTGTACAAGCATTGTCTTGACGACGATGTGCTTCGTGATTGAATAATCTTGAGCAATGGCAACATTTTCAGCCGTTGACGCACTGCGTGGTAATCCAAGGTATATCCTCGGAGCTTGGACTTATAATGCTCTGAACTGTACACAAACTGCTTTTGCAGGTATTGAATATCACAGGTAGACTGTACCGGAGGAACCCAACAAACAACAGCTGTACATGGATTGTGTGGACACCCCCCGGTTCACAATGAACTTGACCAGATGACAAATAGCGATCAGTCGCTTTTACTGCGAAGCTGTATACCTCTACCGTTAAAGGACATTTTCGTGTCTTGGGCTTGGTAAGGAAAAAACTCTCCATACGTGGGCCGATCCCGGAGATAATGTAATGCCGGTCCGACGCGCGGCGGTGGTGAAGCAGGCGTTAAGCACTCCCCCATACGCGGGCCCATCTCGAAGATAGTGCAATGCCGGACCATCCCACAGCGGAGGTGAAGCAGGCGTTGAGCACTCCCCATACGTGGGCCGATCCCGAAAATAGTGCAATGCCGGCCGACCCGCGGTGGTGGTGAAGCAGGCGTTGAGCACTCCCCATACGTGGGCCGATTCCGAAGATAGTGCAATGCCGGCGGACCCACAGCGGAGGTGAAGCAGGCGTTAAGCACTCCCCGTACGTGGGCCGATCCCGAATGTAGTGCAGTGCCGGGTCAACCCGCGGCGGAGGTGAAGCAGGCGTTGAGCACTCCCCATACGCGGGCCTATCCCGAAGGTAGTGCAATGCCGGCCGACCCGCGGCGGAGGTGAAGCAGGCGTTAAGCCCTCCCCATACGCTGGCCGATCCTGAAGATAGTGCAATGCCGGGCCGACCCGCGGCGGAGGTGAAGCAGGCGTTAAGCACTCCCCGTACGTGGGCCGATCCCGAATATAGTGCAGTGCCGGGCCAACCCGCGGCGGAGGTGAAGCAGGCGTTGAGCACTCCCCATACGCGGGCCTATGCCGAAGGTAGTGCAATGCCGGCCGACCCGCGGCGGAGGTGAAGCAGGCGTTAAGCCCTCCCCATACGCTGGCCGATACCGAAGATAGCGCAATGCCGGGCCTACCCGCGGCGGAGGTGAAGCAGGCGTTAAGCACTCCCCATACGTGGGCCGATCTCGAAGATAGTGTAACGCCGGCCGACCCGCGGCGGAGATGAAGCAGGCGTTAAGCACTCCCATACGCGGGCCGATCCCGAAGATAGTGCAATGCCGGCCCACCCGCGGTGGTGGTGAAGCAGGCGTTGAGCACTCCCCATACGTGGGCCGATCCCGAAGATGGTGCGATGCCGGCCGACCCACGGCGGAGGTGAAGCAGGCATTAAGCCCTCCCCATACGCGGGCCGATCCTGAAGATAGTGCAATGCCGGGCCGACCCGCAGCGGAGGTGCAGCACGCCATTAAGGGGCTCAGATACACAGCTTCGCTAGTCATACTTCTTCACAGAGTGGAAAGGCACTGAGTGTTTTCACGTGGTTCAAGTGAGAAGTTCAGGGCAAGTGTCTGTCAATCACAACACCAAAGAAGTTGTGAATTCTCCTGGATGATATCAGTTGTCCGTTAGTTGACATGGCGTATGTAGACGTTGGCTTGTAAACACCACCACTGTGCACTTTGTCCACGTCAGCTCCAGACCTTGTTTACAAAACTAGCATGATGACGATAAGGCCGTAACAGGCTTGATACGCCCCTCAGGTGCAATTGAGGAATGAAACAAAGGGTGCGAAAAATAAAATGATACCCCTACGGACTTAGAGATACACGTGAAATGCACTAGTACCTGAACACATGCTAATCCAAGTCTCATTCATGCCTGGATCCTACAACGAGGCTACAAGCGCCATTGTAATGCATAAAGCCGAGGTATGAAAACACTGTGGCTGAAGAGCATTTATCGACGCGCCCCGTGATTACAATAGCTGGCAGTGCTATATATATATATATATATATATATATATATATATATATATATATATATATATATATATATATATATATATATATATATATATATATATATATATATATGAGCAGAGGTCTTCTGACGCAACTGCCATTTGGCTAAAAAGTAACGCTATGAACACTGTTAATGCAAATGTCTAGGACTTTAGCGCTTGTTCATTAGCAAATTGTGATTCAACACTATTGCCGGCCCCTTCCTACGTTCATTATCAAGGGTCTTTTGAGTTTGAGCTGAAGAACAGCCACTGGCAAAAGCGAGGAAATCATAGTACGCACGCATGGAAATCATCGCTGCAAACTGCACACGCCGTGCGGGTCGGCACCACACCGTAGAAGGTTTGTTTTATGAAGCACCGTAATAGAACGTCAACGTTATTTTGTTTGCTGAAGCGTTGCTTTACATAATTGCTATTATCTTTCGTGAATTTTGCTTGGGCGCATGTATCTTGTTGCACCAATGTTGGCGAGCAGCCTAGGGCGTATCATTTGATACCAAAGGTTTTGCGGTCATATATTCCTAATCTAGAATGAAATATTCACGAGACATAAGTACACGCGATTACGTATTGATGCCATCGACAGTCGAGACGTGCCTAACTTCCTGTCTCAATTGATTATATGTTCTAATGCCTACGGAAACTGGTCTTATTATTCTACACGATTGCCCCCGGCGATGCCAACGACCAACGAAAGGCAATGTGACACTGCTTTATTTTTAAAGGACAGAATGCCTGCTGAGTGCATCTTGTTGTCATGCACTTAAATATAACAAGACACTCCCACGACAGAGAAGTTCGTGGCTTTTTTTCTGGTTTGAACTGATAATATTCTGATAATATCAAACAACAAAACCCCGACAGAGAGCATCTCCACATTCTGTAACCACTTCCTTGGTGACTTGCCAAAAGCATTTCCGTCATTTGTACAAGATACGCCCCACCTGCTGAGAACTATGGAAGACATTAATACTGGAGGCACACTTGCCCAAAACATAATTCTCGCAACACTAGATGTCACGGCCCTGTACAACAACATTCCAATCCCCGATGGTTCATCTTCGATTAAACAAGCGCTGTCTAAACGCAATGCACAACACTCTATTGAAGTCTACTTGTCTCTCCTTGAATTATTTCTAATACATAACTTCTTTGAATTTGAAGAGTTACTAGCTACAAATACATGGGACGAGTATGGGTACGCCTTTTGCACCAACCTACGCGAACATAATTATGGTGATTGTAGAAACAGATTTCCTATCGCGGTGCACTGACAAGCCTCACACATACCTACGATACATAGACGAAATATTCATAATACGGGGATATGGTCAAGAGAGTCTAGATAAATATGTAGCATTACTAAATTATTTTCACAGAACAATAAAATTCCCATCAGAATTTTCAGCGGAGCGCATAAATTTTCGGGACAAAAACATACAGGCTGACAATGGGGCACAAAAGACAACGCTGCATAGGAAACCTTTCGACAAACAACAGTACCTAGATTATAGGAGCCACCGTCCCAGACGTTGCAAACAAAAGAGTATATATAGGCTTAGGCTGGTTGCTAATACGTAGTTACACTGGAAGCATAGCGCGGGAAGAACGGTTCCCCCCTTTTTTGTCTGTTTGCTGTTATATATATTTTTGAAACACCGTAAGCAACACATTTATCAAGTCACAGACGCCCGGATACCTTTCTCGGTGCCTCAGCCCCACAGGGTATTGCCATTTCTGTATACCGCTGTAACGACACCTACGTTGAGATACTGGGGTTAACGACTCTTGAAAGACCATACCGCTGTCTTCTAGTTACCCCATGCACTGCACCCCAACTCCTTGTCACCATATTAACTCTTTCAAAATTACCCGACACGTTGCTGCTACGCTACTAAAGTCATTCTTTTAACTGATGTCGTTTTGGGTCTTTTTTGTTACTCGCGCACTGACCGCCTAACTGGCTCTTCTAAAGCCAAAGACATGCCGCCAACGACACCCTTGAATGGTCCCTAAGCTCTCGCTTCCCCAACAGCCTCCCATGCCCTTCTTTTCTTTTCTTGTTCTTTTTTCCCTCTTTGTGTCTTTTTTCATTTTTTTCTCCTATTCCTTTCTCCTCGCCTTTTCAATCTCCCGCTCTTGACCCGTCATCTTAGGAACCACGCTTACAGACGTGAGGCAACAGCGCTCATTCTCTTTGAAGTCTCTCCCTTTACAACCAGCCGCCACCGACAAGAACCGCATGAGACGTCACTATACTAGCTCTTTAAAGCTAAAATGTCTAGGTTGACAAGGCCGCCTTTGACGAAGATATGTCCTCCTATCGAAACGTTCGTCAGCCTTTCTGAGGCACCTTATCCCTGTTTATAACTTTCATACCATAGTGTGCTATTCCATCGGTCAGCCTCTTTGTAGATATTCCAAAGATTCTCCAAAACATTCTCCAAGGAATCTTTTGAACTTTTCTTTTGACTTTGGAAAGTTCATGGATGCGATTTGTTTCACCTTTGTTGGCTGTGCCTTTATTTCTTTAGATTTCAAAAACATATCCCAGATAGGCGACGCTACAAGTTGCGACTTACAATTTTGTCTTGCTTAGTTTCAAGTTGTGGCTGCGCGCAGATTAAAGCAGTTCCTGAATTTTCTGGTTGTGTTCTTCAATAGTCTTTGTCGCGATGAGGACAACGTAAAAATATGAACGGACACTATGTATGGCTGAGGAAATGGTTGTCCTTTGCTTGCTGGAAAAGTTTCGGAGCACTGTTTAGCCTAAACGGCAATCTCAAAAATCTGCCTCTTCACCAGATTGTTGCAAATGTACAGATGTTCAAGTTTTGATCATCCAGAATGCGTTGCCAAAATGCACACTTCGCATCGGGGGACGTAAAATACTCGCACCCGCTGAGATTTGCATGTGGCCCATCTTGGGGTGGAATGTGATAGCGCTCCCGCTTTATAGCTTCGCTGAGTTGTCTGGAGTCAATGGACAAACGCAGTGATACATCTTTCTTAGTGACGATGACCATAGGGCGTACACAATCTGTAGGTTTCGTTATTTTCTCAATTGCGCCATTTTCCTCTACCTTGCTCAACTAGGCTTTTACTTTATTTTGTATTGCCAGCGGAATCTCTTTTGTGATTTTGTTGTTGGTCTGGCGGGATTGTGATGTTTACAGTTCGAGGTAGTTGGCCGATTGCATCAAACACATCAAAGCCTGAGGTCATTATGCCTTGCAGGCTGTTTGCAGTTTAGCATTTATGTTGAGGGTTACAGACGTTTTCGCTTACTGACGTCACACTATAGAGGCTGCGTATGAGCTCGAAATCTTGACATGCTTTTGCGCTCAGCTTTGGCGCAGATTTTGTGTTGGTCATCAGATACATCAATTTGACAGCCCGGTTCTTAACAGTAGATGAAAGATTGCATTCCACATTGATTGTAAGCCCGCTAGTGTAGTAAGTTGAGACGTTGAGGTTCGTTTTTTATTTATTTATTTATTTATTTCACAATACTGCCGCTCTCAGCCGAGAGCCTAGCAGACGGGCGTGAACACTTTCTTTTCCCGACATAAATACATGTGTGAGCTACACAAAGCATGAAAAAGCAACAATATTCAACAAAATACAAAGGATAAGGTAGATAAGCTATACAATAGAACACTAAACAAAGCAGAATAAAATGAACAACAACCGAGCATATCATAGTCAAATCGAAAACGTGAAGTATTTGGAAACAAACAAGTGTATACATTTTTTTTCTAAGCACTGTTAGTTTAACATGAAGAGAACAGGGAACAAACATGAGAAATCGTTAATAATCTCTTGTGATGAGCTCCAGTTGTGAAGCGAACAGGGATAAAGAATTTGTCGCTGTTAATGACGAGTTAAGTTGATTCCATTCTCTGATTACTCGAGGAAAGAATGAGTACCTGAATGCGTCATTAGAAAAGGAATACTCGGTTAGGGTATGTTCGTGTTGATGCCGTGTTATTCTAGATTGCGAATATGAAATGTACCGGGTGATATCAATTTTATACTGACGGTGCAGCATTTGAAACAGAAATTTTAGTCGACCTTGTTTCGCTCTCGTCGATAATGTGTTGAGGCCTGAGGAAGCTAAGAGACGTGAAGGTGAGTCAGTAGAACGATATTTGCTATGAATGAACCTTGCGGCTTTTCTTTGTACAGCTTCAAATTTAGCTATGTTAGTTGCTGTGTAAGGAAACCAAATTGTATTAGCGTATTCTAAAATAGGTCTCACAAATGTTTTGTAGGCCAGAAGCTTAATGTTCGTTGGAGCGATCTTTAGGCGTCTTTTTAGATAAAATAGCTTTCGTAGTGCAGTAGTTGTAATATTAGTTATGTGTGTTTCCCAATTGAGGTTTGATGTCAGCGTTATCCCTAAATATTTCTGTTGGTCAACCATGGAAAGAGGCGTGCCATTAACGATATAGGTGAAATGAGAGGGTTGCTTTTTTCTTGTTATTGTCATTGCCACTGATTTATTGACGTTAATAGACATTTGCCACTGGGAACACCAGTCGGCTAGCGTGTTAAGGGAATCAGAAAGATCGAGATGGTCGTTATGGCTGTTAATTTCTTTATGTATCACGCAGTCATCCGCGAAGAGTTTGACTTTGCACCCTATATTATTGGTTATATCGTTAATAAAGATCAGAAATAACAGTGGCCCGAGTACCGAGCCTTGTGGTACTCCAGATGTGACAGGAACGACATCAGATGGCATGTGGTCATACATAACAAATTGTGAGCGATGTGTTAGAAAAGCCGTTATCCAAGCAGAAACTTCTCCTTTCCCGATGGCATGCTCCACTTTTGCAATTAGCTTAGTGTGACTCTGACTCACGCAATCAAAAGTTTTAGATAAGTCAAGTAAAATCATGTCTATTTGAGAACGATTATTAATGCTAAGAGCAAGGTCGTGAACTACCTCTGTTAGTTGAGTGATGGTTGATAAGCCAGATCGAAAACCATGCCGGTGAGGCGTTAGGATGTTTTCACGTTCTAGAAATACTGTCATGTGTTTTAGAATGATGTGTTCTAGTATTTTGCATGAAGTGCTGGTGAGAGATATGGGTCTGAAATTGGCAATATTATTTTTGTCTCCTTTCTTGTGGATCGGTATTACTTTAGCCTTTTTCCAGTCATGTGGTAGATTAGAAGTTGCTAGTGATTTACGAAAAATGTGTCCCAGATATCTACTGCACCACTCAGCATATCTTTTTAGGAATTCGTTTGGAATTTCGTCAGGCCCGATTGATTTCTTAGGGTCAATGTTGAGGAGAAGATTGTGGATTCCAGCGTCCGTTATTATTAACCGATCAAGCACTGACGTACAGGATGGTGGAAGAGGGGGTAGTGTACCATTGTCTTCCGTGAAGACTGATTTGAAGAAATTGTTATATTTGTTTGCCGTTACACTTTTTTCTTCTTCGGTTAGTTTGGTTGTTGTCTGCTCGGTACTGCGCACATGTTTCCAGAATCTTTGTGGGTTATCTTTTAGGAAGTTAGCAAGAGTGACACTGTAGTAATATTGTTTCGAATCTTTTAGTTTCTGCTTGAAATGCATAACTGCTGATTTTAACTTCAAGGTTGTAGATGGTTTTGGGTTATTCTTGTTTGCCTTACGAAGCCGATTTGCGCGCCGTTTAGCATGGATGATTTCGCGTGTGATCCATGGATTCTTAAGGTGCTGTTTTTTCTTTTGCATTGGAATATAATTAGTTAAACAGTGCAGGACAATGCTCTTAAAATGTAGCCACAATGCATCTACATCAGTAGATTCCTGAGATGCTTTTTCCGAAAAGGAACCGAATTCATACGACAGATAAGTTAGTATGCTGGCGTCATCTGCTTTATGAAAGTTAATAAAGCTCTTTACTGTAGACTGGGTAGTAATACAATGATCAAGCTGGAATGTGCACATAGGTATACTGTGATCAGATATTCCTTCAATAATGTCTATTTGAGCTTTGCTTGTAGTAAAATGGCTGCTAAGAAATATGAAGTCGAGGATATTTTTCGTTGAGCCTTGAACGCGGGTAGGACGAGTGACAAGTTGATGTAGGTTAAAATTTAGCATTAAGTCTATTAGCACTTCGGACGCTTCTGACGTATGATGCATTGTGGACCAGTCTATGTCAGCAAGGTTAAAGTCGCCCGCAAGAATAATCCTGCATGATTGATGGACATGACGCTGCATATATTGTTGAATTGCTGAAAGGCATGCACTGTCAGAGGAAGGGCTCCGATAAACGCAACCGGTTACGATTGACGTCCCGTCGCACAAAATTTTGCAGAATACGGCTTCAGCGTTGTTCACCTCGGGAAGAAGGACAAAGCGAAGACAGTTTTTTATCAGTAAGGCCACTCCTCCACCTCGTGAAGGTCGGTCTTTTCGGATGATTGTGTAGTTTGGTGGGGCAATCTCGTGGTCGAATATAGCGGGTGATAGCCATGTTTCC
Source organism: Dermacentor variabilis (assembly GCF_050947875.1). Classification (NCBI taxonomy): domain Eukaryota; kingdom Metazoa; phylum Arthropoda; class Arachnida; order Ixodida; family Ixodidae; genus Dermacentor; species Dermacentor variabilis. Next base: position 38,207,285 of record NC_134569.1, read on the forward strand.
GTGATGGCCACAATATCGGGCTCGTAATCGACTAGAAGGCTTTCCAAGGCTTCTGTTTTATTTAGGACACTGCGGGCGTTTACATTTATCAATGTTAATCTTTTGATTGTGCGGCTTGTGCCGCTTGTGCGGCTCTGCGGGTTATTCGGCGGTTTGTTTCTGCGTCGTTCTTTTGCATCGGTACTTTGTCCTTCTTCTCTTCGTCCCAAATATATGCGCGTTTGTTAATGTAAAGTTTGTCAAAAGAAAGTGATACTTTTTCCTTTTTATCACGGTTTGGTTTTGCACTATCCCAAAGTTTCTTCCGTATGTCTCTTATTCTTTTAGAGAAGTCTTCACCAATTGAGTAGTCAGTTGTTTTTAGTTTGAAACCTCGACTTAAGATTGCCACTTTTTGTCTGTAGTCAAGTAACCTCATTATTACCGGTCGAGTTTTATCTGTGGCGCGTTTCCCCAACCTATGTATACGCTCGATGGCAACTTTTTCTAGTCCCAAGGTGTCTTCGATAATGTCTTTGTTTACAGTTTGCTCTAACGACTCGCTAGTTTCATCGTTTTTTTCCTTTAGGCCATAGATAATTAGGTTAGATCGTCTACTGCGGTTTTCAAGGTCGTCAATATTATGTTGAAGAATATCTATTACTTCGCTCATACAGGCGATTTCTTGTTGACAGGATTCGACTCTATTTTCAAGGACTGCAAGGAGGTCAAGCTTGTTGTAGCTTCGACCGTTGTAGAAGCATGCGGAAGAGTCTCTGCGGTATAATGCTGATATGATCTCTTGTGTCAAGTCTAAAAACGGTATCTTTAGTGGATATTTACTTGTCCTTTCAACTTCCGCGGAGGCTTGGATGGTATCCACAGAGACGCATTCGAGGGAAACAAAACCTTCGTCCATATTCGAGACTCAGTTCTTTTATTTCTTTCTTTTTGACGGCAAACAGAGGGCCAGAAGGCCGAGCTTAACATAATGGAAGCTGTCACTTCAAAGGAAAAACTGTTGGGCTAATCGGTCTGACATGTTGACTGGAAAACCAAGCGAGAATAGTTCAGTAAAAAACACACAAAACAGACGAGGAGATGCGCTTGACCTCGTCTGTTTCATGTCTAAATTATTCGCGCTTAGTTTTGCAGTCTAAAAGACGCAGTAGCCGCCGTCGGCGGGTCACTTGCGAGGTCGGTGAGCGGCGCCGCATCGTGTGTACTTTCTTTGCTTTGGATGGTGTGGCGCTTGTTGCGTACTGCACATCGATGGTCCACCTTGCCCGGCAGTGTTCAGGTTTGTGCGCTCTGGGGCCCGGGGTTTGTTTATGACTCTGGTGATGTCTTGCGGGGCGCGCTTGGTCTGAAAACTTGATCCACCATCGCCGCGGTGTGTTGGCTATTGTACGTTTCGTACGTGTTGCTTGGTGATCTCCGAGGCCTTACATGCAGTTATCATTCTTTCTAAAATGAATTTTGGTTCACGAAAGAGGCGTCCGCGTAAGGCGTCACGGATCGCAATGTTCATGCGAAATCTAATAAGTTCGTTTTCTTGGTCGCCAAACTCGAATTTTCGTGCTAGGAGTTTCAATTCAGCGATGACATTGTCAATTGATTGGAATGGCTGCTTTGCATGGTGTTGAATAGACCCGCAGCTCTAGTCAATGCCATGCAACAATGATTGCATGGTTGCAGGCAACTATGGTTCTCTATCATGTCAGTAGCCAATCAGCAAGACTACGAAACCATTGCGGTGACGTGCTAAACGCTAAATAAGTACCTATTTACTTTAGAGTGGATTCCCGCACAACAGTCTATCCGCACAGGTGCCAAACACCACGCGCTCATTGACAAATGCGCCGCCCTACGGGATTGCCTTCGTAATGTAGACTAATGCACAAGTGAGGTACAAGAAACCACACTGTATTCTGTAAGCTCACTTCAGACCTTTGCTGATGTCGGTGCACACTGTTACCACTCCTGCATGTATTCCTCCTCTGTCCCTCCTCTCCTCGCCTTGGCTCGCACTGGTTCCCTCTGCCATTCCGGATCGAGGTTGCAACTAACGCCGGTGATGGTTGTTTACAATTTCATCATCATCATCATCAGCCTAGTTACGCCCACTGCAGGGCAAAGGCCTCTCCCATACTTCTCCAACTACCCCGGTCATGTACTAATTGTGGCCATGTTGTCCCTGCAAACGTCTTAATGTCATCCGCCCACCTAACTTTCTGCCGCCCCCTGCTACGCATCCCTTCCCTTGGAATCCAGTCCGTAACCCTTAGTGACCATCGGTTATCTTCCCTCCTCATTACATGTCCGGCCCATGCCCATTTCTTTTTCTTGATTTCAACTAAGATGTCGTTTACCCGCGTTTGTTGCCTCACCCAATCTGCTCTTTTCTTATCCCTTAACGTCACACCCATCATTCTTCTTTCCATAGCTCGTTGCGTCGTCCTCAATTTCAGCAGAACCCTTTTCGTAAGTCTCCAGGTTTCTGCCCCATATGTGAGTACTGGTAACACACAGCTGTTATACACTTTCCTTTTGAGGGATAGTGGCAGCCTGCTGTTCATGATTTGAGAATGCCTGCCAAACGCACCCCAGCCCATTCTTATTCTTCTGGTTATTTCAGTCTCATGATCCGGATCCGTGGTCACTACGTGCCCTAAGTAGATGTAGTCCCTTACCCCTTCCAGTGCTTCGCTACCTATCGTAAACTGCTGTTCTCTTCCGAGCCTGTTAAACATTACTTTAGTTTTCTGCAGATTAATTTTCAGACCCACCCTTCTGCTTTGCCTCTCCAGGTCAGTGAGCATGCATTGCAATTGGTCTCCTGAGTTACTAAGCAAGGCAATATCATCAGCGAATCGCAAGTTGCTAAGGTATTCTCCATCAACTTTTATCCCCAATTCTTCCCACTCCAGGCCTCTGAATACCTTCTGTAAACATGCTGTGAATAGCATTGGAGAAATCGTATCTCCCTGTCTGACGCCTTTCTTTATAGGGATTTTGTTGCTTTCTTTGTGGAGGACTACGGTGGCTGTGGAGCCGCTATAGATATCTTCTAGTATCTTTACATATGGCTCATCTACACCCTGATTCCGTAATGCCTCCATGACTGCTGAGGTTTCGACTGAATCAAACGCTTTCTCGTAATCAATGAAAGCTATATATAACGGTTGGTTATATTCTGCACATTTCTCTATCACTTGATTGATAGTGTGAATATGGTCTATTGTTGAGTAGCCTTTACGGAATCCTGCCTGGTCCTTTGGTTGACAGAAGTCTAAGGTGTTCCTGATTCTATTTGCGATTACCTTAGTAAATACTTTGTAGGCAACGGACAGTAAGCTGATCGGTCTATAATTTTTCAAGTCTTTGGCGTCCCCTTTCTTATGGATTAGGATTATGTTAGCGTTCTTCCAAGATTCCGGTACGCTCGAGGTTATGAGGCATTGCGTATACAGGGTGGCCAGTTTCTCTAGAACAATCTGACCACCATCCTTCAACAAATCTGCTGTTACCTGATCCTCCCCGGCTGCCTTCCCCCTTTGCATAGCTCCTAAGGCTTTCTTTACTTCTTCTGGCGTTACCTGTGGGATTTCGAATTCCTCTAGGCTATTCTCTCTTCCACTATCGTCGTGGGTGCCACTGGTACTGTATAAATCTCTATAGAACTCCTCAGCCACTTGAACTATCTCATCCATATTAGTAACGATATTGCCGGCTTTGTCTCTTAACGCACACATCTGATTCTTGCCTATTCCTAGTTTCCTCTTCACTGTTTTTAGGCTTCCTCCGTTCCTGAGAGCCTGTTCAATTCTATCCATATTATAGTTCCTGATGTCCGCTGTCTTACGCTTGTTGATTAACTTAGAAAGTTCAGCCAGTTCTATTCTAGCTGTAGGGTTAGAGGCTTTCATACATTGGCGTTTCTTGATCAGATCTTTCGTCTCCTGCGATAGCTTGCTGGTTTCCTGTCTAACGGAGTTACCACCGACTTCTATTGCGCACTCCTTAATGGTTCCCATGAGATAGTCGTTCATTGCTTCAACACTAAGGTCCTCTTCCTGAGTTAAAGCCGAATACCTGTTCGGTAGCTTGATCCGGAATTCCTCTAGTTTCCCTCTTACCGCTAATTCATTGATTGGCTTCTTGTGTACCAGTTTCTTCCGTTCCCTCCTCAAATCTAGGCTAATTCGAGTTCTTACCATCCTATGGTCACTGCAGCGTACCTTGCCGAGTACGTCTACATCTTGTATGATGCCAGGGTTCGCGCAGAGTATGAAGTCGATTTCATTTCTAGTCTCACCATTCGGGCTCCTCCACGTCCACTTTCGACTAACCCGCTTGCGGAAAAAGGTGTTCATTATCCGCATATTATTCTGTTCTGCAAACTCTACTAATAATTCTCCTCTGCTATTCCTAGAGCCTATGCCATATTCCCCCACTGACTTGTCTCCAGCCTGCTTCTTGCCTACCCTGGCATTGAAGTCGCCCATCACTATAGTGTATTTTGTTTTGACTTTACCCATCGCCGATTCCACGTCTTCATAAAAGCTTTCGACTTCCTGGTCATCATGACTGCATGTAGGGGCATAGACTTGTACCACCTTCAATTTGTACCTCTTATTAAGTTTCACAACAAGACCTACCACCCTCTCGTTAATGCTATAGAATTCCTGTATGTTACCAGCTATTTCCTTATTAATCAGGAATCCGACTCCTAGTTCTCGCCTCTCCGCTAAGCCCCGGTAACACAGTACATGCCCGCTTTTTAGCACTGTATATGCTTCTTTTGTCCTCCTAACCTCACTGAGCCCTATTATATCCCATTTACTACCCTCTAATTCCTCCAATAATACTGCTAGACTCGCCTCACTAGATAGCGTTCTAACGTTAAACGTTGCCAGGTTCAGATTCCAATGGCGGCCTGTCCGGAGCCAGTTTGCAATTTAGTTCAATTCAATTCAGTTCAATTTTCTCATTGATAGGTGGAGACGAGACAAAAAATTCGGAGAACGCTTGAGGTTAGCCTTTAACAGTGGAACGCGATAGCGTTCAAAGACCCCTGACTGCTTCTCGCGCCTCCCGGCAACTGCAGCTTATGTAACGGTAATGTTTACCGGAAAACGTTGGCGGTAAACGCTATGCACGAAGGCGAACTTTCTAGTAGAAGCGTCGCCTCTTGCGTGCACCGCGATGGATGAATGAATAGATGCTATCAGCGTCTCCTTTGAAACGAGGCGGTGGGCTATGCCACCAAGTTCTTGATGCGGCGGAGGCGAGCGCCATCTGGAGGTGTTGCAAGGAACCGGGCGCGCTGCTTTAAGGCCTCTGAGATTCGCACCCGCAAACTGGGAGACCCCGACCACTCTATGAATGGTAGAAACTCTGGAAAAGGGTTTGTGTGTTTTTAGTATTCGCCTAACAGAATTATGTTTTTTCGTATATTCAAATTACAATCCGACGCTATCATGAGTGAAGGTTGTATATAAGTCGTACTTTACCACTTTTCCCCATATTTTACCTTGAGAAATTCAGTTAGTTCCGTAACTTCCATGCGCCACATGAAGGGCTTGCGTGCTGAGGCATGCGTGGTTCGTAATTCTTTTTGCCGAAACGACTTCCAATGCTGGACGCCAACGCTGGATTTTCTGCGACACGGGGCCCTTAACGCTATTGCGTTAAAATCTGTTAACACAGCTTGACAGTGGTCCCGATCCCTATGACAATACATCGGGAGTAGCATCATTTGACGCTCAATGACGTACTCTACCAGCTAAACTCAACCTGTTGGATAATAGAGTGCACAACTAGGAAAACATCCTGGGACCATGGCTTATGCACTCTTGCACGCGAAAGGCCACGAAAGCCCTTCTTCTCTTCTTGAAGTATACCGGAGTGCACAAGCGCTTGTGACAGTGGACTCTGCAAATGACTGACTATTATTTTTCTTCTCTCTAGCTTTTATATAGCCTTCTCTTTCCCCTTACCCAGCTTTAGGGTATTAACCCCCCTACCTTTCCCTTTTTGTTTCTCTCTCGCTCGTGGGGAGCAGAAAAAGAGTAATTACACACAGTGCATACAACACATACAGAAGTGGTCACGAATGCGTAGACGGACTTGAAAAATGTGCTCGAATAAATGACATATTGCCGCACATATTGCAAAACGATTTTTTTTATTGAATACAACCAGTTGCTCATTAGTAAGTGCAATATAACTACAATACAATAAAAATTGGCGCACGTAACAGATAACTAGCTATATACCGGAAAACTTCCGCTGGCAGTATATTTTCTAGGATGGCAATTAATCTCAAACTTGTCTTCATTCAACTTATGTAGCAAGGACGGTGAAGTGTAACGTCTGGAATGCTTGCCATAATTGGTTCGCGGTGTAGGAACAGCAAATTTTAAAGCGAAGTTTTCTTTGCCTCTTCTAGAGACTTGCCGGGTGCTGCTGTGGTCTTGCCAGCGTGCGTCGCCTGCTTTATTGCAACACCAGCAGATGGCGCTCGCCTCCGCGCATCCCGGAGGTCTTGAGGCGATGTTTGTGGCGGACGGATGTGTTTTTCTGGGGCTCCGTCCCGGCGACGAAACCATAAGTTTTTTGTGCATGCTTCGAGCTTCCTTCTGTTTTTCATTTGCATATTTTTAGCCTTTAAATAGTAATTGGCTAGTTTTCTTTTGATTTTTTTATTTATTTCGTGTGCGCGTGTGTTTCGTGTATATTTGGTTTTGCAAGATAGTCAAAGAGTCCTTTCCGCATCGTGTTTCAACACGTGCATCCTTGGGGGACGTTGAGTCTTTAAAGTGCTTAAATAGTAGTTTGGAAGTGGCAAGACTACTAGCTATTAGTGGTTTTAGTGTGTGCGCATTGGTATAAGAAATATTGCTTTGGTAGGACAGCGGGAGCTTGGCCGCGTGTTGGAATATTTGCGAACACGTTACACCTTCTCTCTCCCTTCTCTCTATTCCCCTTCTCCCATCCCCCAGCGTAGGGTAGCCAACCAGACTATTGACTGGTTAACATCCCTACCTTCCTGTATTCCTCTCTCTCTCTCTTGCGAACACGTGTCACAGCTTAAGTCGGTGCGGCATTTATTTCTTCTAAAGCATTAGTGATAATTACTTTGTGGCATTTTAAGGATTTAAATTATGTGCGTAGCGGCCTTTGCTAGAAGGCACGCCCTTCAAAAGCTCCGGTGTTCGCATTAGAAAAAGCTAAATGCAAGACATGGCAAGAAAGATGGTAATGTGTGCAGCGTGCAGGGGTCACTCAAAGTTGACGACGGGAAGGATGAGAATGGAGAGGAAATCGAGTCAAGCGGCAGACACTGTGGTGTCGATGATAGACTAAAGAAAATGGTGGATTTCCGGGATGAGCTTGTGAAACACGTCGTAGAGCTCAAAAATTAGCTAAATATGGAGCGCACTGCACGGAAGGCGGTGGAAAAAAGACTTCAAAAAAGAGCTGAGGAAAAGCTGAACAGGGCCGCCATCATGAACGAGCATGATCGTGACAATGGAACACACCCTCCCGACGTGACCGCACAAGGTGTGTCAACAAAGCACGCGGAATGCGGGCAATTTGGAGAGGAGGCAGCTGGAAAGAGGTGCATCTACCTTGACGCGGCCACAAAGGAAAAGCAGGAATGCAGGCTCCAATGCCCCTTGTCAAGTTTGAATCATGCGGAAAAGGATGACAAAGGTAAGCAGGCAGAGGCCTCGGCAGTAGGCGAGAGTGAAAAGGTCATTATCGCCGGCGACTCAAACCTGGCTAGGTGCTCAGAAGCAATTGTCTAGAGAGTGAAAGGCGACAAAAGAGGGCGATAGGGACATTTCCAGGGCGGCCATTGGGTGCTGTCATGCAGCGAGCAAAAGCAAAGCTCGCGGAAAATATCCACGGATGCAACCTTGTCGTAGTCGCCGGAAGGCTAAATGATGTGCTAAACAGAAAAGGGGCAGGACTAGCCCAGCGCTTGGCTAATGGGGTATATGAATTTTGCGAGCTGTCCCCTCAGGTTCACATCGTGGAGTGCACGGTGCCGGAGGTGCCTGTACATGACAGTAACGTACCAAGAGCAGTTGTGGCTGCTAATCAGGCTATATAGACAACGGCGTTTGACAAATGCCGAGTAAAGTAGTGCACTATCATCAGCTGAAACGGACGGCGTGGCTGATGACGTACGCACTTCCCGTTGTTCGGCAACAAGTGTCTTTCGCTTTCGAAAGTTATCTTTGCCACTGGAAACAGTGCAGAGCTCGCCCGTTAAACCTGAGTCACCTTAGACCACGCGAAACACGCTGCGGTTCACCACCCGGAGTTCCACATGGTTCATTCACCACTTAACACGCAGCACGAAGTCAGGAGTGTCATATTTTAAATCGATGTAGCGCCAAACAGAACTGAAAATTCATTTCCTTCGAAGAGTTTTTCACCTGGGCTCGTTCACTCGCCAGTTATGAACTCGATAGACGCGCTAGGCCTACGCGTAACGTAAACAACATCGGTGGTAGGGGAGTGCTGAGTATCCAGACTGTTGAGTTCGGAAGCACGTTTCCGTTCGTTTCGAGTACGAAAAAATACACATATACCAAGCACAGGCGTTGCGGCAAGCCTGATACGGTTGGCTGTTTTAGCAGACCATCGCACTGAGACTGGTGGAACCCAGTGGGCAGGTTGGATTTGACGGCGTCGTTCGAAGTCGGTTCGGATCCACGTCGCATTGCCACATCCCACGGTCATCAGTCGTGTCTTTGTCGGCCTACTATCACAACAGTGTCTTTTAGGAACACTGTCGCGCGCGTCGCGCGTCCAATGAACTCTGACAATCGTTGGGGTCGGCGTCTTCGCATTGGCGGCCATCATAGGCATAGCAGCCAGAGGCCTCGCAGCCGCCGATTGGTTGACGCCGGCAACGCATCACTGTCTCTGATTGGTGCAGGCCAGCGAAGCGTCACCACGCATCAACGACCTAGCATCGGCAGTCGACAAAATATCTGCACATCGACACGCTTCTCCATGTTCCCGACCGACGCTTTTGACGTATTGGCACCTGCCGAAGCTTGCGGACGCGTGCCAGTGGTTGGACCTTTATGGCTCCTAATCGTCAAAAAACATTGTCAATGCCTGCAGTAGAGCTTTTTTAGCGCTATATGCTAAACCCAGCAAATTCAACGCCTTTAAATGATCGTGGGCTACTTTTTTCTTTTCCCCTTTCTCTTACCCCCAGTGTAGGGGGTATCAAACCGGAAGCTCGTCTGGTTGACCTCCCTGCCGTTCCTCTCCTTGCTCTCTCTCTCTGTCTTTTTGAGTTTGGAAATTTTAACTGACACCTTCAGAAAGTGTTTTTCAACAGTTTCCGAAGCCTAAAGAAGCAAAGCTTAATTCGGCGGGGTTACAAAAACACCTTCCTGATCCGCCTGTAGTACGCGTAGACTGTTCTTAGGAACTCGGCAGGGATATTGAACTACTTGCAGACCTAGGCTGGCAATTCTCCCGCATAAGAACGTCAAGGCATTCTGAGTTTCATCTGTATTGTTAATTTTCTGGGGCACGTAAAGACACAGTCATTGAGAGGGCTACCTTTTCGGCGCCGCGTAGGGGGAAGCTCCACGCTGAATCTGGGCCCAAGGTGTAACGTGCCTTGGAACCGCTCGGGAATAGTCGTGTCTCCTAGGTTTATGAAGGCTCCCGCTGAGGCAGAGCGTGTGCTCTTTCTCGGCAGCTGCAGACGTACAGAATTTCATAGAGCTGTCGTCGTCAATTCAGACTAGTGGCACCAATCACGGCACTTGGTAGAAGGTTCTAGCGGCTTACCTACAGAAATCCTTTTCTAGCCTGATAACTGTAGGCCCTTACCACTAGCGCAATTCGCAAGGAGTTGTGATCTAAAGGGCCATAATTCGGGGGTAGGAGGCCCGATGTTCAGTGCAAACGTGGTTGACCTTTATTACTCGATTCTTTTGAATATTTTTTTACGGTATGTTAAAGACTGCATCACTAAGGATAAATGAGGAGACGTATTTATTAACGCATGTGGTATTAATGTGAGTAGTTTCATTGAACTGTTGCATTTCTATTTGAATTCTAGCTCTTTGTCGTGGGATGGGTCAGTGTACAAACAGTGAACCTGATTATGCATAGGCCCAAGTGTAGCGCCAGTGCCGAGTTGAAATTTTCTGGCGAAAATTTACATTATTTTTACACAAAAGCTAGAAGGCCTCGTAAACGTCGCCTTTAGATATGTAGATGAAGAACTTATTTTCTTGCAGCCTTCCTCATCGGGTAGTAGAAGCGACTTCACCGAAGGTGTATTAGGTGCTCTTAAAGCAAACGGCCGGAGGTTGGATTTTGCCTGCCAGGTTCCTCAAGATAACTCATTCCGCTTCTTCCACATTACTATTAGGGAACTGCGAGATAACCTTTGCTGGGGATACCAGCTGCGATGTGTCAAGCCCGTTCTTTATTATGCCTCTAGTCACCTCAAACTAGAATACAAAAGAACGATTGCTTAGTCCGCCATTAACGCAGCGTCACACATGGCTAGATTTCTTTCAGCGGGATTCCCGAGGTTTGTCATTTCATCAGTTTGCGAAAAGTTCTTTAAAATAGTGAAGAAGCACGACCAGAAGATACCAAAAGAACAAAGAAAAAGGGAACGAGCAGCAGTTTATCTCATATTTGCATTACGTCTCTCATGGGCTAAAAAAGTTCGGGTCGCGATACGGTGTCGAGATAGTCTTATCAGCCCTGTGCAAGATCGGACGTAACTGCAGGATGACGGACGAACGCCTTAGCGGGACATCAAATAAAAACCGATGGACGGGCGCGGTTAAATACCAAAATCAATTTTTGTATTGCTGCGTTGGGGTTTCCTATATCGAATACCATTAACATGCGGCCGCAGTTCTATAGGGCGGACAGGGCGCTGTTTAAGCGAAAGGCCGGAGGAACACAGATATTACGCAACTAAAGAAAATATAGGCAGGTGTTATACTCTCGTAACAAAGAAAGCGAAAGTGTGCTGCACATTTGGTAATACATAAAGCTATACGATCGGGGTTATACTTCTCTGTAAGAGATATTCGTAATGCGTTAAGTTATACAATCTGGACTAGACTTCTTACAAGGCATAACGAGCCGCGCAAAGGGAAGTACACGTGAGGCACTAAGGCCACCTCCTCACTAAGGCGCAGCAGCACGCGCTTCTTCCGCAGTGGCGTACTTGCGCGGCCGTCCTCGCGAGCCGCAAGGGCGTGCATGCTCCTCCATCGCTCGTCGCCGACTGTGACGTCAATGCGCAGGGCGCGCACGCGCCTGCTTTTCTGCACAACAACACCTGGCGCGACAGGAAGGACTGAACTTAGAATTCGGCAGACACTTAAGACTACTTACGTGTGAGAATGCGAAAGCATTATACCGCTTGTAGACCTCAGAACGTCATCAACGCGCTCGTTGTATACACTCATGACGTGGCGCCACCTCCTCCGCACCGCCACGTGTGCCGCCCAATGTCGCACGCGCAAGTCAGCGAGATGGCTGCGACGTGACGCGTGCAATCAGGAACACATTAGGCTCACCTTTAGTAAGTCAGAAACCACCCGCCATGGTTGCTCAGTGGCTATGGTTTTTTGTCTGCTGAGCACGAGGTCGCGGGATGGAATCTCGGCCACGGCGGCCGCACTTCGATGGAGGCGAAAGCACCCGTGTACTTAGAATTAGGTGAACGTTAAAGAACCCCAGGTGGTCGAAATTTCCTCAGTCCTCCACTACGGCGTGTCTCATAATCAGAAGGTGGTTTTGGCACGTAAAACCCTATAATTAAAGACTAAGCCAGAAGCGTGGAGCAGCCGTGGCTTAATCATTTGAGCAACGGACATTTACGATTAAGAGGAATGTGAGCCGGATTCGTATCAACTTTTGGTTAGTTTAACTTCTTTCAAGTTTTTGTTGTGATGGAAGATGTTGCTTTGCGTGAAGTTCTCTTTGTATGTACTGCTCGTTGACCTTTGCTTGCTAATGACCCCCTGGTGCTCATATTATTGTAAATAGTTCCTCTTTCCTCCATTGTAATAAATACCACGTTGAAAAAAAAGAGCAGCCGTGACTTCAAGGATGCGTGTTAGTAGTCTCTTACCGCGTTGGCCCGGTTTGGATCCCACCCAGACCGAAATGTGCCAAATTCTCTTTTCAAACCACTAATTTACTTTGTTTCCAGGAACTTCCCTGATAAATGTGACTTCAATACGCGTATTTTTTAGGTATTTATTACTATTTGACGCGGCGGCCATTTTTTGTCACGGTGCAGTTTCGCCAAGCGCACCGCTAATATAGACACCTAACGCTTTCGCTTTAAAATAACTTTTAACCTAGTGTTGCGCTGCAAAGGCTGCGAATGTCAGCCTCAGTTTTAAGAAGGACATGTGTTGGATCGCCACCACGATAAGGGAACGCTGGAAATTTCAGAGGCATACTATATGAAGAAATTTGGAGACAGGTGCGTCAGTCAACTATCTGTGGGAGTACACGACAAGGATTTCACGCTCTTGAACCTGAGCCAACCCTAATCTTGTCTGATTTTTACTGCTGGTTTATTAAACTACCGATGTTACTTCTGTCTATGACGCAGTGCTCGGTAACCCATCACCTTGTATATACATGTATGTGCTTTGTGACCAGTAAACTAAGTTGATATTCAGCGCTCATGTTTATCGTTCTCTTGCCATTCCTTCGTCCTTTCTTTTTCTTTCTTTCGGCACATTAGTGCTTCGCGCTGCAGAAATGTACACCATGAAATTAAACCAACTCACCCACGTGGCTATTCTTAATAAGCTTAGATTAGCAAACAATTAAAAAAGACAAACGTGTCCTCTCTCTTCTTTAGCTTGCGGCATGAAACTGAAAACGCGATTATTTATGACTAAACAAAGGATAATGTCTCGTTAAAAGGGCTATGCTTGTTTCATAAGCCGTGTTGCATTTCGGTCAGCTTTGCGCTCACTTATTAGTCTAGCCCAGCTTACTATTCGCTAAATACCGTGCTGGATGCTCTGACACTGCACAAGTGTACAGTGGACGAACCACGCTCTATCGGGTGGGGAGCACTCTCCATTTCCGTAGCTAACAGAATTACTAGAATTAGCGGACTCGTTCTGGTACGTGAGTCTTCTTCCGTTGCCTTTATTTTCTTTTGTTACTCTTCTTTTCATCATCTTTGCTTAATTCAGCGTTACAAGCACCTGGCTGAATTACTGGAGCAACAACAAGTCAAAAGATTTGTTGATGGCGGCTGAATTCAGTTCTTTTTCCTAGTCCGCTGGCTGCTACGTACCACGGCTTGAGGGCCGGTATGGCGTACCGCAGTGAAAGTTTTCTTCAGAGGGCTGCATTAGTACAAAAGCAGCCTAATTCACTGGAGAGTCTTCGTTGTAGAAGAGAATCAGTAGGGCCTTGATGTGCCGTAGTAAAGGTCTTTATCTCCGGAAGACACGGTACTCCTCGACATATACTGGCAGTTGGAGGAGCTTCAATGTTACTTTTGCCACTTTAATCTTACAAACAAAACTGCCGATGACTGCACTGCGTCACATCGTCACACTGCGTGTGACCAGTGGGACGAGCGCAGCGTGGAGCTTGCGGGGGACCGCTGTGGTTTTTAATACGACTGCGCGAGCTGCGAGTGTGTGCTGTAAAGTCGCCGCTGTCGTCACGACCTGGGTCGCCTACAGTATTCACAACCCCCTCCCCCCCCACCCCCCGCCACCCCCAGAAGCTTATCTTTACACTTGGCCTTCTACAAAACAATTGCGAGAATTCACTCTGCATTGACTGTTTTGAAAATCTTGAGAATGGCTTGAAAGCTTGGCACGTTGGTCATGATTTCATTACCTACACTGACATTTTTCTATCAGCTTAGAAGTTCAGCCTCCTGCTCTGTATGTCTCATCCTGCTAAACTAATGTTGTTCCTCACATTTCTGTATAATTTCCGGGAAAGAAATACCTTTGAGGAAATAACAGATGATTGAATAATCGCAGATCATAAAATACTTCCCGTTCGACAAATACGTTTTAGACGTGTTTTATTAACATCAAGAACCACACGCTACAATACAGGATTTAATCCCACACATTACCGCGCATTAAAGAAAATGTTTCATGGTAATAGTTACAGCGATCAGACGGGAACCTTTGGCCCATTCCATAGCTCATAAATGCTGTTCGCAGTAAAACACCTGCAAAGATATTAGCATGCGCGGAAATCAGACGAACATCGAAACATGTTCAGTGGCTGGTAGAAAGCATTTAGTAAGGACTTTTCTACGCAGGAACGTCGATCGTACATATGTATGTGGAGGCACGAAAGCAGCGCACTACCACGGCTCAAGAAAATTCCGGCAGCTTACTCGAACCATTAGGATGCATATTTTCTGTAGTCTTCAAAAAATTACGTTCTCGATTGCGAAGCGTATGCAAACACAAATTACGCCGCACAAGTTGTCGTGAGTGCGCTCGTGGCGGTGTCGTTGTGGATTGCCCGATAATAAACAGAAAGAAAACCTGCAACGACGTGTGCAAGCAACATCAAGCGATAATATACATCCACAAAGAGTGCAATTGCATGTAACCTATTAACAGCAATATAATTTATTAGGCATATTAAACGAAGCGACTTAACGTACAGCGTAAGCGATGGAGAAATAGAGAAAGGAAATCTTGACAGACCGTATTATTAACATTGTACACTGCACAATACGAATAGTTTCAAACAAAATCGTGCGCGTCTACTGACCGAAAAAACAACAACAAGCAAACAACTCGCAACTCGCAACTCGCACAAAGAGAGCAAATGAATCGAAATATAGACTTGGCGTTGCAACAGCCACGCCGCGCCAAACGTACGAATTCGAAGGAAGAAGGAATGTAGGGAATTTGTGGAGGCAATGCCTGAAGGAAAGCACCGCGCTAGGGAAGCTATGTGGGGAAGCCTAGGGAACGAAGATTGAAGCTAAGGGAGAAGCGGGGAAAATTTTCAGTGGGAGGAATGGATAGAGATAGAGAGAGAGAGAGACAGAGAGAAAAGAGACAGAGAGAAGATGGGAGGAGGAAAGACGCGATGAATTGAGTTTTGCGTAGGGGGTGCGTTCTCAGTCGCAGTATTGGCGGCGAACTCAGCGTGTCGTCCGCTCGGCTGGGAAGTGCCAAGACCGCGCCGTGCTAGGAAGTTCGTGCGCTGAAGTACCTCAAACGCCGGAAGTGAGAAAGGATACAACATTTGTTCTTGTCTTTGCGGAAGTGTCCACACAAAGCAAATTGCACTTTTTTTTTTTCGCGTCCTGGACTTTGTGGTGGTGCAGCACCGAGTGGTATCGCTAAAGCTTCGGGCATCTTCTCCGCGATAAAGGTAGGTGACTAGCGGCAACCCTCGCGGGGAAGTTTTCTTGCGCACGCAGAGTTTTCTTTAATATCAGCTGACGATTGATGCACTGCTGTGTTTTGTGAAGTTGCGCTAAATCATTATGTCTGCTTATGATGGGGTTACAAAAGAGGAAAAACAAAAGGAAATGAAATAAGTATGCCAGTATATTGAGCCTTTATAGAGCAGCTTATGTGAAACTTACTATAGGCAGATAAATAACCGTTGCTATGACACCCTGTGTAAGCGCTTAGAATAACGTTTGCCAGTCAGTTGCTGAGCTACAGACTCAAATTCGTGCCTAAATTTTTGTTAAGCACCCAAGCATTTATTTACTACAACCTCGCGGAATAGGAATCTAGATGCTCAGGGCAATTCTCGCGTAGGACAGTGCTTCAGAGTTGCACCATGAGTTTAATAACTTTGGAGTGGTTCCACGCAACATTTCGAAAAGAGAAAGATAGGGGCGAATGAGTAAAGGGAGTTTAACCAATGCCATGCCTGGTAGGCTCGTACACCTCTCCTGCATGTCAGGCCTCGGCACAGGATATGAATAGTAAATTTTATATTTCTGAAGACGTATGTAGTGACCTCCAATTCGATTGAATTTTATTGACACGTGTCAAAAATAGATAGCCACATTAATATGCAGGAGGAGGTCCCAAAGCAGAAACTGTAAGGGTAACCTTCGATAAAGAATAATTATAAAGACAAAATAACGTGAGCCTGACAAGCTATGTAGACAATATAAAAGTAAACTAGAAATATATGTAAGGAAGTGATGAATCATGGCGGAGAAAATATATTACAAGGTATTAAATTAAAAGAGGGTAAAGCGTAGGTGACTGGTGCAAAATGTCTCCTTATATGCATAGTAAAACAATGTATTATCATGGAAATCACGAAATTATGCAAAAAACAGCGGTAAGCCGATATGTATAGAAACGGTTTAACATAAATAAAATGTGTGATGCATATGCTGCACAATATATTTACCTGCCGCGGCAGCCTCCTGGCCCCGGCGGCCTCATTTCGATTGTGCCGAAATGAAAGAATGCTCTTGTGCCACTCATGTCCTGGTTTTGGCGCGTAAAATCCTAGGATTGCGCTTGTCCTTGTCGCCTTTTTAGTGTCCCGTGTCCACTTTCGCACTAGTCACTTCAGCATTGAATCTACAGTTGGTTTACTGTTATGTTAGTTGTTAATTCTGTAAAGGTAATTGGTTATTAAAAACTGAAAGCGAGTGAGATTGTTTTTGAACCAGCTGGTAGGGAGATCAAGAGATAAGTACCTCAAACGTAAGAAGCGATAAAGAATAGAACGTTTGTTCTTGCCTTTGCGCAAGTTTCGATACGATGTGAATTCCACACTTATTCACGTCTTGCACTGTGCAGCGGTCGCATATCGAGTGGTATAGCTAAAATGTCAGGAATATTTCCCTATAGTAAACATAGATGAGTGCCTGTTGCCATAATTATTGAGTACTTTAGGAAAAAGATTAAAAGCTGAGCTTAAAGACAGGCATAGATAGTAGTAGCCGTCCGGTGTAGTGGAGTTATATCTACGTATGCAGAGGTAGTGATGAACAAACGTAAAATACAATAAAGCAGGATTATAATCTTAACATTGAGGTAAAGGGAGCACTTTATGATGAAGAAACACCACAGAAGAACGTGAATGGCGGCTAGCGAAACAAATAATATGGTTGACCTGCTTCTGAAAGAATAAAAAAGCAGCAGACAGGTGGGTATTATCGGTGCCACCCTATGATCCTATACATTAATTACTTAATATGAGAAGTATTTAGGTATAAAAATAGCTCTAGCATGAAGCAAAACCTTCAACGTTGCCGCAATATATATATATATATATATATATATATATATATATATATATATATATATATATATATATATATATATATATATATATATATTGTTGGCTCTTTCTAGCCTAACATAGACCTCTAGAGCGGTCTTTGATTTGTATTTAATTATATTGTTTAATGCCACTATTACTACGCGTACGTTGTTACGAAATGTTGTGCTGTTAACATGCTGATGTGAAGTGACGTACGCTAACGCATGGTGCGCTGTGTAGGGCAGTAACTACTGATGTGTTTAATTTTAAGGTTTTGACAAAGTGTGTGACAAGCCGTGTTTAATATGATGGTTTTGTCAGAGTGTACGTCAATGTAAACAAAATACGTGTGCCTCTGCTGCTGTATTTGCCCGTACGGGTGCGAAGGACTCCTTGAAGCCATCCATGAATGGCTTTTCCCTTCGCTTCCCATCACAGGTATATGCAATCAATCAATCAATCAATCAATCAATCAATCAATCAATCAATCAATCAATCAATCAATCAATCAATCAAATATTTTCTCGGTCTTTGCCTAGCCTCTTATATTGGGATGCGTGAACGTTCTTGCAATGACTTACAGAATGCTTTTCTTCCATGCTTTGCAATTACAGGATGGCTTTGCAATTACAGGATGGAAAACAAACGAAACAACCGATGCCGACAAACACAAAGTACCTCTCAATCACGGTCCGCATGGAATTGCTCATTACGTTATTAACGGTCCTAAAGCACCGAAACAATTTAACCAAGTCTACATTTTCAAAGAGTTTTACACTCACCAATAGCGTTAATAAAGTCATGGCAGCGAGAGCTATAAAGGAAGGAAGGCAAAGTAACCGTTAAATGAGCTCTGGCAGTGTGACTGAAGTTAGCATAGCGGCGCTGGCTATTACCCGTGGTCCACGTATTTGTTACGACCACACTTGTTCTGTTGGCTATTCTTCGCAAGTTTTACCCCTCTTACCAGATTAATTACTTTTCAAGGAAGTAAAAAGCATACGTTGTGATTTAAACGGGACTAATGTTGACGAAGATAATGAGATGGAAAAATAATAAAGAATTGACATCTTTGCGTGCACAGGGTAACCTTGTTCACAATAACTGGCAAAAATAATCAGAGCGAAGCTATATGGAGCCGAACAAAACGTTTGTCCCCTGCGCGTCTATTTGTACGCTACGTCTTACTTCTACTACTACTACAACTACTATTACTACTAGTACTACTACTGCTACTACCGATAGAAAAAGAAAATACTCTATCATTTGCCTCGGAAAATTGTGCACACTGTTGACATAATCCCTGAATCTGGAACGTGAAAGGTGGTTTGTCGACATCGACAAGTTTCGGCACACCAGTTGCTCTATTTGGATCAACATCAAAGGCAAGAATGCTCTGAATGGGCAACCGCTCTTGTATAATGCTTATTGCATTTGAAGGAGAAAAAATGTTCTGGTGACCTTGTAGATTAAGTTTTTTGCTTCGCAAGAAAAATTATCAAGAGCAAAAGAAAAAAGAAAGAAGAAAAAAAAAGTGAATATCCAACGCACTGCGGGGACCAATATTATGCGAACCATTTTCCAGGTAGCTGGCTCTATGCCTTCGTTTGGGGTTGCGCAAGACGTTACCCGGTGACGGGACGCGCCCGTGTAAGGCGAGCCATTGCATGTGTGCCTAACGCGAATAACGAGATGACGGCACGACCGCGACATCACGACGTTGGCAGCGATGAGAATCGCACGGCGCAGTACTATGTGCTCGCCTCGATACTACGGGATTAAATGACACGCACGAGCTGCGTTCACTCATAAAAGCAAATTTTCGTAACGCGGTTTTCCCAGCAGCCAGTAGAGTATTTCACTTTTGCTCTTGAGACGGAGCTCTAGCTTGGGAGTTCCTATCTAAATACATGTGAACGGATAAAGACACTTTTACGCGGCAACCGCTTCACCAATTTTAATGAGTTTCGTTCCATTTAAGAGTAGCTGAAATCTGGTTACTCTTGCAAGTAGATCTTTCGCTTAGGCCATCGGTTCTTGAGAAAAATAGAGTTATTGAATGTTGCAACACTTCGAGAAACTCAACTATTAGGTTCACAACTCTGTAGCTCAACAATGAAAAGAGGAAAATATTATGATTCTTTTAAACTGCAGTTAATAACTCGTCTAAAGCAAACAAAACTTATGCCCTATACACCGCTCTGACGTATACCACTAACTTGTGAGTAGGACTTTTTGAAAACCATCGTAAACACTTTAGCAATTTCATGTCAGCTGTAAATTTATATCAAGTGTGTCTGCTTGAGATGCGCTATCAAAAATTCATATTAGAGAACTGTGATATCCGTTTTGTTGCAGAGCGGCGGCTTGATATATATATATATACATATATATATATATATATATATATATATATATATATATATATATATATATATATATATATATATATATATATATATATATATATATATATATATACTTTAAAACTTACCGATTTTTGACAATTCTTGTGAAAAATTTGCGGTCATAAAGCGAAATTTTGCTTTCTATAGTTAGTGAGATTTATCTGTCTCTCTTAAATAGAACAAATTCCATACAAATCGGTCTCTATTGAATTGCAATGAACAGAGCGCAGAGGACGGGACAGTGAACTTCAGACACACACCAACTGTACGAGCGCTAACTTCCAACAAATTTTCCAACAAAGCCGAGAAGGGGAAGAAGAAAAATTGACTCCTGTCAAACTTCACTGTCACGGTCAGAATGAATGATGTGTCAACGAAGCAATGATGTCAACGCAGGAAGACCTAACTTATAACCCGCATCGGTAACGTGAGTTTTATTAGCATAACTTCAAAAATTTTGGTATGGACTGTGCGAGGCAGCCAAATTTACGCGAAGTTTCTCTAAATTAATTACCACTCCTCCCGCGTGGACGCGCGAACGTAATCAAGTTTAGTCTGAATCGTTTCAACAAAGTCGCCCGACGTCTTTTCGTTTGGCCCGCCTTTAGAGGCATGGCCAAAACACTCGCTGCACGCAAAGCTTCTATGCCATTGTTCTCAACTCTCGCATACATCCTGGTCCTCGTGCAACTCCGCAGCTGCTGTTGGCAGCTTCAGTCGGAGAAAGCACGCGCGATCGAGGCAGACGTGTTCTGTATTCGCATCCATAGAAGAGTGGGTATGACTGAATCGTTGGCACGGGGCCTCAGGCTCTGTTCGATGCCGAGCCACTTTGCTTCTTTTCTATTTTTTTAGCGAAGAAGCTCTCTAGTCTACGTCACGCTTCATCCAACCCCGCCGGCCATTGAAGCGCGCGGACTTTTCAGGCTCGATATGGAAATTCGATTTGTGTCCCGCGTAAGCGAGTAGGCTGTGGACTTGCGGACAGGTTTGGTGGGCCGAAGTGACTTGCCACGCGGCATTGTTTACTACTTGTTCCACGCGCCTAAATTCATGAAGTTAGGCGTGAATATGTTTGGCGCGAACAAGTCAATGGGCGCAGAGATAGGCGTGATTTGGGGCGTAAGGGGTTTCGACGGTGCAGAAAGTGTTCGCACACGCACATATTGTCAGGATTGGGGGCTCAATCCCATCGCTCGTGATCCGTTGTGAAGATTGGAGTCCGGCATGAATTCGAAGGTAGCTGGCCCATGCCGTCGTCCAACTTATCCACGCTGAGGACGTTGATGAAGGGAAGGACTGCTTCTCATCGAGAACGAGGAATATGGGTTTATTTACAGTATTTATATCAGTCTAACATGACTGTTTGAGAAAGTACATCAGTCTAACATGACTGCTTGAGAGAGAGCGCCTCAGTCCAACATGACTGCTTAAGAAAAGTGTGTCGAGCATCCG
Source organism: Dermacentor variabilis (assembly GCF_050947875.1). Lineage (NCBI taxonomy): Eukaryota > Metazoa > Arthropoda > Arachnida > Ixodida > Ixodidae > Dermacentor > Dermacentor variabilis. The sequence continues at coordinate 38,228,419 of NC_134569.1, forward strand.
CACAACAGCAGTTTTTAAACACTCGGTGCTCCCGCGATACAAGGTGACGCGAACGTTCGTTTAGTCATCGCAAACTAGCCGCCTCTGCGCAGGACGGTTTACACACACACATGCACACACACACGTGTTCACGGTCCGAAACTGACACCACACGAAATTCGTAGAACTCGGAGCCGTTCCGGGTAGCGAGTTGTCTTGCGTCTTGGTCGGTGCGTGGGAAGGAGCCTCCGTCAGCGTTCCCGCGGCAACTCCCCCGCCCGTAGGAGATCAGGTCCGCGTTGTCGTGTTGCGCACAAAACCTGCTTCTTCAAACTCCTTCAGTCACAACGCATCCCAGCTGAAGCGACGCAGAGTGGAGGATGCGCGTATTGTTACCGACACAAAGTCGGCTTAGTCACGCCGTGGCTAGAGGTTGGCGGCGACGCTCCCGGAATGTTGCCTCGACAGTCGCAACTGGTTGGGAAAACTTGCACTGCAGCTGGCCGTTCTTAACAATATTCAGCAATAGCATAGCAAATTCAGCAACTATAGCTCCTGCTCGCAGTGAAGGTAGGGTTATCCACAGCGTCGTGCACAGTTAATGCGCTACGTTTTCTCAATTTTGCTGCTTTTGTACACCTTTGTTACAGCTTGTCTCCTGTTCTTAAGGAGCGCCTTTGTCTATAGACTCAACATAAAAAACACTTTCAGAAGCCGCAACTGCGCCATTCTTTTTTTTTTTAGTGCATTTACACAAGACCGCTGCAGTTTCGAAAGCTACCTGGTTTTACGCTTGAAGTGTACCTTAGGAAACAGTAATGTTGCCAATTTAATCTTTCCTAGTCTTACAAGCGAAAAAATACAAAAGTAAGACTGCCGATATAGAATTAAGGCCGACTTCAATTAATTTATCGGGATGCTTCGCTCCCCGCCCAACAGCTTAGAGAAACAGAATTGGATGTCACATCACATTGTATTTGCGGACTGTTCGCAAGAAACGTGGTCTGACTGCCACCCAAAGAGGTTTAAAATGTTTTTAAATGCTTGCAGTGCTTATTCTCTGCGCAGCCGTGTGAATGAGCTGGTAAATAACCGCAGTTCTGCACAGAAACAAGAGCTTAGAAGAGTTCGCAACAGCTTAGATTGTTAACCCACTTCTGCCTTTGCTATGTCAGTGACTTCCACAAATGGTGAACTGTTCTGCGTTGACATGCTTTCAGTAACCCTGGAGCTGATCACTTGTTATGCTCACCTTCACACATATCGAATTTTCAGGACTGTGACGTGCTCATAACAACATATCCATTCCCCTGACAACTTTATTAGGCTAGGGTCAAAATACGCAAGGCAACGAAAAACAGAAAATGAAAGAGATCGTTCAGCAGGTGTTGATGACACCAACAGTCACAGTGACGACTACAACAAGAACAACCGTGGTACACGGAGAGATTTTGGACAGTCGCTTCTCGTCGCGACGATCTCATGCTAAGCAGTAGAACTCCGCAGTCACTGAGTCACAACGGCAACGAAATGCCACCGTAGTAATATTTTAAGCGCTAACGCTAGTAACCAAAACTGCCTGACCATTATTTTTAATAAAGTTCAGTTTCTTCTTCTTCTAACGCTAATACCATCGATTGATTATTCAGCACAGAAATCACGGTTATAAATGCTTTGCTTGAAACACAGTTAATACAGAAGCTGTCACGACATGTAAAGCGTCTTAAAGCACACTGCCTCTTACGACTGACGTTTAGCATTGCTTACCCGGCACCCCTACTCGACGATTAACGCTTCACCGGCAAGCGCGCATCTATGAAAGGCCCTTCACGCTGCATCATCGTTTTCTCAGGACCAGGGAGCTTGCTACTAAGTCAGCGTAACCAAAGTTGATGGGAGAGACGTGCGCAGGCCTGGACGAGACTGGACCCGACATAGACGGTGACCCACAAACAAAGGCTCTCACGTCGAGGCGACCACAGCCGCTGTCCTTCGTGGAAGCAACAACCACCGGGAAACATCATTCCACCGCAGCCTGACCCTGACAAGTGGACCGTCACGAATGACCCACTAACTGGCCAACGTCGATGACATCCATGGGAATGACTTCGACATCAAGTTCCCAGCTTGCCACGTCGATGCCTCGTATGCGGGGGCGAACGGGCAACATTGGAGGCGGAGCCCGGCGGAATGATGCGACGTCATAGGCGCGATTTTGCGAGCTGTTCAACTAGTGCAGTCGGTCGAGAACATTCAATTACCCCGACGAGAGAAAGGGGAAAAGGAAGTGCATAAAAAGTGGATCTGGAGTGCTGTGGGAGTGTGCTCCGACTCTTACTAGTGTTCCTAGTCGAACGGATGCTCCTACTCGCACGTGAGCTCCTGATCATGCTCGTACTAGTACTCGTACTGGTGCTAGTACATGTAAACTCTTATCATGTAAATTTTTAAACAAACCCTTTTTCTCATATCTTGGACGTCGTCCCCGAACTCTTGATCACCCGGCACCTGGCACATCATCAGCCACGGAACCGTAATGGCCGCTCGGACCTTGAGTCGCAACAACTGCATGACAGCGGTGGGACACGCTGCCCTGAGTCCCAACATGCCACAATTGGGCGCGAGTCAAAACGAATCCGAGATCCGGCGTGTGCAATAACATTGAGAGTAAATCATCTATGGGGAACTGCGTAGAGTTTTGAACCTGTCATTATACTAACGCAGTTTTATCATGATGTCTACACATGGAAAGGGACGAAGGTCTTGTAACATGGACTAGGTTCCCAGGAATAGCCATGGGGAGTAAGAAGGGAGCTAAAGAACAGAGGAACGGAGCAACTGATTCGAAAATCTTTTTTACTCCTCAAGGTGAATCATGGTTTGAACTAGTTTGTGAGTCATACTTCCCGAAATCAAAGGCGCAAAATAGACGCGGACGAAGAATGTGTTGTTCGTCCGTGTCCATATTGCGCTGTTGATCCTCTGAAGATTCCTTATTGCATTTGACGGGCCGATACATGCGCATTTATAAGAAATAAAAAAGAAACGAGACTCCCTGCGACATATTTTAGGATGAAAGTGACGCTTTAGGTGTCCTTAGCTAGTGTCGCAGCGGCACATATACTGTTCACATTTATTCTTACTGCCCCAAGACGCCTCTGTGAGGTTGCAAGTGTTAACATCTTGCCACCGGTTACGGTTGGCTATTGTGAATGCTTGACTCATTTGTAATTGCATTTCGCAAGGTGCACTAAGTGATCTGACCTGCTTCCTATTTTATCCTTTTGCATATCCTCTACAGCAGAAACCATGAATCACGTGGACGACCCGCATGACCTGCTTGAACCTACGGCGTCGGGGTCAGCGCCGCCCGATGCCAACGAGTCCACCGGCAGCGACAACATCACCGAACTTCAGAACGCCGTGCATCGCGACGAGTCGCTGGCGCTCATCGAACTCGCCGTGCTCACCTTCATTTTTGCGCTCACCGTGGTCGGGAACTTGTGCGTTCTGGTGGCCCTAAATGCGCGCCGCTCCAAGATGACGCGCATGTACTACTTCCTGGTGCACCTGTGTGTCTCCGACCTTACCACCGCCTTCTTCACGGTGCTGCCTCAGCTCGGCTGGGACGCCACGTACCGTTTCCGGGGCGGCAACTTCTTCTGCAAGTGCGTCAAGTACGGCCAGATTCTGGGCCCTTATCTCTCCTCGTACGTGCTCGTGGTGACGGCCGTGGATCGGTACCAGGCGATCTGTTTCCCGCTATCAAACTGCTCCTGGACACCGACCAAGTCTAAGCTCCTGGTGTCGCTAGCCTGGGCCGTGTCGCTGCTCTGCTGCGTGCCTCAGCTGTTCGTCTTCAGCTACCAGGAGGTGGCGCCGGGCGTGTACGACTGTTGGGGTACCTACATCGAGCCTTGGGGCCTGCGCGCCTACGTCACGTGGTACGCCCTGAGTGTCTTCTTCATCCCCCTGTTGGTGCTCGTCTTCACGTACGTCTGCATCTGCCGCGCCATCTGGCAGAACCTGTACCTTAAGCGAAAGAGCTCGGACGTCGAAGGACGTGGCAAAGCGTACCGCTTCAAGAGCCCGCAGGGGAGTGCTGCGGCCGACACCGACTCGTCTTTGCACATACGGGGCCCCCTGGTGCCTCGCAGTCACTCGTCAGCTCGAGGCCTATCCAGGGCCAAGATTAAAACGGTGAAGATTACCGTGGTGGTGATCAGCTTCTACATCATCTGCTCGTCGCCCTTCATCTGCGTCCAGATGTGGATGTACTGGGGCACGGGCCTCGACATGAGCGACGCCTGGACAAGTGAGTACTACGCACGGGAGGCTAGCGACAGCATGCGCTCCACAGCTTTCTTTTTAAATGCAGCTACGCTCGTTAATTTCGTTGAACTAGGCTTGAAACGAGAAAATGAGAACAAACAATGTCATGCAGTACCTGTCCGTTCGCGGCAGAAGAGTCCTCACACCCTTCCGCTTTAATAAAATAGAAAAAGTCCTGGGTACGCCATTGGTTCGCGCAGTTGGAACAAATGTATACAAACAACACTGACGCAAGGAAGTGTTAGTTGTGGTCGGAAGATGGCGTAACAGGGGAGTATGCGAAGTGCGAGATCGCAAGCGTAGAATGCAGTCTCAACGGTTGATTACAAAAAAGGACAAGAAAGGAGAAAACAATAATCTCAGAAGCACCACTACGCTCGACCTGGAAAATCTTTAGCCAGAATAGTATACACCACGCATTTAGCTTGTCGTAGCAATATATTGGTTCAGTGATCGCTTTGAGTGGCTACTACCCAAACGCGAGTTTTGACAATCCCAACTCGAGCGCTGTTAACGCGTTCGCTTACGGTGCCCAGCTTTTGGTGGGAATTCACGCTCTGGCCCGAGGCGAAAAGGTACGTCTCTGTTACGACGCACACATGCATCTACCGCCTCCCTGGAGGATTTCCATCAGCACTCTGCGTCGATTTCCTTGAGCTTGTCACTTATGTATCTAGTAGATCACATACTGCTGCGAAGTGTGCGACTCAATTGCGTCTCACTTACTCCCCGCGGAGCATGCCGAACTACGCCTATCACGAGTTCAGTCCAGCTGATGAAATGCGTTCATCCATCGCTTCGCTGCAACCATGAAAAGAACCTCTTATCAACACTATCAATGTTTACTTCCATTAAGGAGTGATATTAGCAACGCGTGTCAGAAAGTTCTACTTTATATATACAGTGACTAATTTAGTGAATGCCATTAAGAGCGCGTCTACCTGTAGCATGCAGAAATCTCTTTATCACGCCCAGGCTCAAAAATGCATTTTTTTCATGGACAGTGATCGTAGCACTGCACGAAACTTTTCTATACGACGTTAAGGAACGGGAAATGATGCCTTTCGGCCACGCCCTAGTACCTGAATATGTAATATAAAAAAACGAGACCTACGGATGAGGAAGCAGCGCACCTACTTGTGACGCGTTCACGCACACGTATAAAAGGACCTACACAGGCGCTGGACTGCAAATACTGCTTTATTGCTCAAAGACCTGTCATTTGTAGTGCCCTTCGAGACGCGCACGCGCTCTGATGGCAGTGAGGCGTCAACAGGACCCAAAGTAAAAATAAAAAAAATAAAAAGCAAAGATGGCATTTTTTTTGTTCCCACTCTAGAAATAATCAAAGTCCAAGATAGCAGCGCGCTTTGCCAGTCAATGATACCGAGGGGCAACTGACACACCTGTGTTACCATTTGTCAATTTCTATTGCTTTAAAAATTTCCTGTGTTTGTTTCGAGACCTACAGGTATACTTACAAGGAACAGTTGCAACCATGCAATATCAGTTTATTTTTTTTATGTTTCAAATAACCTTTTTCTTCTTTATTTGCTTTTTTTTCTTACGGGAGATTGAGGATGGGCAGGGCAAAAAGGAAGACAAAGTACCTTGGTGTCCAAAATAATTAGTTTTTAATAGTTTTCTGTACTTTTCAGACTGACGCTGATAGCGTGTCAGGTTTTTTTTTTCACTTATCCGGAACGAAGGAAAGACCACGCAGTAAAATAAGACATCCAGATCCAACGAACGTGTTTGAATCTATCTACTTGAAACGTATAATTAATGAAACTGCTATATAAATGCCCCGCAAATAAGTTAGATATTACACAACTGCGTTTATTTTTAAGCTTTGCATTGTGTAACCTCATGAAATGCTGATGTTTATGACCCACACAGCTGAAGACTTAAAATCATATGCAATTCTTGCGCTTATAGGTTACACCGTTCGCAAGCTATGCCGAAAATTAACGTACACAGCAAATCTAGCGAATGGATAGTGTGGATCATCTACGCAGCGAAGTCACGAGGTCGAAGGCGATGCATGAAGCTTGCCAAGAGAAGAAAGGCGAGGAGAGCGTTATGCAGAGAAAAGCGCGAGAATATATGCAGTCAGTGATTATGTACTCTTTGTGTCACAGTGGCACGTAATCATTCTAAGATATTTGGACAAGAGCGGGCACATACCCACTCAATACTCACGTACTCAACGGACCAAGAATGTGTAGAAAGAATATAAGCAATTCAAGCAAATTAAAAATGCCACTGAATAAGGCCCAGTACTCTACTAAGAGCTCTCTCTGCTTTAGAGTTATGCAGGATCCCACAACCTATATACAGGTTTTATATTGAAATTTATTTTTTGTTTTATTGCGCACGAAAGAGTTGCGCACACTTGCACGACAGTGTGGGCTAAAACTTCGTGCTATAATACAAACTCGTTCACTGAGTGAGACAGCATCGCAGGACGTCGAACTGAGGATAGTAGGAAAGGAAAGGTTCACTTTAAAAGGAACGTACCGTAGCTATGTATCTGTTCCATTTCGTGCAAGCGAGCGCCCTCACTGCAAATTCTGCAAGTTTATTTCTCTGCCTAAACACATACGCTATGCAACCTTAACACAATGTCTATCCTTAACTGCTGTTTCCTTACTTCAGAACGAACATGCCTTCTCTAACCTCCCGAACGTTATTTTTTGGGGAGAGGCGGGGGGAGGTGAGTCGCATCTGGCGCCACTAAATAGACTCAACGTGTAGCCTGTAGAAAACCCTTCGTCAGAAATTACGATGGAAGACAAAGAATCACTGCGAAAAAAAAAAGAAAAAATTCATATGTATGGGCTACGAAGAAAGGAACGGAGGAATCGTTCTCCCCTTATTCTTTACCTTTCTTCATACAAAAAAAATATCTAAGGTGAAAAAATTACACGGCACCGTCGACGGAATGTGAAAGCTACGATGTGAAGACAACAAGGTTCCTGCAACATGAACTGGCTGAAGCGAGATTGGAACTCACTTTGCCGCCACTGCTCTCAAGATCCTTCGGCAGCTGATTATTTTCTCATGCAAATTTCGTTTCCTCCATGTGCCTACGCAAAAAAAAAGCACAAGTAAGTCAAATACAGACCTTCCAGCTAATAGCAGAATAGCGCATTTTATGGGCTATATCGAAAAACTTTTTTTCAAGAAGACGAGAAAGAACGAAAATGCATCCATCAAATTCAAAGTTACATAACCTACGCCACCAATCCGATTGCATCATATTTTGCGGTAGTGATTGGACGAAAGAGAACATAACTTTTTCCTGTCGATGGCGGTTTCTCTCCGCCTGCAAGAAGTAGAGAGAAGAGAAAGTTGCTGCGATCAGATTGATGTAATCTCGGTACCAGGTCCTTTTATCGCCGAGTCCTTAAGCAGAAGACAACGCCTGTTATCCACTGGATGCACTTCTGAAAGGGGGTGGCCGGACGCGCGTTTCCTGCCACAATGACATTTTTTTTCGGCGGTATTTTCGTACGTGCATGCATCAAGAAGGAGGTTTATTTCTAGAAGTTTTGCTTTTGAGATGCCACCGCCCCCCGCCATTATTTTTCGTAAGAGCATCCGTCTTAAAGACAGCTAGGTTATCAAATAAAAACGGTGCAACATGATGCACGAAAAAATATGAAGCCTTCTTTTGTTTTTTTTTTCTTTCTGCATTACCATTCTCTTTTTCACTGGACTGTTTTACTGTGCTACTCTCGGTACTTCATTTCTTATTGTGTGTTTTTGTGACGCCCCTGCTTACGCCAACGTGGCTTGCAAATTGGTTGGGGATGCGTGGTCGCACAGGTTTGAAGGATATCGCACGAGCAGCTGCAAAAGTTGCATTCAACGTTTTCTCAAGATGGGGCTAGTGGCGAAATTATGCGACATTTTCCCGTCTTTTTCAATGAAATCAAATTATGGTGTTTTACATACCAAAACCACGATCTGTCTATGAGGCATGTGGGTGTAGGGGACTAATTTGGACCACCTGGGGTTCTTCAACGTGCACCACTGGTGTTTTCACATTTCGCCCCCCTAGAAATCCGACCGCCGTAGCAGGGGTTTGATTCCGCGGCCTTGTGCTTAGCAGCCTAATACTATAACTACTGAGCAACCGGCGGGTGCCCCCGTCTTTTATCCAGCTCCGTAATAGGTGATAATTCCTGTCCTCAACTCGAATTGAGTGCCCGGCTCTTTCCTCTTCTTCGTAAAAATAGTTTAGTGTCATCGTAAAACATCTAGAAAGTTCGCTGCTGCTAGTTGTCAAATACTACATATACAGGACGTTTCTTTTTTGCTTTTAGGCAATGTAAATTAACAAAAAATTAATAATTAGGTATTTATGAGTGCCTTAGGGGCATTTGTTTATACGGCTAGTTTAGAGGCTGTCACACTTAAATGCACCCTCGTTATATTTTTTTAATCCTGAAAGTCTCATCTAGTTTGAGAGAGTTATGGCGGAATTTCAATGGTGAACCAACGCAAGATCGAAACCGAGCGTCGCGGGAGCGCAGATAAAGGCGCCCCCGTTGTCACATCAGACCGAAACGCACCATGACGACAGGTGTGAGGCACGGAACGTCTCGGCTCGTCTCGGCACCTACTGACACGGCGCGATTTGCATGGCAAGCGTGTGCGGCTGTGTTCCGTGTCAGAGTCGGCAGCGACGTGACGTCATTCAAACTTGGCTCCACGCTTCTTTACGAGGCACTGCCGTCGCTTACAGCACGACACGTACAGCTTCGATATTGCCTCGATTGAGCTTTGTACTTTGACGACGAATATATCGAATTAGGTGCGATTTTCAAGATTTTTGAGAAACGGGTGCGGATCAGAATGTCACTGCCTCCAAATTTGCCATTTAGACAGCTGCCCCCAAGACGGCAATAAAATTATTAATTGATGCAGTTTTGTCTCCTGAAGCTCGTGCTATTAGTGGCAAAGGATGTCCACCTCACTTAGAAACTCGTCTGAAAAAAAAAAAGAAAGCACCACCCCCTTCGTTGCGCTCCTTACATCTTTATAAAAAATGCGTGTGGCCTAAAAAGAAAACGCCCTCTTTTTCCACACACACACACACACACACACACACACACACACACACACACACACACACACACACACACACACACACACACACACACATATATATATATATATATATATATATATATATATATATATATATATATATATATATATCTTCTTGAAACAAGTATTTAAGAGTGCTCTAAATTTTATTACGTTTGTCGCATTTAAAACACAATGTTAGTCTACTGACAGTTGGAAGCGGATTTAGGCCCTCAACTTTCAATAAAAATTGTTGAATATTGCAGATTTTCAGGAAACGACACTATAAAATTTACAACTCTGTAACATAGCAACAAAAATTATGTTACAATTCTGTCATTTGGGTCTAATTATAGATCTGAAGAGGACAAACTTGACATATTACACATGGCTCGTAAACACACCACTGTTATTTCAGTATGACCTTTACGGAATCCTTTTAGACATTGTAAGTAATTTACATAAGATATAAGTTTACATGCCGAATTTGTCGGCTTTTAATTATCTAACGGATGCAGTTTACAGAACTTCGATATCTGTTTTAGGTACAGAGCTACGGATTTGCAAACTTCGTGCTTCTACGTTTTTTCTAGCAACACTTTTCAGTCAGCTTTGTAAAACAATTGCGCCTGTAAATCAAAACTCCGCTTTCAAAAGTCATTATAACTAAACGTTCTACATTAAATGCTATTAATTTCACCTAAATCGGCCCAGGGGCTACACCATAAGATCATTTTTGCGTTTTACATTTATTTGAATAGGCAGCATCGGAGTTGGGCCCGAGTTGAAGCTTGCTCCTAAGCTCAACGGTTTCGATTGCTGGATCACTCGAAAGAGAACAGAGAGCAAGGGACAGAGAGAGAAATAAACAATGGTGGCTTTTCGACCAAGCACTAATTCTGCGGCTGTTAAATGAGTATGCTGCACAGGTGTTTTGGTTTGAAAGATAGAGCGAAAACTTCGCCGACCGCTATATTCTCACTATGATATAGAAACCAAATAGAGAATTATCATAGAGAAGCTAGAAACAATAAACAGCAAGAGAGGCGATGGCAAGGAGTCGTAACGTAGTCATAGAACAGCGAAAGACAGTGTAAATCAGCTTTGATTCAGTGGTTTTATGTGGCAACAATAATCCAATTAAGGTAGGGGCTGCCGTTATCGCTTCTACCCCTTTAGCGGAACTCCACTTTCGTCGGGGTCGTTGCACGTAAATTTTCCCGCGGCGATTTCACGCTCAGCTTGAAAACAACATGGATGAGTGTATGGAGATGGCACGTACAAGAATTTCTTATCCGAGGAGGGACAACGCGTCCACTAGTCCGAACAAACTGTTTTCACTAAATGTGTCTTTTAGCTGCACCAAGCTTTTTAAACATTGCCTATGGCAGATAATAGCACAATTCTAACCCTTGATCTAAATTACTCCATGAGGCAGCCATTACCTTTACGGGAAATCAAAACATTCAATTGAATATTTAAGGTAATTACGCTCATGAACTTTTAATTATTTACTTTACCCCGCATGTTTCAATCTACCAATTGTAGCCGCTGAGCTAGCACGGCGTGTCGACTTGGAACGAATTCCCTGGACATACCAGTTCCGAGATATTCATTTTCTAAGTGTCCGACGAAATGTATTCGCAAACGTTCCAGTCATTTTTGTGCTTCATTGCATAAAACAGCAGTTTCTTAAAATAGTAACTGTAACTTTCGGTTTCTATGAGTCCCGGGGCGGTGTAAGACGAATACATAGACGGTGAAGACCCGGAAGGGACTGCCAAGCCCTTCTTTTTTATTCCTCGAGCGCCCCTCGCGAGCACGAGCTCGGCGCCGATCTTTGTTGTTTTTTTCGCACCAAGCCACGAGACCCGTACGCATCAGACTCCGTCTGCTATCACTCGTGACAATACATATATATATATATATATATATATATATATATATATATATATATATATATATATATATATCATTCTAGCACCATAGTAGTTGTGTGTGTTCGGGTGGCATAATGTTCTGTACGCCTTAGAGTGGGATGCTAAATTCGATGAAGTAGTTAATAAATGTGTCGTTCTTTCCTCTTGTATGTTTGATGTGCTTTTACACAAGGCGTTTTTCGAAGACTTTAATAAGATTTGAAAATAACCGTTCGGGAAATAAAATTATGGTTGTTTCGGAGACATGCATCCGATCGTGGTGACTGTGAGGTGATGGGTGATGCGTGATAATTAGTTGCGAATTAACAAGAATGAAATAATTAACATTTGCACCTTTAATTGCAGTGGGCCCCCTTGTATGGTTAGTAGGCCCAGAAGCGGTCAGCCAGCGCACTGTAGCTCTGTGCCCTTCACTGCAGCAGCGCGCTGGCTGCCCGCTGCTGGGTGACGTAAGCAGAACTTGGTCTCCATGAGGGTGCGGCTTCGCGCTCGCTGCAGCCTAACTCTTCCAGTTTCGGCACCTTCGGGCTCTCTCCTTTCGGCTCGAAGCCAAAAGAATTCCCTTCTCAAACTTTTCATATTAGCTGTTTTCATAAATATCCCATCACTGGCTCAAATACTTGCCATCGTAAATCTGGTAATCGTTGCTAATGACGCTTATGCCGTGATATTTTCTTTACTAATAATGCATAACATAAAATTCTTTAAATACCGAACGTGGGTGAACTTCGTGACGCCGTGTTTCGGACGTAAACCAGTGAGTGGCATAATGCTTAATCGCAGTAGCGTTTATCTCCATGTCGCAACCCGATAGGCCCGACAATAAGTGAACATCTTATTCGCTTCAACTATTGCAGCAATCCAAAGCGTTTGCTACCGGCACGTGTGCGCGAGCGGGCCGTGCGTAAGCAACCTCCAACGATACAGATTGGGTCATTAGGAAATCAAGCCAACCATGACGAACGCGGGCCACACTTCCGTCGAACTCGTTAAGCTTGTCCAGCGATCGCAAGCTTTTCTCACGTTTTCTTTTTCTCTTCATTTCGGATGCGGCGAGAGGATGCGAACGCTCTCGTTAGAAGCACTGCTGTAGCAACCATAGCGCAGGCGGTTCGTTAAAGAAGTGCGCAGCGGGTCATTAAACGCACCAAGCGTTCGGCTAACCTGCTATAACATTTATCTTTTCCGTATTATTTCGCGCGTTCGTTCCTAGGCGCCAATGGACGATCAGCAAGTTTAGCGGAAGCTCGTTTTCTTTTTCGCGAGGGAACGGAACCTGGAGCCGTACTCGCAAAGCTCTTTGTTCCTAATTGCAGCTTGATGTTGATGGGCCGCTTTTTCTTGTAGTATGTCCAATATTACTGTTCGCTTGCACTCGCTCTTAGGAACGTTTCTAGCATAGGCACTTTTTGTTTTGGTCTGAGGATACGGGTGGGGAGCCCGTATTCAGAATATTTCTCTCTCTGTAATACTGTCTCAATGTAAATATTGTTACCCCCGACATTTCTTTTGAATTCAAGGGTTTGTTTGTTCTTTTGTTCATTTGCACTGTCCATTATTAGCCGAGTGGGCTCAAAAACTAACTATTCAAATATAACATTTTGCACTCAACGAGCGCACCAAGAACGACAAAGCGGAGCTCTTGGGGCGGTATGAACGGCATCAATTTGCTAATATAATAAACTTTCCCGAAAGAACTCGTCAATTAGTTCTTACAGCAAAAAAGAGTTCCTGAATGATAATAAGGTTGAATATTTAAGCTTCTTTTGTAGTTTCAGCCTTCGTCCCGCTTAATAGGGGCCATATTATATAACCATCCTATTCTGTAGTCAGCTGCGTTTGCTGCTATTCAGCAATTTCCGCGTGTCCTCGTAAAGACGATTTCATCGAAAAATACAACTTATCCTTGTTCAGTTCTATTTACAGGTTCTCCTTCCCTTTGAAACATGCTGCGTCATTATTTTTTCGGGGCTCTAATTTATTCCTCATTTCTTGTGCGCAGAATGCATCATTCACGAAAATAGTGCATCATTTCTTCCTCGCTAAGTTGCGGTCGCCAAGCGAAAACGAATTACAGACTTCGCGTGACAGCATCCACGGCTATTTTCTGTGACCTGGCTAGCGGCAATTGAAAGACCAGCAAGAACTTGCTTAGGCGCTATAGTGCTAAAGAAGTACAGAGCTATAATTTCATTAATGTACGAGTCGCATTTCAGGATGAGCACGTCAGTGAAAAGAAAAGAAAAAAGTGAACCAAGAAGCCAAATAAATAACAAGATATGTTCTGTGGGGATCTGCCATTCTATCAAAAACACAAAGAAATGATATAAAATTTAAAAAGAAAAAAAGAAATAAAAACAAATATTTCAGAATGGCGCAATTCGAGGAGTCAGGATAATTGCCTCAGAGCTGGCCACTAATATCAATTTCCCGTTGCTCCACGGCAAAAAGAGAGACGACTACTTCCCCCCAAATCAGATGTTACCCCTTCCTTCGCAGTTTATCGTGCGTGCATCTACCGCGCGCCCATACATCAATTCCCGCGAGAGACGTTGTTTTTCGCAACACGCGATCCGTATAGCGAGCCCTGTTGCTTGTGAACGACTGACAGTCACCGCAAAGGGACGACTCACGGTTCCACGATGCATACGTACCTCGTCCGGCGAAAGAGGTGCGCCTCGTAATCCGGAATTGTGATCTCACCGAAGCTGTGCCGTGCGCCCAAAGCAATGACACGCACTCTGATGAGTGTTCACAACAATGTGGTTTCGTGTTCTGCTTCCATTTATGCTAAACGAGCGGTGTTTTGTCGAATGCATATGCAGATGCTCAAACGTGTACTGCATTTCAGTGGACCTCTTGCAGTTCCGTGCAGCAAAAGGGGCTTTAAAGAAAACACGCCATGGAGGCGGCGCTATCTTGCGGATTCTTTGTTCTTTCCTGCGCACTTGCACCATGAACGTCTTATTAGCAATGGCAAGCCAGTAAAATCAAGTTGTCGCGAAAGGAAGCAACGGGGAATTTGTGTGAAGGGATGTTCATCTGTCTGTCCCTTTGTATCTCTCGCCTCACTTTCTTTCTCTCTCCTTACATTTCATTGTTTTTTCTTTCTTACTTTTATTTTTCTGTAACAATTTACAGTATACCTTTCCTGATATAGTCTGCGTCTTGTTATTTGAGAGGGTCATGATGAAAGTAATTATCCACTATCTTTTGTATGCAAGTCTGAAACCGCAAATTTTTTCATTAGTCTAGCGCACGACGCCAGCATCACAGCTGTGATGCTGGCGCTGTGATGCTGACGCTGTGATGCTGGCGTCGTGCGCTAGACTCATGAAAAAACGTAAACAGGATAAATGACAATGCAAAATGAATCAAAGGCAGAAGGATATAGCTTCCAAGATTTCAGTGATTCCGTATGTGCACGGCCTTTCACACAGACTTAAAAAGGTGGCTGGTAGTTACGCAGTAAAAGTGGTATTTTCGGCAAAAAACAAAATACGTCGTCTGTGCTCTAAGCTTAAAAATAAGTTCGAAAGAAAGGATGATGTAAAGAAAGAATGTAGGGTTAAACATCCGCGCAAGAACCAATATGTTGATTGCGCGAAGAACGTTGTTGATCAGATCCCTATGATGTGCGGCCATGTGTACGTGGGTCAGACTGCGAGATGCATTAACACGAGATTAAGGGAACACTTGTCCAGTCTGAATGGTCGCCCTAGTACGCATTTGGCAATGCATTGCCAAGAACATGATTGCTCACCTTGTCTTAGTAGCACCATCATTTTGTATAGGCATAGGAATCAAACCGCAAGGGAAATTGTGGAAGCACACTGGATTGAAAAACAAAAAGGAAAATGCATCAGCCATCCTTCTGTTTCATTGTTGGATCACATCTTTAACGCATTTTATCGTAAGTGGTTGTTTCATGTACCTTGCTGTTTTTATGTTGACCGGGTGGCTTTGGTCCACGTCTTTTTATCACAAGTGTTATATGTACTATAGACGTGCTCTCTTGACTTGACAGCGCAGATCTGTGTGTATTATATGCGCTATAGGCGTGCTCTGTTGACTAGATCGCGCAGATCTGTGGGTATTTAAGCAGGTGGTTTTGCAAAAATAAAACCGGTTGTTAGAAAGCGCTCGTCCTTGTGTTTCTTCTATTCTTCGTCCATGTTTGTTTGCGCACGAAAAGTTTTAAGATGAATCTGTTCTAACTAGGCCGACTCGCAGTTATACGTGAGATCGTTCCTTGCGGATATGAAGGCTACCCTGCGCTGGCCGATCTCTAATCACAAATGCTGGAACCTGGCGAAAGGAGCATGCCACAGGGGGCGGTCATTTCCTCCTCTTTATTCAATATAACCTTGGTCGGCCTTAGCAGAAAGCTTCTCGAGATTGAAGGCATCAAACACACCATGTTGCTGATCATATCACTATATGGTGCACAGGAGGCAATGATGGCCAGGTTGAGGGAGCCTTAGAGGAGGCCATAGACACTGTCGAAATGTATCTCGAACCCTACGGTCTCAGGTGCTCCTCCTTGAAGTCGGAACTCCTACTGTACAGTCCCAAGAAACGTGGTCCTAAGCCCAATGGTTGGACATCGTTAGACCACACATGATGTAACCGAGTTGTGCCTCAAGTTGTTAACGCTAGGTGTTTTGCCAGGTTTGGGGATGAGAACTGCGAGAGCAGCCTTCCAAGCAATGGGACGGGTCCATTCCTCCAAATTTCATTAATTTCCTCTGTGAGGTATGCGACTGACTCATCATCCAGATTTCGCAACGTCTTGTTGGAGATGCCATCCGGCCCCGGTGCGGATAAACCATTGAGTCCATGTAGAGCCCTACGAATTACCTCAGTGCTAAAACTCCGGATCCAGGTAGGAATTTTGTCTGGCCCTGGTAATCGGTATGCACGGGAGGCAGCCCTGACCTCATTGCGAGATATTTATCAGCAAGCGTACGGATTAACTGATCCTCGGAGGTCATTCGTGCGGCCTCATGTATGGTTCTACCAATGAGGGCATCGAGGTGACACAGAACTTTTCACTAGCCTCGGCATTACGAGAGGGACGAGCTATTGCATTTTTTGCTTGCTTAGGGGGGTGTGAGCCATTACTGATGATGACAGTTTTTGTTGACGCAAAATAAGAATGCATGGAAGCCTAGCCATGACGTAAACAACTTCGCGGTAAAAAAAAAGGGGGGGGGGAGAATTTAGATTCTGAAATGACTCCTAACGCCCTGTTTCTGTAAAAAAATCTCCTCGGCATTACTGCTACCTCAGACGGTTCCCGCGTGCGTGTAGGCGAGCGCAGATTCCTTGGCCGTTTAAAGGAACATGCCAGCGTGCTCTTTTCTGATTGGATGACGCAACTCGTAACCTTGACACTACGGGCAAAGTCGGACCGATTACTGCGCATTACAGCCGTGCCGAAAACATCCACAAGGAAAGAAAGCGCGCGATCTTTCGTTTCGAGCCGAAATCGAGCGGCGTTCGTGTGTTGGCCGGGGGATTAACAAGGCTTTTTTGCGAGGCGGCGAGAACGGCATTGCCCCGGGAACGAATAGGAAGCGTACAGTAGACCCGGCGCGAAGCACGTACACTTGATGGCGCCCCGCCATATAATCGGGTTGAACACGGCCGTAAATCGCTCTTGCTGTTGGCAGCGGCGGAAACATTGTCTCATAACACGAATGGTCGGGGTACTCATTACACGAAAGCACAGCTGAACATGTTCTGATCTGTATGCTGCCGCGCTATTAACCATTAACTCTATTGACTGCTTCAAATGTTAATTCCTTCTTTTTTCCTAAGCCCGTGGAATGTCGAGTGAAAGCTTATAATTCCATCGAAAAGATCGCATCTTCACATGTTGTTGCCATATTATGCTACCCGTAATTTTATTTTCTTTCCGTCTTTGGAATGTCGTGAAAACTCCTGGAATGTCTTCGACTCTTTTCAATCTGTTGAAGCAGTGATGCTCTAAGCAGCAGAGTTAAACTTGATTCAATCGAATAGACAAATGTGAATGACCGTGCGTGCTACACTCGAATGTACTTCAGAAAAAGTTGTTTCTTGGCCCGGTTACGATTTGCTAAATGGTGCGTTTACCAACAAAAATACTTGCGGAAAGAGTTAGTGTTTAAACATGGATGATGCAGTATTTGTAATCGTTCAGACTTCCCTTTTCGCTTTCGCTTTCTGCGGTTACAAGGGAAGGAATGTGTGCCTTCATGCCCGTGTTTCAAGTTTCGACAGTACTTTATATCAGTTGCGTGGATAAAGAAATTGCAGCAATGCTAATGTCCTTGCTGATATTCATACAGATATGTCTTTTAAATATTTGGCAATGTAGTGAAATTGATATTAAAGGAGACCAAAAGAGAAAATAAGGAAGTAGAAGGAACGGCACAATGCAGTGGTAGTGCAACGCAAGGCGTAATGCGGAGGTTGCGGGTTCTGCTTTTTACCCGTTTTTTTATTGCTATGATATAAGGAGATGTTGGCGCACTGAAAAGAAAAGCAAGCCAGTTGTTTTTTTCGCTCCCTTTCAACTCACTTTACCTTTTCCTTTCCAGGCTATAATCGAAACTAAATAATTTCCTCTTTGCTTTCCTTGGCTTCATTGTCTGTTCGCTTCATATGGTTGTGACTAGAGAGAGAGAAATAGAAGAGAGGAAAGACAGGGATGTTAACCAGACGTCCGTCCGGTTTGCATTGGGGAGAGAGGATATAGGGATGAAAAGAGAGAGGAGAGACGGCACATTTTCGTGCACATCTCAAGGTGTACAAGCGGTCGCCAAGACCTGTAGAATTGTCGTACAGCAATAACGAATTTGTGGCGTGCTGTGCCGTCGATGCGTACGTCCATGGTCCAGGGATGTTCATTTTCGAAAATGGTCTATAGTCCATCCGGTTGAATGCTGTCCGAAGATGTCGACTAACATCATAGTGCGATGCAGATGAGGATCACGACAGACGACAGTCAAGTCCCGCGACTAAAAGAAACGAAAGAAAGACAGCAGTTTTGTAGGGCTTGCAGCCACTTGAAATTCAATCTTTTGGAAATAACTCTGTCAATGGATCAACGAGGGCAGGTCTTCGGATACTGAGCTGTTGAAACTTACTCAACAGAGCAAATAGAGGACTGCAGAAAGACGGTTATTGTAAAAGCCAGGGAGTATAATCGTAAAGAGAGCACAGGGAGGGCAATCAGCTACGTAGAAAAGGAAGCAGGGCCTGCATTCGGCACAAAAGTTCTTACACCCTAACTCTTTGTCAGAGGATATGCAAGACAATCGTGACGTTGGAGATATTATTAGCGAATATCTTGGAAAATATCTAGAGAGGTTTTACAGCTACCTTAATTCTACACAAGAAAAGCAGGAACATACCTATAAAGCAAGGGGTCAACAGGGAGACACAATTTCTACAATGCTATTCACTGCGTGCTTGGAAGAAGTATTCAAGCTATTAAACTGGAAAGGTTTAGGAGTAAGGATCAACGGCGATTATATCAGCAACCGTCGGTTTGCCGATGACATTGTTCTATTCAGCAACAATGCAGACGAGTTACAACAAATGATTGAGGACCTTAACAGAGAGAGTGTAAGAGTGGGGTTGAAGGTTAATATGCAGAAGACAAAGATAATGATGAATAGATTGGCAAAGGGAGAAGATTTACGTTTGCTTAGGTCAATTAATCACAGGGAACTCTGATCATGAGAAGGAAATTCATAGAAAAATAAATATGGGTTGAATCGCATACGGCGGACATTGTCAGCTCCTGACTGGAAGCTTACTATTATCATTGAAAAGGAAGGTGTACAATGAATGCATTTTACCAGTGCTAACAAATGCGGCAGAGACTGGGAGAGTGACTAAGAAGCTTGACAACAAGTTAAGGACCGCGCAAAGAGCGGTGGAACGAATATCGCTAGCCATAGCGTTAAGAGACACAAATAGAGCGGTTTGGATAAGAGAGCAAACGGGTATAGACGATATTCTGATTGACACCAAGAGAAAAAAACGGAGCTGGGCAGGTCATGTAATGCGCCGATTAGATAACCGTTGGACCATCAGGATTACAGAATGGATACCAAGAGAAGGGAAACGTAGTCGAGGATGGCAGAAGAATATAGGTGGAGCGATGAAATTATGAAAATCGTGGGCGCTAGTTAGAATCAGTTGACGCAGGACAGTGGTAATCTGAGATTGCAGGGAGAGGCCTTCGTCCTGCAGTGGACATAAAACAGGCTGCTGCTGCTGCTGCTGCTGCTGCTGCTGCTGATGATGATGATGATTACAACAGATACCACACGAAATAATGCTAGAATTATTGCGCACAATATATAAGAGACCCGTCAGAGCTTAGCATTATGGGTGAAACTGCTACTTTGTTTTTGTGTTTGACTCATATTTTTTTCAGTGAATTCAGTAATGTCTGGGTCATTAATTATCCTGATTACCGCATGATAACAGACTGGGCGCCGCGCCCCGTTGATTCCTCTCATTCGACGTCATTCGTTATCCTGCTCTGCCGCCGATCGTAGCCGTTTGTCCTTTTGCTGTTCGCAGTCGTTCTTGACGACTAGATTACTGACCGGAAACAAATAAAAAGAAGTCAAGGAAGAAAAGGAAGATGAAGAAGAGAAAGGAGTTTGGGCGAACAGTGCCAATAATACCCTAACGTTTCATACTGGAAGTAATAAGATATCTGTTTCTTTTATCCGCCAGTTTGGATGCTAGACCCGCAGTTTAATGGAAAGTAATCCGAGAGCATACCAGTCTTTGGGGCGACATGTGCTATCCGACTGCTACATCTGCCTGGGACATGGGGCGTATCAACGAGTGTTTTGTGTTTCGCGACTGTTCGTCCATCGCACCAAGGCCGACGGGAGAAACCAGTGTAAGCCAATAGAACAAAAGACGGCGACCACTGCTTCCGGCTGCTCATATTTCACGTGGCGTGGTGGTGTTCGGTTCAGGGTGGACGGTACACAGAGACATACCACAAGTACTATGTTCACCCCTTTTTTTCCCCCTTAGTTTTATCTATATTTGCCTTCTGCCTTCTTTTGGTGCTGTTTCTTTTGTTCTAGAGAGAATAGCCTGAACAGCTGCCCTTTGGTTTTCTTTTAAGAAAGGAAGCTGCATCCTGTGCCATGCTTAGGATTAGTTGCGGGTCTCTGGATACAACCGACAGGAGACGCACAACACAAGATCCGTCGTCATCGATAAGTGCGCAGAATGATCCATCGAACGGCGACACAAAACACTTTGATCAACCTTGTGGTTTTTCGAGTGATGCTTTTGTCCATTACTCGGCTATAGTACACAGCTGGTCGCTTAAAACGGCAGATTGTGTGCAGCATTGCCTGTCACTCCCGTTGGATTTTCCCCCATGTGTGTACCATAATAAGGAATGTGGTCTCGAGCTTTCCGCAACTCTGGGCTGGGATGCGCCGGAAGACGGCCTGGACAGAGCGAAGAGCACGGCGGTTTATACTACTGAAGCGCGCGCCTCACATCATGTTCCTCACTCACTCCTTGTGTTCTAACGCATCCCCGCACATTATGAAAGACGCTCGAGAAGAAATCCTCCTAAACTGGCCACATTTAACGAAAGTATGACGTCTCCATGATGTCCAGGTGGCGTTTTCTTATTTTTAGAGCTAAAGTAGTGCGCTTACTTTGCACATAATAAAGAACATGTTCAGGGGATCCTACACACATTTTAGCCGTCCTTGAAGCTAGTAGAAACAGCTCTATAATGGCAATTTCTCCACCGGCATATACGCAGTTGTGCCCTGCTGACATTGTTGCAGGTATGTTACCATGTACTATATTTGGCGAGTTTCATTATGCGATATTCCACTGTGAAGTCAAGAGTCTTGTCAAAGCTGATGATACTCACATTCATTCATTCATTCATTCATTCATTCATTCATTCATTCATTCATTCATTCATTCATTCATTCATTCGTTCACTCAGTCAGTCAGTCAGTCAGTCAATCAGTCAGTCAGTCAGTCAGTCAGTCAGTCAGTCAGTCAGTCAGTCAGTCAGTCAATCAGTCAATCAATCAATCAATCAATCAATCAATCAATCAATCAATCAATCAATCAATCAATCAATCAATCAATCAATCAATCAATCAATCAATCAATCAATCACAACAGCGACAATGTATTGCTACCCTCACTACATACTGACGTGTAGCGCCAATAGCAGGTTAGACTGCACAGAGGGCATTAGCTTGGAAGCAGAGAACAAGAACCAGGACCCCTAGAAAATACTTGTCTTTGGTAGGCGACATCTCGGGATAAAATTTAAACCACTAGTTTCATTCAGGCGCATAACACAAGCCCATTTGTGGCCTATGCCATGCTTGTCCAATACCACGGACGCTCGTACCAGCTGCCAGAACTTGTCCCACGCAACGCTGATGCTGGCGTTTAGCGACAAGCATGAAGATACGAGAAGATGTTGCAATACAGCGCCCACGTGATTTTTGCGCCACATTCAAAATTTATCGCAAGGGCGGACCTTGGTGCATTTAGTTTTGTCGATTGCTGCGAAAGGCGTGAGGATTTCTGGCTGACGGCCAGCTTGCGCTGACTTTGCAGATTGCGCTGCAATACGAGGCCATGGTGGGTGTTGTCAAGTCATATACAGTATTCCGCCAACCTTGGTACATGCGCTAGGACAAAACTGCTTAGCTGTTCCAGAGCCGTACATGCTCGAAATTGCCTAACATTGTCTGCTGATGTAAATGCTGTATGTAGCTTCTTGAACAAGGGGAATTTGAGAGGGGGGAAATAAAGGAGCAAACAGACGCAGACATGCAAAGAAGAAAAATGCTGCGCTTTGGGGAAAGAAATACTTTGCATGGGTGACGGCAATAGGATGAGGACAGTCTCCTTTTGCCAGCACCTTTACTGAATAACAACGAGAAGGTCAACTGTATTCTTTGCTAGCCCCAGAGCAACGATGGCAGAAACTACAAGCCACACTGGTATTGTAAGTGTCAGCACATGCAGTGAGCGAATATGCTGACGTTTGCAATGGTACCGGGCTATATATATATAACACAAGAAGCGTCGTGCGCCTCGGTCGAAGTGTTAAACAGAGTACGCAAACGGCAGTGTCCATAATTTACAAAGGGGATCAGCACAAGCAAGGGAAGTTCGTGTTGTGCGACGTTAACTCTGAGTTGTGTATTATCACAGGGTGTTGCAACCGGACCAAACCGAACCCGCTGAGTGGACACCTTTCGCTAACTGTGCTTGGTAATGTATAGCGTTGGCGGTAGCCGAACAAAAGACTAAGAAAATTCACGCCCCTTCTCGGATAAGCCCTGCAATCTGTCGCCAGATGAAGAGGTGACGGGAAAAGGCTGCGAGCGCGTTCACACAACGACAAATACGAAACACATCACCACAGTCTAGAAAACGCCGATACAGCGCCTTCCTTTCAAGGAACGGGTGCAAACAGGCACACGCGCGTACCCTGCTCCGCTTCCTCCAGCACCTGCCCTCGCCAAGAAAAATAAGTAAAACAAAATAAGTATAAATAAAATAAATTCAAAATGAACTCCGAATACGGTCTCCGAATGTGTACGTGTCACACATGATATACTGTTTCGTATCTGCGTCCTCCCTTTGTGCGGCTTCCTTTCCTTTGTCTTCATTTCTGTCTTCCTTTTGGCGCGCTGGCCACGAGCAAACCAGCTGAGGCCGACGTCGTTCTCGGCGGCTGGGACGTTGACAACTTAACACTGGTACCGCGCCAGCCGAAGGGAACGATGCGTAAATGCCACCATTCGGTCCGGCGCACGGCGGCGACGGAATTCAAGCGGGAGGTTGTTTCTCGTCACGCCTACAGAGTATGTCAGAACTGCTTGGGGACTTGTGTAGCGGCCCTGTTCTTGGAATGTTGATGTAACGTGTTCATTGAAATACTGTTCCGCTCTTGTCAAAGGATAACATTCAGGAAAAGAAAAAAGAACGAGTCGGGTAAGGGTAATATCGGGAGGGGTATAAAGGGGTGAGCATGGCGCTTTTAGATGCGTTCGTTTAGCTGTGAGCGACGGACGGGGCGGCATCGCATGGTCCACGAAACAACGGTCAGTGGTGGCACTTCTATTCGTCACGCGGTAAGTCGACGCACAACCGGAACGTTCAGATTTCCACCCATACCAGTTCCGTTGCGCGGCCGTAAAGAAATTCGGAATATTTAAATAAAACAGAATAGGCGCATTCTTCCACGTTTGCACCTCGTTCTGCCATCGTGGTTCGAGTGTGCGACCGTTGGTTGGACAAGCAAAACTTTATGCAAAATGTATGTCCAGGAAAAGCTCACGCATCGACGACACGCCTCGGACTCCAGAATATGCGATGTGTACGTGTTTTCGGTCTTGTCTGCAGCTTATTCTGTTCTTGTTCTTAGTTTTCGTGAAATGTCGGCTAATACTGTTACAAGGCTTCCTTCAGAAGCATGATAAATGAGCAGACGAACACGAGAGAAACGCATATAAACGCAGGGACACGCACACCTACACAAAAAAGAAGATAAGAAGAGAGACAAAAGAAAAAAATTCAGCAGGGACACTTAAGACTGCTTACTTGTGGGAATGCGAAAGCATTAGAACCTATTGGTGAAATGTTCTCGCTTGACGTTTTCTACAGGCTCTCAAATTCTTTCTGCTGATTCGGTTTTTGTGTTTGCGTATGTATAGGTGGCAGACCGGCTCGTTTATTACACTCATGACGTGGCACCGAGAGCCCATCGCAGTAGGCACAGCACCAATGAGATCCGAAGAGCAAGTGACGCGCAGAAGGTAGCGCGCTCATTTTACACACTCAATTTTACAGACTCAATTTTACACACGCACATTTCCTTCTAACAGAAAATATTTAACATTAACTTTTTTATTCTTTCTTTCTTTTTTACCCTAATTACTTCAAATATTCCGCTGTTCTGATACCTTTCTTTTTTATCAATGGTCACGTATATTTCGAAGATTTTTTGTTGTTTCTATTGTTCCATTTATGGTCATGTCTATTTTGAAAATTTTTGTTGTTGTTTATATTGCATGTTTGGGTAAAAATTTTTTGTCCGTTACTGTCAATTTCGTTTAGTTCATTTAGTTTTTCTGCATTTGCTCCTTGCAATTGTATAATTTCGTCCGTTAGAATTATTATAACCCCTAATCTTGTTTTGTATTCTCCAGTGCTTACTTTCTTCCATGTTTCTTTATATATGATTTGAATGTAGTTCTCCTCATTGCTTTGGAAAACGCACATCTATAAATAACAGGAGGTCCCGATACAGTCTTTGACTATGGGACCTCCTTGTGTATATTATTATTATTTATAACCTGTTCTCTATAATGAATAAATCAATTTCAATTCCAATTCCAAGACGTGGCGCCACCTGCTTCCCATTGGCTGAGCCGTCACGTGCTCACTGACGCACGCGCTAGTCCTCCCCTCCTTTAATCACCCGGATAGCTACGACGGTACGTCTGCAATGACGCATGCGCTAGGCACACCTCTGGACAGCCAGGACCGTGGAGCCGCAGTGGCGTCGGGGAAGCGTGCTCAACTCTCAACCCTGAGGCCCGGGTTCAATCCTACCCAGGACGAAAAGTACAAAATTTTCTTTTCAAAGCCATTAAATGGAAGCTGAAGAGTCTGTCGAATTGAATAAGGCGCTCATATACGGATGCGGGAACCTTATAAACCATGCACGTAAAATTTTGGGCGGAATTTTTCACGTAGGAACGACGTAATCGCCGGTTAAAATTGCGCTGTCGATCCCCCCCCCCCCCCCACCCCCGTCGAGGGCTGCGCGCTGCTGTTTACGCTGACGATGCGAGCGAAGACCGGAAACCGCGGCGTAGTGACATCAACACTGGTGTTCCGCTCTTTCGCAGTCTCCGCGACCGTGCCTGACCGCGCTTGTTTCTGCGTGCGTGCCGTCATAATCTGCCTCGCTCGAACCTGCATTCCTTTGTTTGTGCGTATGTAGAGTGGTAGTTGACGTGCGCAGCATCAATGGAAGTGTTGGGCCGATCATGCCGGCGTTCTGTGCAGCCTACGGTTGCGCGAACACCAGCGGCCGCGACGATGTTCCATTACTCCCCGCAAGACAAGAAGCTTGCAGCTAAGTGGGAGGCTGCAGTGAATCGAAATAATTTCAAGCGCTCAAGAAGAACAGTGCTGTGCTCTAACCACTTCGATTACTGCCAGAGTTTATCAGTAATGCGTGAATGAATGAGAGTATGACTTTCTGCTAGCAGGCTTTCTAAACGCAGCGCGAAAAGGTCGGGGCAACGAACGCACAAAGGCGGGACGGGTGCGGGTGGACAGATTGTAACTTGTCTACGAAGACCTTATGGATACATGAGCTCGTCCAAACCTGGATTTTGATTTATTGCTAGCTCCTTAGTGTTAGCACGCTGAACGGAAGGTACATGTTCGTCACCCACCCTTGACGCAGGTTTCATCGCAAACCGCCGTTAATTTTCTATTCGCACATGTGTTGTCAAACAGCCAACATGCAGCTACCATAAAGCAGTGCAAGTGTAAAGTTTTCATGTGTTTGAAAGCCGGCGCACACCAGGACGCTGGGCTCCCCCTCGCGCACCGAAAGAAACCGGCTGTTTCACGTAGCGGACGGAATTCGCCGCCTTTACGGCTTCGGTTACGAGTAGCGTGCGGAAGGCTCGCTGATGAATGACACTACACGTGCTACAACAGCCGGAAAACTTCTCCCGCATGTAAACCGTCTGTGTATATTGTCGACAGCTTTGGGGCAGCGCACAAATGCCGACGATCGCATCCTTCCTTACGGTCCCCGAGGAGGCATGCAGGAGCATAACAGTACAGTTGTTTGCCCGGAAACGAACTAACTGGATCGCTGAATACAGCTTTGCAAAAAACATACTCACCAAAGAACATTTCTAACACGAGGAGATGCTAACACTTCGTTTTCGTTCGCATCGAAAGTACTGCTTGCTACTAGCATCTTTTGCTTCTTGGAGAGGCCGGCTACGTATACATGTAGAGAGCAACGCCGAACTGCTCAGAGAAACACAAGCTTTTGAAATTTACCATTACCGTCTCACAAAACCACAGCGCCAAACCACCTTGCAGCGTGCTTTATGTGTGGCGGCAGCGGCCAGTCTGGACGAACACCAATGTTGACGTCACGAGGCTCCCGACCAATCACAGGCGGAAACGAGGCGCGCGAGCTGCCCGAGTCTGCTGCTGCACTTTTCGTCGAAATAAAATCCGTTTGCGCTTTCTTTCGCTCAATTTCGATGCGATATTCGAATTCGGAGGGTTGAAAACCATTACGTACAGGTCTTCACTCATTTTTTCAGGAGAACTCTACAGCTTCCCTTTAATTTACTTTGTTTGCATGAACCTCCATGAGAACCTTGACTTCAATTCGAGCATTCTTGACGTGTTTTTACTCTTTGCTCCGTCGGCCATTTTGGTACCATCGATCGGTCACGCCGACTACGCCGAGGGATCTTCGCGTAATGGGGCAAATAACGCTGTCGCATTAGAACAAAAATAAGGCAGGGATGTTAAATGTAAAAATTCACCGACGATTACGACACTCCCTGGTGCGAAATTTGAGCGCAGCTCTATACGTGTTTTGATTTCACGATATTTTGGCTGGTGCGGACATGCCGTCTGGCGCGGCACGTTGCAAATGGAGCGAAGTGCGGCACGACTGCCACGCTGATTTGGAGATCGTGAGAGCCAGTGAGTACGGGACGCATGTGCGCGACTCACAGCAGCCGCCGCCGACCAACCTCCCAGACGATACGCGCTACTCTGGCGCCATCTCGCAGCATTGCCGCCGCACTACGCT
Source organism: Dermacentor variabilis (assembly GCF_050947875.1). Lineage (NCBI taxonomy): Eukaryota > Metazoa > Arthropoda > Arachnida > Ixodida > Ixodidae > Dermacentor > Dermacentor variabilis. The sequence continues at coordinate 38,255,665 of NC_134569.1, forward strand.
TTTCTTCTCGCGCTTTCGCCATACCCTCCTCCGCTTTCCGCCTCGTGGTTCCGCTGCACCCTCCTCGCGTCTGTCATCCACCTGTGGCCTGCGCATTGGCTGTGCTCGTTCGCTCGGTTACGCCGAGGTACGACGCCGAGGCGCGCCGACGGTTGCCGCAAGAATGGGCGCCTAAGAGGTGCGCCCTGACGCAATGGCGATGATATGTGGGCTTACTGGCACAAAGCTCAGGCTGGAAAACTATCTGGTTGGCTACACTCTTTTCTTTTCGGTTCACATTAAAAACTGCAAACCGAGTAAGGTTGGGCTAAACGCCTTTTGCAACACATCAAGAATGCCCACTAGGCTGGAGGAAGGCATATAGGGAAGAGAAAGGAAAGACGTGATGACGCATGCACGCGCACGGACAGCGCGCAGTCAAGCGCGCTCTCACAGGCCAGTCATTCTCAAAATCACAAAACGTACCTTCACTACCTGTCGCGCCAATGCATCAAAGGAGACAACTAGAGTAGCGTCTGCAAAGAGAGTGGACGATCCTTTAATCACCACAATTCACTCTAAATTGATTGTCCTTGTAAATCATGCCTGGAAGAGTGGCACAATAGGTGGTCGATGTCCTCTTCATAGCGGCAGACATCACATGCAGCACTGGCAGCCATTCAAATTAGCGCGGAGTAAAAGACAGAGAAAGATGCAAATATGGATGAACAGGAAGCACTGAGTCTCTGCTGCTGCGAGCCATATTACAATGTATGGAAACTCGAGTCATCAGCTATATTGTGCGTTTCCAGCTGGACAGTTCATATCCCTTTTTCTCGCCCTTTATGTTCGTGTTTTGACGGCGCAATATGGACCTTTCCTTCGGGCGAGGAGGAAAGGGCGCGCGGCGAGCCTTTCCTCCTCTCTGACTTGTGCGATCCGGCGCGGCGTTGCTTGAAAGTATTGCTCGCGTGCGGCGAAACGATTTCGAGATATTTTAGAACGTGCTTTGTGAAATTTACGCAATGTCCGTTCATATAAGGTCGTCAGAGAAGCCTTTCGGAGCAACGCTTACTACAGTACGCGGAAATATCTCTTGGGGGCGCGGACATGTGGCGCGCATTATCAGCCGCGGTGTGCGTATATGTTGTAAAGTATTTTGCGTATATGGGTTTTAATTCAATGAAGAGAACCGCTGACTCCGTATTACCAGCATGGAATGGTAAATCTGCTCACTATCTGATCGCTTGGCGTACGGTCTAAAACATAAAACATAAGAGCGCATGCTCGTGTACGGCCAACCTAAGGCAACCACGAAACATCTAAGCGGCAGGCGCTATCACATATTTTTCATGCACCGGCATCGTTCTCACGCATTTCAGGTCTAGTAGGCTTGAAATCAATATATGTCTACGCTAACCTTCCGTCATACGGCCGATGGAGCTGCTCAACACAGCGATCACTGCGATTGGTGAACCAGCATAATGCATATATAAGCTATGTGCTTCGGCATTGCTTTTTTTGCCCTGTAAAGCCATAATAGATGACAGGGATCGCATAAAAAAATGCGATGGCTATTTGTGACGGAAAAATTTCGTAATACGTGTGAGTGCGTCGTAGAGAACGGAGCGAACACAACTGAAAAAAAGAAATCGGTTATCCTCTTGTTTCTCGAAAAAGAAAGAAAACGGGCTAACGCCGCAATACCACCTCGCGTAGTCACGCCGCACAACGTTTATAGATCTATAATCGTTGATGCTGTATACTTGGACCATGCGCTATATAGTATAAAGATATCTGTAATCCAGCACCTACCACTGCTTAGGACGCTCGCGCAGTTCTTCAACGGTCACTTTGCTGGACAAGCTTAATTCGCACTGTAAGTAATGCTGTTATTACTAACTAAAACAATTTTATTCATGGGTGAAAACTTCATCTACCGAACCAAGTAGTCACGCAATGTTATCTGCAGCTAACAGTTTGGACGCTTGTCAAAGTATAACAGCACAGTTCCTATCGTAGCATAACGGTACCCACGCTGTTACGATCGTCGCGTATGTTTCATTGCTCCTAAAGTGCAGCTTAGAACTAGAAGATCATACCGCAATAAGGTCACATTAGTTAATGGAACATTCAGAAATACACAATTGACTTCCGATGATGATTGCTGGCTCAAATATGCGCGCACACATCGCTCTGCGTGCTCGGTCCACCTCAACGCCAGCAGAAAGTCCGGCCATACCGACTTAACCACTTCAGTACGTCTCACAGAACGGTTTACCACGTAGAAAACGCACACCATACTAAATAGACCGCACGAGCGCGAAAACAAACGCCAGAAACTACTGCCGAGCGTATACACCTGCCATGCAAGAGAGAGGGCTCGCCCAAGCCAGCATGCCGACTGCCGATAGATTACGCCACTGCGTAGCAATATGGTTGTGATTACAATACAAGGCCGTGAAATACCCCGAGTGGCCGAATAGAAATATCTCGGGGTATGGATAAACAACGGGCGGATGTACACGGAAAAGCACGAACAGTCTCTCATAGCAAAAGGGCGAAGAGATGCCCGGGTAATGAAACATAGGGCATTGTGGGGGCCCTACGGGTATGAATTACTGAGAGGTATTTGGAAAGCAATAATAGTGCCGGGGCTTACTTTCCGGAATGCCGTCATGTGCTTAAGGGCTGAAGTTCAGTCGAGACTAGAAGTAAATCAGAGTGCTGTTGGAAGATTAGCACTAGTTTCACACGGGAAAGCCACAAAAGAGGCAGTACAGGGGGATATAAGCTGGGCATTGTTCGAGGCACGGGAAGCTCAGAGTAAAATCCTATACGAAAAACACCTGAGGACATTGCACAATAACAGATGGGCAGCTAAGGTATTTAAATACCTATACAGAAAGAGCGTTGACTCAAAATGGCGAAAAAGAACTAGGAGGCTAACCAGTAAGTATGCCAGACACGAGGACGGAGAAAGACAGAGCATTAAACGACAGGTTAAAAACGTGGAAGGTAAAAATTGGATAAGTTCAATGGAAACGAAGCATTGTGTTGAACTATATCGGTACTGGAAACATCAGATCAGGAAGGAAACGTTTTATGATAACTCAAGAGGCAGATATCCTGCCCTGCTCATTGAAGCTAGGTCAGGATATCTTAGAACGCGCAGATATAGAAAGAAATTTAACGAAGAAGAAGACACATGTACTGTGTGCAGTAAATCTGTGGAAACAATAGAACACCTCATACTAAAATGTGGTTGTATCCATCCCGATGTCGATTCGGGCACAGTCATGCTTCTTGGGGCCCTAGGGTGTAGAGATAACAATAGTCATGTAAATAAATATCTAGCGGAAATTAGCAAAAAGCGATTGAAAGATTGGTGGCTCAAAAGCAAAGAGGTGACATAAGGTTAAAATTGTAGGAAGTAGTGTTTAAACAAAATTGCGAATTTTAATAACTTACAACACAGCTAAACAAAAATAGAAAGCTGAGCATGGTGGCAACTGCCATCACCCCGTTTCAAAGGGGACGCTCCTACCTTCCATGCATCCATCCATCCATCCATCCATGGTGGCGCCCATGAAGAAGCTGCAGCGTATATAAAATGCGCAAATTTGCTCGACATGTCCTCGTTGTTGTAAAAGTGTCATATTGTGAAGTTAATTGTACAGAGCAGTGATTCAAGGTGTATTTGATGTCATCAATTTTTTACGTATTTTTGAAGTGTATAATTCGAAGTTTTATGCCAACAGGCAGAATAATGGTGCATTGGAAAGCGCGCAAAGGGAGCTCCACAGTATTCAGGCGCCAGAGTAATCAGACGAGGCATCATAAATCGACGATGTACCGGAACGTACCAAAAAAGACCTCAGAGGGGAAGAGATGTGCCTGATTAATGTACCTTGCCAGGGTGAAACAGCAGATACGCCGACGCTCGCTGAAAACAGCGGTAAGACGACTTTCTAAAGCACAAGATTGATTGTAGGCACAGCGGGTATCACTTCGCAGACACTCGCACGGAGAAGCGTAGCAATGGTTTGTGGAAGAGTGAGCTGGCGTCAAACCGGAGCTCCGTAGAATCTAGGGCACTCCAAATTCAAAAGAACGAGTCCAAAAGAAGTCTTATGGTTGGGAATGCAGCGCTAGCTGAGAAAAAAAAATTTCAGAAAAGGTCGTAAAAAATATAAACAAGGAATTAAACAAACAACCAGAAAACAACCAGCTTCTCAGCGTTGCAGAGCGCAATGTCCAGAAGTAAACAGCCCAGCAATGACACCGAAACTCTCTCGTGCTCTGCCGGGAGCTGCTGCCAAAGAACTACAGCAATTTTTCAGGTGCAGGGATTTATCGCATTCAGTGACAAATTATGAACCAATTGACAAAAAAAGAGATAATATAAATGTACGTGCGCTTTCATATATTTAAGAAACTAGGGTGCAAGCTCCTGAAAAAGTTAACAAATGAGAATTAATGATGCACTGTTTTCGTCGCGTCTTTATACTAAAAGCAGGGGGACGAAGTTTACTCGGAACATGATCTCGATAAACAAGAATGCGTCGCCAAATACTATGCAAGCATCTATCTCAACACAGAGTCATTGCTCATGCCTGTCAGCGCGCGGTGGCACTGTTCTTGTGTACGTTATGTACGTAAAAAACGTACGTTATGCTACATTTTGTTAGCACTGCGGACATCAGCAGACAAACGAGCTTTAAACGTAAAGTCAGAGATGTAAAAAAATTATACTTGATATCCGTAATGGACACTAAACCAGCCACGGAACTGTGTTCGACAGCAAGGAAAAAAGAAAAGAATGAAATCAAACGAGAGAAGTTGCATGAAAAATGCACAAAGCAATCTTCGCTACTGTGTCGAAGTTAGATCAAGATGTCCGAGTCCATCCAGTCTATACAGCTTATACATCTGAGCCCATATTGAGAAACTACCAGTGTAAATTATTTGTGCTAAAGGCAAAGATCAGTTACGAACAAAAAAAGCGTTGTGAATTTTGTCCCTGGTTCACAGAAAAAGAAAAGACTGCGAATAAAAGAAACCTATCTTTGCGCAGCCTTGCTCTACGTGAATTGCTTAATTCTCCTATGCATGCAATAGACCTCAAGGTGTTGTAAAAAACGAGAAGGAATAAGAGCTTGTCATTACAGTGAAGCTTGATTTCAGAGAGAAACGTTGGCTTCTCCAGTTCACTATGCGTCAGACAGCCCTCCTACTTTGGTTCACGGACATGTTTATTTTCCACAGAGCAAATGTTGGATAGTTGATAGAAACGGTTATTACCTGATAGAAACGGTTATTACCGAAATTTCTCTAAATTTCGCGCCTTTAACCTTGCTAAGACGGTGCATACATTTCGCGAAGATTCACACCCCTGCGCTGAACTTGTTAGCCGAATGCGAGTGCTCGGAGGGCTGTGCTATTTACCGTTCAAATGAAGAAGTGCTCCATATCGATAAGTACTAAGGGGCTCTAGCTTCGGCGTTTATGTTAGAAAAGAACCTAAACCGTACAAGTGATGCCTTTTTATTTTTCTTAGATATTTAGTTGCACGATATTTCACCACCTCTCTCTCTCTCTTTTAAGGTGGAATAAATGCAATCGGTTTTCATCATTCTTATTTGTTTCATCGTCCCTTGCTCTGAGCGCACGGCAGACGGTTGTCGCTCACCAAAGGAATACAGCGTGGCTCTGCGTCTCTAGCATGCACTCCGACATAGCTTCCTATAGAAATGCAGCTTTTCCCGCGGCCCCATTTTTGTTATCTGATTCTATCTGCCAGGTGCCGATCGAACTCTTAAGCAGCGATAAAGACAAAGCGAGAGAGAGAAACTTCAGAGGTACAGAACTGCACCGGGGCACTCGCCCCCGGGAGGCTTCGGTCGCGCATGGCTACGGCTCGTGAGGTCGTGCGGGACCTCACGAGCTGGTCTCCGGAATCTACGCTCGACAGCCAAGCTTCCCTATGTTCCCTATTCCCTATCTTACCTATTACGTAGCAATGATTTTGTCCATCCAATTTATTTGTTATGATTTTGAAAATGTTTGTAACACATACGTCACTGCACGCCATGCATCTGCCTTTCCTCGACGTTAAAATGTGGAATTCATGTTTGGATGACGTTAATCCGGTAATTGCCTAGGACACAAAAGATTAGGACTAAATCAGTGTACACTGATAAAGCATTGTTTCAGTACCCAATTTTCGCCTATTTCGTGGTAATACGTGGATTATTAGGAGCCAAAATCATGGTAAAAGCTTTTTTCTTTCTTTACCCCCATAATTTGCGCCATAACCACAGCGCCGGCACGTCAGTGTGACTTCACGGAATGCAAAGTATTTATGCGTATTTCAGCCACCTTGGCTGCGTAAACGCCCTTGAAACACGCTAAGTTCAATCTTTCACTCTTATACAGTGCAATATAGTCCTTCTTTACCGATGAAAAATGAAATAGACCGGAGCAAAGGCTGCCAGAATCCATGGCCTCATTGCTAATGAGGGATAATACTATAGACAACTCAAGCAGCTCCTGGAAGGCATGAAGTAACTAGAGGGAGCCATTTAAGCAACGTGAAAGTTTCAACTGGCGTTCTCGCGCTGTCGCTTCACTTTGGGAGCCGAGAACGGCCCTTGAGTTCGACCCTGATTGGCTAATTGCCTTGATTTGCTATTGATACTGATTGGATAACGTCCAATCAGTATCAATGGCTAATATAACTTCCAATCAGTATCAGTAATTGATAAAGTCACAGTCGTCAGATCTGGAAGTCTGGAGAGTTGACGAAGAGGCGCCGCGCGACGACTTCGCGTCCTCGCCGGACCAGCAATAAAGTTTCTTGCCTCACTCACTCGCTCGCTCGCTCACTCACTCACTCACTCACTCACTCACTCACTCACTCACTCACTCACTCACTCACTCACTCACTCACTCACTCACTCACTCACTCACTCACTCACTCACTCACTCACTCACTCATTCACGTGTGTGATTCTGCGACTTTATTCAAGTCTTAGCTGCCCTTGTGTGTTGCGTTGCTTTTACATTTTTATTTCTTAAGGAACGCAGAGTATTTATTTCACTCTAAGCAAATATGAATATCTTTTATTGATACTTTTTTCTATTTATGTTGTTCTCTCTTTTAATGTTCGCTTTCTTTTTTAGTTAACATTTCGGCATAGCAAGGCCAAGTTTCCATACTATCGCAGTTCAAAGGCCTGGCAGGAGAGGGACGAGTTGTCCTTTGAGAGAGAGAGAGAGAGAGAGAGATAGCTCTTTATTAGAAAAACAGAGAATTTTGCCGGCGCATATATAACCGCTGGCATGCTACTCTGCATAGGGATGGGGAATGGGATTAAAAGATTCCAGAAGAGAGAGGGAGAAAAAGAGCATAAAAATAAATATGAAATGTGCGAGTGAACCTGATACTAATATTTACAGGTGACATGGCGGGTAAATTGAGGCTTTTGTGTAGGAAGTGTGCAATTTTTAAAGCTTTCCTATTAAACCAATTTCTGTCAGCTATTTGAACAATAAATACAAAAATTGGACCTAAGATGCTCGGTAACGTTAACGGTTCGTGGCAAATCATGTCCATTTGGTGCTAAAAAATTGTCTCTCGTCGCGGTACGCGGAACATTCTAGTAATATGTGCTCAATTGTCTCTAAGTTGCGACAGTTATCACAGTATGGGTTAGTGGTAAGCCTGGTGCGGTACAGATAATTGTTCGTGTATGCCACACGAACCTTTGGGAGCCATCGTTTCGCATTTGTATCTGGCTACGAGTGCTCTCTGAAGCATGACACTGCCGGTTCCAAGCACGTCCCCATCTTTAAACTGCTCACCCCGGTTGTTGGCCGGCAAGCTTACGCCAGTCAGCAAGAGTCCGCTGTGGAACGGCTATATAACGCTTCGAAGGCGTGTTTGCGTAGGCATTGTGTTCCTACGAGATGGCTCATAACGGTTCGCATCAGTTGTCGCATAGTTGCTGAGGCACCACTCGCCGGCTCCGGACAGAAGCGTCGCATAGCGGCAGAGCAAGACGCATGTCGTCCACGCGCTACTATAAGTATGCGACGAGTGAAAAGCCATAGAATTATGGGCCCGTTTCTCTTATTAACTGCGCAGGTTCGTCAATTTTAAAGTCTATGCTATTGTGAACAACTTATTAGTATAAGATCAGTTCAAATTAAAAGAGCTTTTAATCACGCCGAATGAAACATACAGTTGGCGTCAAAAGTTAGCGGGGTGCAGGGTCCATGAAAGAAACGGAATATTTCTTGAACCTAGGCATGGACCTTCAAGATTAGGGCCACGATTATATTGTTTTTACTCAAATTCATCTCCTTTTCGTGCTTCGTAGAGAATCAGAACCGCACTCCGCTGACGTCATCGCCAGGATTGGGCAGCCGAGAACGGCGCATGATAAGAAAGAAATATAATCAAGCGTATTGAATTATAACGGCCCAAGTTTGCTACCTGCACGCGTAAACCAAGTGCTCGACTGCTTTAGTGGCTGCAACACTTGGCTGAAACTGCGCCTGCATTAGGCATCGTAAGATCAACCTTTTCCCTATGAATCGAAACATGTGTTGAAGTTACACAGGAGTCGACGAGGGGTGACGTGCTTTCTGTCTCATGTCGCCTTACGCGCATAGGATATTTCAGCACGCTTGGTGATGCCGCCTACCGATCCCATTTTGGATGTATAAATACATAAGTTAACTGTTATTGTAAAGAAGGCTAATAGGATTCAAGATAACAATAAAATCCCAAACTCCGTTACGTACAGGATCACGAGTGAATAGCAATGTCTTTCCAATGCTACTAGTATCGTGCTTCGCGCTTTTCGTCAGTGATCAAAGTGACGCTCCGCACGCGTTATCAAGGGATCAGCCGGCCGAGAACGGTGGATGACAAAAGTGGCGTAGAATTGAGCGAAAGGAATCGCTGCAAAATAGCGGCCCAGTTTGGAAACGTTTCTAATAAATGTGTTTCCAAGCACCGTGGGAGTGAGAATTCAAGACATTTCTTTGTGGTTTTTGAGACTTGTGCAAAATCTCATACAATGCGATGCATGAGTAGGGTGTCGAACCCATTGCAACCCTAACTGAAAACTATACCATAACGGCAATTTAGGATGGAACTGAACCCGAATCCAAATCGATATTTTTGGAACGTTCCTGAACCAGAACCGAAGCTGAACTGCAAAAAGAATAGTAAAGGCTAGCGCTTAATGCCGGTTAGTGCTGCGGCACGAAACGATGCAGGCGTATAACGTACACGACAACGGGCACTAATAGTTTACCCGTTTCTTTGAATAACTACTTCTTCAATCGGCACAGCCTACTAGCAGATTGTTACGACTCACTAGTTACGTAGTGCGCGAGAATGGGCACTGACAATGGGTATGTACTTCTAAATCAAATAAAATCAATTTATTCCAGTTTTCTTACAAAAACTGAGGGCGGCAAGAAAAGAGCAGTCTCTACGACCGCTTGACAAGCCTCGCCACCCCTACAAGAAGGCAGTTTTGCCGCGACTACAATAGGTACATGAAAGTTCACACATATCAGTTGATGACACATGAAAAAGCAAAACATATTGCATATCAGCAAGTTTTTTTTTCTTTGTGCTCACAAGTAATGATTAGATATAGTGAAAAAATGAATGTTCATATGATTTACAACTTCACACATTTGCACACATTGCAGGACTTAGCCTGCAAACGCGTTTAAACGCGGACAGTCGCGGTAGGCGTACTGTGTAAGATGTCATAGAATGTCGTGTTCAGGTATTTAGGAAGCATATATTTTAGTTTGGAAAAGCCATAGTTTGTTCTGCAATGGCGTAAGGTATAGGTAATGTGTTTTCGTGTCATGTACGGAGTCTGATATGGTGTAAGTACTACAACGCTGGAAAAAAATGTGGCGTTTTCGGCTGTTATTCTTTTGCAGAAGGATGTAAACCTGTAGTCGAACAATCTATTTATGTGTATTATTTTTTATTCCAGTTAGACAGGACGTGTCGGAGCGTCATATGGCACATTAGCAATTATGCGAAGTACTCTCTTCTGCAAATATGCAAGCTTATGGATGTTAGATGCAGTAGTTCTTCCCCAGACAAGGAAGCAATACGACACATAAGAATAAAAGAATGCATAAGAAACATCCAGCTTTGTTTTGGCAGGAAGAATGCGTTTGTTTCGCGAAATGATCCCAATGTATCTCGAAAGAGCTACGCAGACTGCCGATGCGGGCGTCCCTGGACATGGTAGCGGTAAATACAACACAAAGTGAAGTAAAAGCTTCCGCATACTCGATGGGAGCATCGTCTAGATACAGGGATGGCGCAATGGGTATTTTTAGCCCCTTTGTACGGAATAATAAAGCCTTTGTTTTTTCCTTGTTGATTTTTAATGCGTTAAATGATGACGAGTCAAATAGTGCACGGAGCTAATACTGTATTTGCGGTTTCAGTTAGTTCTTTGATGTTGGGCGAGGAGAAAAATATGCTGGTATATCGTCTGCGTTTATGATGCATTTAACGAAAGGACTGATATTGCATATGTCGCTAATGTATACGTTGAATAGAAACGGTCCCAACAGGCTTCCCTGTGGTACGCCATTGGTTATTGCTAACAGCTCGGATGAATAGTGATTTGAAACAACATACTGGGGGCGGGCGCTAAAATATGATTTAATGAGACTGAGGGCATGTCCTCGTATGCCGTAATGGTCAGGTTTCATAAACATAGTGTCATGATTCAATGTGTCAAACGCTTTGCTGAAGTCGACAAAGACGCCTAATGTCAAAAGGGGAGCTTCGAAATTATTTAGTATGTATTCTTTTTGGTCTAGTAAATCATGCTCAGTTGATCTATGTTTTGCTAATCCATATTGGGAGTTGGTTATTATAGAGTGTTTCAGTAAGAAATTGTAGTACCGTCGGTGCATTATTCTTTCTAAACCCTTTGAAAAGAAAGGAAGGACAGATATTGGCCTGTAGTTTCCGAGAGCATTTTTATCTCCTTTTTTATAAATAACCACGACATTAACTACCTGCATGGCTGTGGGAAAATCTCCTTTGCTCAGCGCGGTATTGTAAATATGCGCGAGGCAAGGTACAATGAAAGGTAGTACGTACTTTACGGGTAGACTTTGAACATTACATGAGTCGAGACTCCATGTATTCTTTAAGCTTTTTCAAACCGAATAAACCTGACTTTCGTCTGTTGAATTCAGAAACACTGAGTCCTCGTGTGTGTCGCTCAAAAAACAAGATACGCCTGGATTAAACTGACTGTCTCCAACCTCAGTGAAATATTTATTGAAGGCAATAGCAAGGGATGAGCCAGCAACTTCTTTGCCATCGATAACCAGGCTCATAATGTCTTGATGTTGACTACTTCGGTTTAGGAGAGTATTTAAACGTCTCAATTTTTCTCAAGGTCTGTGGGATAGATGTATATTAAATAGGTTGTTATAATAGGCAGTGCTTGATGATTTAATGCCCTTGTTTAAATGATTCCGCAGGGATTTATAACTGGCCAAAACTTCAGGAGATCTACTTTTTATGAATGCCGCAAGCAGTTTGTATTTATTTTTTACCAGTCGCACCAGGCGTGCATTCATCCATGGTTTTCGTGCTTTTTTTAGAGGGTGTTACCTCAACGACAGGGAAACAGTCGTTATATACAGGAAGAAATAGCCGAACGAACTCGCTATAGGCGCCATCAGCTGTTGCCTTCTAGAAAACAGGATTCCAATCGATGAGTGAAATGCGGTTGCTGAATTCCTCAAGACGGCTTTGAGAAACGAGCTGCCGACGGACGTTCATAGTAGACTTAATAATAGGTGCGTTTTGTAGACAAACGAAAATAGGAAGATGGTCACTCCAATCGGTGGCAATATGACCGGCAATGAACGAATGTTCGCAATTGGTGATCATTTGATCTAAAGAAGAAGCCGAGTGTGAAGTGACACACGTAGGTCCGCAATTTGTTTCTAAAGCCAGTTGTTTGTATGGCGACTTTCATTTGTTCTTGCACCGGGCTGTTTGTGCCCTTATCTACGGTGAAGTCACCCCCGATGCACGCCAAGGAATTTTCGGAAATAAAAGATATCTCGCGTTCGAAGCTGCAAAACAATTGGGCTATGTTACCACGTGGAGGTTGATAAACGACGCAGAAAGCTCAACACCTAACTGTCAGTATTTCTATGTTCTCGCCACTTACTTATGCGGTGATCAGATAGAATACCGCAAGAATACGTTTCGGTCATTAACATTGCTACACTCCCACTCCGCTTCGTAGTACAAATAAGAAAAAAAATTATCTGTACCCGGGAAGACGGATGACGTCTCCATCTGAGCGGAACCATTTTTCTGTTTGTAGAATAACATCGAAAGGACAGGCTAGACTATCTAAAATATATGGTAGTTGGCCAGATTTCTTCCCAGCCGATTGCATATTGAAATGTATGATTTTTCAATGTTTGTCTTTGTTTCGGGAAAATATGCACTCAGCTGTAAAGGCGTGAAAAGTGCTGATTCTTCCATTGCGAGTATGGAAGGAGCCATTTCTACATATGTTGCTGCAAGGCATTGTTTAAGTCATCTTCGACAAGTCAGCTTGTGAGTTAATTTAGACAACTGAAGGGTCATCAATTTGGCGGGCCACAACACTGCCGTTCCTCGTTCACACATGCTTCTATGAGACCTCGTTCTTCCTTGCGATTGCAGCACGCAGAATCTTTTTGTTGTGTGGTGTTAGGTGTTCGTTTAGACATATTGGTGCGAGCAATCTACATGTCCTTGTTTGTCGGCCACAACGTTTTCGCCTTCTGCAGCACTGCGTCCTGTTGGACGCGGGATTTGAATTGGACAACAATGTTTGAATTTTTATGGTTACAGGTAGGTACTTAGTGGCAGCATTCTATATCTGACTCTGCGATGGGTTCATCAATTGTATTTCCCAAGTTTGGGACAAGAGTAAGAACGTTCTCCTCGTCTTGCTTCAGTACGCCCTTAATCTCAACATTTGATCTTCGTGAGTAGTGTTCTGTAAGATTAAGCTTCCTCTCAAGTTATTGTGTGTTGTTTTCAAGAGCTGCGCACATCACGCGCTGTTGCTCAGTTTCTTTCTCTAGTTTGGCATTTTTTGTTTTTTCAATTTCTAGTTGCGCTTTCAGATCCTCAATTTCAGCATGCGCGTAGTCAATGCTCTTAATCATTTCCGTTTGCGCATTCCGAACCAACCGAATTTCGTTCCGAAAGTTACGCTCGACAGATTCTCGTGACGCTTTTAGTTCCTGCTTGAGCTCCTCTTTCAAGATTGCTAAATTGGCTCGCAATTCTTCCTGCACCTTTGCCACGTCTGTTGTCATCTTTAGAACAATAGTGTACAAACAAGCTTGAACTTGGCAGCAGTGGCGACAGACAAAGAAAAAGTCTTAATCTGCGAAGTATCATGCACTAACGTGCAGAAACCAGGTGAAGAAGATAGTTCGGCGTTTCTTTCCAATGCGTCGTCGCTACTGCCAAGTGATGCGGAGAGCCGGCGACAGCGCTTTTATAGCCAGGTTGTGGTAAGTCACTGCTGCAGAAGTACGTCACGGCTGCTAATTAGGCCACCTCAGCAGAGACGCTTGCACTTCTGAAGTCAGCCATGCCAGTTGTGTTCCGCAACCGAAACACTCTTTCAGGGGTTCCGCGGAATCTATAGTTTTGGTGACGCTCCTAATTACGCCATTAGGTTAACATGTTATAAAGCTATATAGATAAGCTAGATAAACACGGAGAGCGGAAAACACGATGTCCTCGAGGAGAGACATGAACGAGTTCAGCTGCATGACTTATTGTAACTATAACGTTGAGGTCGCTGTAGTGACTGCCGCCACCTTCTCAGTGCAGGGGTTACCACGGCTGTAAACGGATACGCGAAATCTGCTCCTGTTACGTGCCACGGTACAAAGCGCGTTTGGTGCACAGCCAAGAAGAGCACAACGCTTCCTCGAGTTGTAGAAATTATTTTTGGGGGCAAAATATGTGTGATTTTGACTTCTGTGTCAGCCCTTCACCAGCGCACGACTACGTGCAAGAGCAGATATACGCAAGAAAGATGATTAGGCACAAATCGTCCTTGTTGATCGTTCATAAGTATAAATGTCCTCACCTGCTGCTAAAACAAAAAAAAACAGTATATATTAATCGAAATGTCAATTGCTGGCTTCTTCCTTTGCTACAGACTAGAAGTTTGAAGTTGTACATAATAAACGAGTTTTGCGCCAAAACCACACGCACAAGAAAGGAGACAACACGGGCGCTTACTTCAACAGTTTAGTGAGCATAAAAGCGTACTACAATATATACACTCTTAATCTGGATCCACATAAGATCCACTTAGTAGCTCGAACTTTTTTGCAAAAGAGTTCCAATTATATATTTGGAACCACGTTCCACATACTTTAGAAAGTAGATGGAACAGTGCACCAGTTATTTTTACTTATCGATTATGTGGACCATCGTTCCGCATAAGAGTATATGGAACCCGGTTCCAAATAAAAGGGTTCTTTCAGTCACTGGAACGTTGATCAACATAATATAGTCGTGGATATATCCGGTGCGCCGTTCCAGATACCTTCAGACCTGCTTTTTATGTAGAACGGTGTTCTAATAGAGAGGAAACTGTCTATCGGTTCCCACTTCTGCAATATTTCTGCTTTCCCCTGTCAGTACAAACCGAGGTCATATGCCAAGCAGGCTGATGTATTTCTGTCAGAAGGAAGCCACCGACATTATTTTGACAGCACAACCTTGGCATGTGGCCTGCGCTGATACCAACAATTGGAAAGTACAACTTTTAGCAGCAGTTTGGTCCCTGGCAGTTCCCAACAGTTGTCTATTAGAGCACAGTTCTATATAAAAGGTTTGAGGTACCTGGAATGGCATGGTGGAAACTTTGGCTTCGCCTGCGGGATCCTGTTCTAGCCTTTAGCTGCATGTAAAAGAAACAAGGTACCTAAATTAAATCACCTACGAAACAAATTATTACAGTACTTTTCAAAATGAGCAAACTTTATTGAGTGGCAGTACTGCGTACACTTAAGACATGTTCGTGTCAAATTTCATAGAAAATGACTAGTCAACAAGGAACAAGTACCAAAAAAGAAGACTAGGCTCTAAGTGGCATTCACACATATGCCCCAATATTAAAAAAGTGGGTAATAAAAATGGCCCGAGACATAAGTGCACCACATGCAAATAAACTTGCACATCGGCTATGGAAAAATAAACATTAAGCAGAGACTAAAATATGCTGGCTTGTCGCAGGAAATAACGCAACTTAAATGTGCAAGTACCCGTGTGCTATTTGCCGAGGTTACGCATCCCCTTTCCAAAAGAATTCAGTACTCTAAAACTATACGGAAAAGGCATAAAAGAATGGGCTTGCACAGTTGAATTATCACAAGACCAATGAAGAATGTAGTGGATGAGTTATTAAAGGGAAAAAACACTGCAAGTCAAAATAAACAATAGAACATTCGCACACAAAAACTTGTTAGAAGCACGTGGCAAATGTTACAACAACATGAACACTAGAAACAACAGAGATGGCAGATTACAGATGTACGTATCAAACAAAGCTAATTGTGACGAAAACACTTATAAGCACCCTGAAGAAGCCTCCCACTCGAGGCAGGTTACTTGCCCCAGCATTATGTAGTTCGGTATAACTCATCCCAAACATTACCCCGAAAGCTGGTGTAAATGTTTATAAAATATTATGCACGAAATAGCTGGAAGAATGTTACACATTTTAAAGATTCAACAAGGCAACAGCGAAATATAAAGGTAAGAAATTCTGGAAAACAAGTGGAACATTTTTAAATAGCCAAGAAACTCAACCTTGAAAAATACAAGTGAGATATATTAAAAAAAACACGAAAAAAAGCAAGCCAGCTTTGAAACATGCAGTCGGCGCTTTGCCCTAGTGATAAAAAATTGTAAAAGAAGGCACGTCACAGTTTTGCAGCTGACATGCCGCTTCTACCTACCAAACATTTAGCATGTGAATATTAGACCTGACTGCTTCAGGTTTTTCAACAGAGACTACCTTAAACGACATCAGGCCACTCTCAAATGGCTCACCCCTCACAACAACTGTCTGCACAAGTCACAAAAGCTGTCTAAAAGCGTATGGGTACAACAGGTTTAAAATAAAATATACAATCAACAGGAGGATGACTGCTTCTCAGGTGATGATGCAGGTGGTAAAGCCACAATGTTTTCCTTGCGGGCAATATTGAAGTTTCCATTCTCTTTCGAACGCATGGGCCTGGTGGAGACCTGTTGCCAAGTTCTCGCGCCTTTAAAGAAAAGATAAGCAGCAAATTTTAACTACACAATGGCTTTAAATTGTGGTGTTCGTGATAATACCCTTATTGCAAAACTAATAATTTATTTCACTATGATTTGTCGGTTTCTTTTCTTTCAACCCTGCAAAAGGGGCCAGTGTGCAGAAAAAATTCTATGAGCATGCAGCAGTGACAATTGCTTAGTGTGAATGGAATCACTACTTCATTTCTGGAAAAAGCGTTACGCTTTTCCAGTTGAATGACCTGTACATCAATTGGCTTTTTCAGCCTCGAGGAATTTTTAGTTACCAACCAAACAATATATTAATCTTTGCGCACTTCATACTTCATGCACCTTCGCACTACATATAAATGTCCTCTTTACTTCATTATGTGCTTTCTAGTGCAGTTATGATGCTTAACATAACAAGAAAGCCAAGAACCTGTCCATAGTTTTGTTTCTGTTCCTCATATTGTGAAGACAATACCTTCAGATGAAAGTTCATTTACTGTTAAAAGAAAGTCCTGCAGCAATTCTCTTTGACTCAGTGGTTTGGGATCGTTTGACTGGCCTACTCCAAGAAATAAAATTGAGTTCGTTTATGAACACTTCGAAGGTGGGAAATTTGCAAACATGATATAGAAGATTGTCAGTTTTGTACAGGCCCCTCGCTTCATTCCCAATGGGTTAGCCATCTCCACATCATCGCAGTAGACTAGTAGCTCGAGTGCATTCCTTTTCTCTTTGAACAGTGCATGACTGCGAAATCTCGTACCATCATTAAAATCTCTGAGGCAACCATCACCAGATGAGATTGGATCCAAAAGGTACTGGGCTGCCTCTGGGTGCCTCAGGTTTGCCAAAAGTTGCCTCAGTGGTATGTAATAAGCTGTACATACCTGTATACATACATACCAAGCTGTTTGTAATAACATGTACATACCTGTACAAAATTTTTGAAGAGAGCTTTTCATCGTTGCTGTTTACAATAAGCAAGAAATGTACGCTGCTTCATTTGCTGGGTTTCCTAATCCACAGCAAGCCTGGTCACTACCAAAAAAATATAATGCGACGCTCTTTGATATACGCATGACAAAATTACTCGCATATAGCCACGGGAAAGTGTGGCAAAGTTTATAAGAAAGTAATACAACGGCCCGCTTCAACATAGTTCTTTTCCTCATAAACGCCAGCTCTGCAGGAAAATAATAAACAAGGGAGCAGCAGGAGACGGAAGGGCCATTCAGTGAGCTACAGTTACCATAAAGAAATCGATGCTTACACTGCGAATTTTTTCTTTGTTGAAGTGCATAATTTAGAAAAATAATATGATATCAGCATTAATACACAGAGTTTACTGCAGATACTGTGAAGTATTTTAAGTTCTCAAAGTTTAATTTCGTTCCCCGCTTCTGAATCGTATAGAGTCGACCATTCCCTGCAAACTGATATTGTTGTTTGCTTGTGGAAATCAAAGAGCCACACGAGCAGAAAAATGCAACCACACTTGCATGCCTATAAGCATGTGTAATATGCCGCAACGTGACCCAAGGGCCCATTATAGCTGAAGGCTGTAGTCATTGACGTATTGCTTAGGCGTTAAAAACTGTGTACGCACTAGACCACAGCGAGCAAATGGCTGAAAGTTGAACCAAAGCCCTTGTTTATATGGTGCTACTTGTTAGTCAAAAGCACAACACGTGATAGCCTCAACAATTATTTCGTAAACGAGGTGCCCAGAAACGCGAGCTGTCCACCAGAAACTCTTGAGCCCAGGCAGTTATGGGCTTCGTCCAAACAGCAGAGTGGGCACCGAAAGACGCCAGACCTTCTAGAATTCAAGTTATTGATGATTTTAGACGCACTGAAGTAAAATGGAGAGACGAGCTAGTTGTCGAACCTTCGTCATTGAAACTTAAGCGCGAACTGAGACACGCAAAAGAGAGGGCAACGACACCAACGCTTTGGTGTACAGCGCGTCTGAAATTAGTTATAGCAAGACCAAGTACACAAAGGCCGTTTGAGCGCCGCAGACAACCTGACAAGAGGTTCCTGCAAGTTCTGTTTTTCGCTAAGATATATTCTTTGCTTGCGTAGTTTAAGCTTTTTACGGCTTTGTTGCGCAGGGATTTTGTTTTATGTAAAATGACGACACTAAAAATCCTCCTTAGCAGTTTATAAGTGTCAGCTGTTGTAAGATAGCTTCACAGATACAGCCTAAGTTTCTGCAATCGTATATGCCATGTGTGCATGTGTCAAGCGCTTCTTCACCCAAAGAGCACCAAATTTATATGTGGTGCAATGTTGTAGTTAATGCACGATACACTGTACACTTCACTGCAGCACACGAGTTATCTGGAACAAGACATAAGCAAAAAATATACAAACGCACTGTCTAAAAATTTTACTGGAGCCTAAGTGGAACGATAACTGGATCATACAACATCGGCTCCCCCCATTTACGGAGTTTCATATAAGAACGATAAACATAAAGAAAACAGAACGAACGTTCCACATAAGATCCACTTAAATGTCTCGTTCCACTTATTAACAGTTCGGATCCAGATAAAAATATGTGCATCACACTTTTAACTGGAACTTATATGGAACCAGATTAAGAGTGTAGCGCTCCCAGACCCCGAGTGCATGCGCACGCGTACAAGGCACCAAGTAGATTCGGGTAAAAAACACGTTATCTGAGTAAGCGTGACAAATTTATGCTCTGCCTCGTACAGAAAACCAGATGTGTCACTGACACAATTCGGACCAGCTTTTCTAATATAATTAGCTTCCAAGGGTTGTCGTGCCGTTTACTGCCTGCCTCTGCCAAAAATCCTCACATCTCGGAACCGTGGAATACAATTCGGGCAAGCCCTGCAGTGTTCCACTAGCCGTCCACCATGATCAGGATGCATTTATGCTCACTAAACAGTTGAAGTAAGTGCCCGTGTTGTCTCCGTATATATCTTGTTTGTGTGGTTTTAGCGCAAAACTCGTTTATTATATCGGATAACCTACCGACCCAGCAGTTCACTCTTTTGAAGTTGTAGTTTGTGTAATACAATGTGAATGCGCGCTGTCTTCGACACCATCACATGCAAATTTTCGCTCACCACTAGTATTGCAGGAAAAACTCGAAGCAAAAATAAAATAAATAACTGACTCGGCTGCTGTCAAAGTAACGAGGGTGGAAGCTACGAAGACCTTATGCTAGCGCAGGGATTCTCACTAATTACCTTTGTCTTTAATATGCACGTTGCCCGGCACCTGTGTAATTCATTCGTAAATTTCTGCAACCTGTTAATGAAAATTGAATAGTACTGTGCAGCATTTCACCATGGGTCAATTTAAAATGGACAACGCCAAACCGGTTCGCAAGCTGGTTCAATGTTGCGTAACGGTTCGTGAATCGTTATAATTTTTTTATTTCTCCGAACTGGTAGTGAACCAGAACGAAATCGGAGTGGCGTTCAACCCGAACCGAGCCGGTATTGTTTCGGTTCTACACCCTAGTGGTAAGTGCACACTACATTTTTCGTGGTCTTATTTACACCTATATGCTCTGTCCATTTTTCTCTATAGGATACTGAATGAGCTCGCGGCGGGTGATCTTGTTCAATGTTCTCGATCTTTTGAGAGCTCAATCCGCAAATGCCACGGATAGTGGCCTTCAGGATAACCCGCTTATCAGGGCAGGTGTTCAGAAATAGTGTGCTAGAGCGGTTCATAAGAACCAGTATGGATTAGATGTGACGTCGAACACAATATTTGTTAAGGAAGATAACCACTGACGAAAATTGTTCAGAAGCGAGAAACTTAGGAAATTTGGTCCCCTATAAAAGTTGGGCCCCTTCTTTTTTTCCCAAATGCCCAGCTTCATTAACAAATGTCAAAGCATTTTTCCCGCGCTTCCGCAGAGTGTGGGTAATAACTGGCTCCTTTTACGTACATCGCCAAACAGTTATCAAAATTTCTTCGGCATTTGGTTTTCTCTTTTCCCCCGTGGAATAAAACGTAAGAGACGCCTTCTTGTAATGATGGGAAGTTATATAACCTCGGAGTATTCACGCATGACAATATAAAGAAACAAAAACCTGAATGAAACTCACGTCGCCGTGCTTCCTGGTCCTCGCGTAGGGCAGCTAAAGAGAGCGAAGACAACTCTAATTAGCTAATTGGGGAGACGAGCAGCAAATGAGGCAAGGAAACTTGACTTCCGCCTTTAGTCAAACCACTTCAGCTTGTTGACATTTTAAAAAAACCCTCAGTTAAAAAAAATAATGTATCTATATTGGAGACTGTGGAGGGATCCACGTGTAGACTTTCGTATGTCTCTGAAGTTCTGTCTTTTTTCTTCGTTTTTTTTTGTTTTCTACCAGCGGCTCACTCTTTTTCGTCTACCACGTAAACATACGGTTGGGAGCAGCCGTCGTGGCTTCGTTCCCTCCATCGCTATAACTTGACGGAAAGCCAAAAGCAATCCTTTGTGCATAAATTATACATGCGCATACGTGGCCTATTCCACTGCCTAACTAGATGAGCTAGGGCGCGTTCCTTAATACAAACAATACAAAGCAACAGAAGCAGTTCTATTGTCAAAGTAGCGGGCTGGCGATCCTTTACAAAACTGCTTGTTCCATACACGCGCACGGTCTTGGTAACCGAACGTTTTTAGCATAGCATAATTGTGTGTGCGCGGCACTTTGTTCTGTGAGGAGGACCTCAGATTAAATTATGTGCTTTATTTCGGGGGTTTAGTTACACGTACTTATACTAAAGGACTTTCGGGAACACCGACGTAGAATAAATGCCAAATTGCATATGCAGGTGCGCTTGTATGCACGAGTACAAAGGAGCACGACGTTTAAGAAAGCGCAGCTTGAAAGGATGAAAATGAGTATTGTGTAAGAAAAGCTCGCAGTAGACGTTGAAGTCAATGGAGACATGCTCTGGGAAAGAAAAGAGGCTGTGCGCGACAGTTATCTGCGTGCATCCGACTGTGTGAAGACCGCGTTCTGCGACTCCATAACATAGACAAGCACAGATCAGGATCACACATGCATAGCTTTAGAAAGATAACAAAGACATATTTTAGACTATGAAATCAAGCCGCTGCTACTTGGAACCAAGGTGTTGCTTTAAGACACCAAGATCAGTCTGTTAATTAATCATTCCATGAATCGTTTCCTGCATGATATGAGGTTGAATATTTATGAATAAATAAATAATGTAATTAATTAAATAATTGACAGCCTGACGACTGACTGGTTCATTTATTCATTTAGTTTAACGCCCACAAGTAATGCAGGGTTCATAAGATACGGTACAGTCGAGGGCTACGGGAAAATTTTGACCACAAGGAGTATTTTGTAATGTGCAAATGCACAAAACGCAGAACCCTACTGTACTTGCAATCCGCGCCCATCCAAACTTTGAACATCAGGACAATCAAAGGGAATATGTGCAGCAAATGGACAAAACGCTAGACGATGAAGCAAAGTAAGAACGACAGACGCGAGGGAATCTTCCGGCTCATCTGCTGCGACAGCAGGAGGCGTTCACTACGGATGCCACCATCTGGTAGTGATGATGAGTTTCTTCATAAAGAGCACGAACCTACTGCGGCGGACAGACTGAGAATTACGAGGTATGACGATACCATACAAATAAGCGCGAATGCTAAATAAACCAACGTTAAATCCAATGTAACCATCGTCGCAACTTCTCTAGAACCGCTCCTTTTTTGCTATCGGTACACAGCGTCGTCATCGCCAGCTACAGTACATATCCGCCATTGTGTCCTCTGAAGCACGTACACACAGGCCATCACTCTCTTAAGACTGTTTAATGCACTCAAACCCCCGCGAGTCACCAAGTGTCAAAGGTGCGCGATAAATCGGTGGTGAGCGCGTTTACGGCGCATATTACTACTGCAGCGGCGCGTGAGTTCGATTCGCAGGGAGGGTGGCAGGCGGAGTTTCGCATTTCCTCGCCCTGTATGGCGAGAGTGAGCAGGTGCCCTGACGTCAGCGCGTCACGAAAGGGATCAACGGACACACGTGGCAAACGCAGTTTCCAGCTTTCGGCTGCTGTCGCAGTAAAAAACAGCAGCAGTGTGGTGCTAGCTGGACCTTCCCCGCAGCTGGACTAATCTGAAAGGTTAGAACAAACATGCCTCCCGAAGCTCTAAGCACGCTTACATGTAGGTATACGGTACTAGCAGTCTTCACAGGTGCTGTCAGTCGCTCTTAGAATCGTACCATATAGTACCCTGTCGACGTCATATAAAAGAGTGCAGTGAGAGAGCTTTTGCTTTATTCGACATAAAAGAGCGCTAGTTGCTCCGTGTTTGTCCGCATAGCAAAATTTAGGTAAGATTGAAAGAGTAAGAATATGTGGAGATAACATAAAAAGAAAAGCAGCAGCAGACTAACTTTTTGTACTAACCAACTTATGAGACCTTACAAAGCGTTTTCTTTCTCCAAAGTGACAGCGCAGTATACGTTATTCGAGCGCAAAGTGGTCCTTGGTAAAAATGTTTTCTCCGGAGGGGTGAAAAGTACTCGAAGCTCATAAAGGACACGCTTTTCTGTGCACCGGCGTAACAAGTTGATTTCACAGTTCGTGACTCTTCTGGCCGGACGAGCTGCGAGATCCCCGCGTAGCAAAGAACGTTATTTGGCTTCAGTGAAGATACGGGTGCACTATCGGCCGAGGAAGCTCTGGCTGCAGAGGTCAAGGTATGGAGTACAGAAATGGGCTAAGGCACGTCAAAAAAGAGGCCCTCTGAATTATAATCCGCATGGATCGGTACTAATATTGCGATAACAAAAGTAATAACTGAATGTTGAAACACGGATCACATGACCCGCCGTGGTTGCTCAGTGGCTATGGTATTAGGCTGTTGAGCACGAGGTCGCGGGATCAAATCCCGGCCTCGGCGGCCCCATTTCGATGGGGGCGAAATGCGAAAACACCCGTGTACTTAGATTTAGGTGCACGTTAAAGAACCCCAGGTGGTAGAAATTTCCGGAGTCCTCCACTACGGCGTGCCTCATAATCAGAAAGTGGTTTTGGCACGTACAACCCCATAATTAAATTTAATAACTGATCACATGACGTGACATCATCTTTCTGCGCCGGCCTTGGTGTTGAGATCATTGGTAATGTGGTATCCTTGGTAACCTTGTTTCGTGCTTCTTGAGGACGACGGGCTTGTGTGAACGTCTGTGACTATTAATGGAATTTCTATTAGGCCACACGCGTTGGCGAACTCACCGCTAATTTCCTTCTTACCTTCCCTCCTTTCTCTCCCTGTCATCATTGTTTTCCCCTTTCCTGTTCCTCCGGTGTGCGGTAGCCAACTGGACATTATTCTGGTTAACTTCCCTGCCTTCTGCTTTTCTCTTTCCTCCTTGGTAACCTTGTGGACGGTGCTGCCCCAGGTACCCACGCTGGAGGGCCGACACTCATTTGTACATACCTTTTACAGAACCTTCCGCAGTAGCTTAGTGGCTATATGCGTTGCACTGCTGAGCTTGAGGGTGCGTGTTCGATGCCGGCCGCAGCAGCCGCAACCCAGTGGGAGCGAAATGCAAAAACGCTCGTGTACCGTGCATTGGCTGCGTGTTAAACAATCTCATGGTGTCAAAATTAATCCGCTACTCTCAACTACAGCGTGAGTCATAATCATTTCCTAAGCACGTAAGACCTCCGGATTTAAGTATTTGGATTTTTAATTCGTCGGGTTTCAACAACTTCCGCTTGTATGCACTCGACCCTTACTCGCTACCTTCGTCTAACACCTTGGTTATTCCGCTGCGAAAAAAACTTATTGTCACATATGGGCCGCGTTTTAGGAATGGTTAGTCATTTCGAATTGGAGGGACGAACCGCGCCGCATGCAATAAATGCCGGTATGAAGAAACAATGCAGTACCTTCTTTGCGATGTGCCCTGTGAGGTAGTCGCTCGGATGGGGTAGGAAAATATCTTGGGACTTTGGCCGAAGCACTCTTCTATGGTCGAATTCATAAAACTGCCATGGCGCGTTTGCAAGTGACTGTACTGTATACGAACGCCTCTGACTGCCAGAGCACATTTCTCTACGGATTCTCTCACACTGACTGGTTCTTTTTTCATTTTCTAGTCTGTTCCCATTTCCCTTTCCCCAATTGTAAAGCATAGCCAGTAGTGCCCGGCGTTGCTTAACTTTCCAGCACATCTCTCTCCTTTGTCTGTCTCTATCTTTCTCTCTGTCTTTATACAACACCTTTAGTTCAAATTAGATGCAGAATTAGCGCGATGAAAACATCCCTGTATTTAAATGTAGTGGAATCGGAGTTGTTTCCGGCTGATCTGATGGACATGTGGTGAAGTACTACAGTGATTCTATAAGAGACGCTCGAGCGGAGCACTTGCCGGGGTTGATAGCCAGGCTAAAATCGCCGGTCTCTACAACTAAACACCACCACCACCACCACATCATGCTGGAACCTTCTCTCCAGCATTTCCGTGACCGACAGTATATTAAGTTGGACAACCAACGCAGGACTGTATTTCTATGCACCTACGGCGTATCGGCAGCATAAAGAAATAACTTTCATTCAAAGGACGATCTAGGAGGTGTATCCGCCACAAGATTTATTCATCCGAGTTTGAGAAGTTAAACATGCCTGATCGATTCTTTTGAGACTAAACGAGACTCTGTCGACTTGGCGTTTTCTCCAAAACCGCATTTGCATAACTTGCTTTCCAGAAGCTCCGATTACCTGCATGCCTCTTGCTGCTGTAGATGTTCCCTGCTTTGCATGTAATTGCAATATCGACTCTCACACTTCTTTCCCTGAAAATAATGAGAAATGAAATAAAGCAACTGTACCACACAAAGAAAACAAAAGATTTCGATGGAGTTATTTCTTTTGTTTATCTTGTATTTATAGTTTTCTTTATTGTCAACGAATGCATCAAATGTTGAAAGGATGTAATTGAGCTTCAATTGTGTGTCGCCCGTTCCAAGCCGTATAGACGCTTTGAGAAGCATCTTGAACACAGAAAGTGTCACGGCTAGAAATTTTTCATAGCCAGTGCAACTTCGTGTGCCACTGTCTACAGTCGCGATATATTCGAGAATGTGCGCTATCTACACGAATAATAAAACTCCTTCGCATGGCAGTGTTTCATAAAGTTCTGCATTGATTTGTGCATGCAAAGTGAAAGCAAACGTAAGGGAGGTGTTATGCTACCCATGCGAAACCGGATATACTGAAGCTATAAGGTGCAAATCTGGCATAGCGACAGTTGTTGCGCGGTCGTCCTGAACCTGTCGCTCTTAGGCTATTACTCGTATTCCCTCAACCTATGGTCCAATTTTAGGTGTTGTAAGCATCCAAGGAGGATAAGAAATATTCGCTTTGTATAATTCAAAACTAAACAAAGCTTTATGCTCCTGAATAGCCTTCTGAATTTTTCTATTGTCCCTTTTCCCGAGGGCCAGGTTTAGTGGATGTTTCTCACGTTACATTAAAATGCGGTAAGCGTGTTGTGAAGCTTCAGCCTAATGTATAACTAGAAAGGGTGGATGACGAGTTTCAGCACTAAAGGACTCTAGGTTGCTTGGAGGACGCCTAGACGCACCCTAAGTCATCTTGACAGTAAGCGTTGAAGAAGCTCCTCAGAAGTTTGTGACAAGCCATGACGAATAGGTGTGAAATAAGCAATTTCTTGCTTTACGAGCGCATTATCTACTTCTAATAGTGAAGCGACCGTCCTCACCCCTCCCCCTCTCCCATATCGGTCCGGCTAGAAAGCGAAGTACGTGTATAAGTGTGTTGACGTGTTTTTTTTTATTATTGCGCGGATGTCCGAAGCCCAGGACAGTTGTTGGTCGAGAATAACTCCTCAAAATTTATGTTCGTTCACGGACATCAAAGTTTGCCCTTCGAAATTCAGGTGAAAAGCCTTCATCTGTCGTCTAATGAAAGGCAATACAACTGTCTTAGCGTATGAAAGACCCCTGCCCCTTTCTTTCAAGAAGTTATCAATAACATGAAGACCTTCTTGCAATTTCGTTTGACTGTGACTTATACTTGGTCCAGAGGCCCATATGCAGACGTAGTCTGCGTACAGTGAATACCGCAGGCCAGACGGTAGTTTTTGTAGTAGTGCCACCGTTACACGATTAAAAAAGAAACGGACTATGAATACTACCCTGCGCGACACCTTGCGCGATGCTGTGGTGATTGCTCTGTTTTTCGTTTGTTTGCGTAATTAGCTTACTTTCAGACAAAAAATTTGAACTCTATCGCAGTGATCGGCACAGAGACCGAGCTCTAACATACTAGCAAGTACATGTACGTGACTTACAGTGTCGAGTTGTCTCTGAATGTCTAAGAATACTGAGATTGGTATATTTCAACACACACGATCAAGTTGGACACATCTTACAAAGTCAAACACGGCATCCATAGCACAACGCTGTTGTCGAAACCCTGTCGCGTAGTCAGAAAATGCCCTCGTGCTTTCACTCAATCGTTGCATTCGAATGCCCACTATTTTCTCCATTAACTTACAATGACAGCTTGCGAGGCTTATGGGTCGGAAGGAGTGAACACATAGAATAGGCGTTTCATATTTAAGGAACGAAATACACCGAGCGACTTTCCATGAATCCGGAAGAGTAGCTTTTATCCGGATATTGTTAAATAACTCCATAATAGTAATTATATCTGCTGCTCCGAGGTTCTTTAACTTCATATACGTAACACCGTCTGGGCCTGCAGCTTAACTTTGCACGGCATAATGTAACAACACATTTCAGCTATCTAGAGTGAGCTCACAGTCAAGGTGAGGGTGCTGTGACGAAAATAATGCTCAAGCTTTGTGGTCTGCAAGTTCTACGGAACTTGCAAACTGTTGGAAAGTCATTAAAGCTGCTGGTCGAGTTTTGTGTCCACAGAATTGGTCAGCAACGGCTGCTTCTGATGCGCAGCTGTGGTTAGGGCTCGGAAAGTGTGAATATGCGTAACTGGGCCACTTTAAGACCGGCAACGAATCGCATTTTCAGAACTGCTGTGAAAGAAGACAATGTCACGCAATATTCACGCCATCGTCTCCTAGCTCATTGATGCAGGCGCGTGCGCGAGGTCGAATGAACATATTGTGCGTTGTTGTATTCGTCGAGCAGACTGCTGCGGCAGTAGTCAAATTCTGCCTGCCTTGTAATGTGTGTTACGTGTGATTTGTGTTACGCGTCAATTGCAGCGTATGCTTTGGGAACAGAGCCTTGTTTCGTGGAAGTTCGAGAAGAGTCACTTAATATATCTGTGAAACTTTCAAAGTCAGTGTTTTTTTCCAGTGCTGCTTGTTATGCAAAGAGCAAAATTCTGCCAGTTCGTATATCTTGAAAAGCGCCGGGCTCCTTATTGCGTCTCGTCTGCACGTTATAATGAAGTCCTGTTGTACTATGAAAACAAGCTTTCAGGAAACTTTGGGCCAAACAGGGAGACCGCAATTACCGCTACACTACTCAGTTACAGCTCTTGCACCCCTCATTAGGCAGCAGTTAAATAATAATAATAATAATAATAATAATAATAATAATAATAATAATAATAATAATAATAATAATAATAATAATAATAATAACGGGAGTCGTATAGGACACTGTATACGTAAACTTTGAGTGACCGCGCAGATGTTTATGCAATAATGACACCGCAATTAGTCCCAGTTTTGGCACAAGCTAGTACCGTTTCATCATATAGAAGCGTTGCGGAAGCTAAGGGCACTGCGCCGGGCTGCAAGCGAACGGTGATGCTAATTAAGCACACACGGAGCATCAGGAAAATTCTTTGACGCGCCTGCTGCGCGCTTTATCAGCATTTATGCTTTCCTCTCGCCTCACTTTCTTGCTGAATAAAGCAGAAAACTTTAATTGCTAGTGCAGGCAGTGGTTTGTTGCGTCCTTGGTTTGTCTGTTGCTTACGATCACTGCGAGATCTCGCCCGAGAATGCGTCCCTGGCTTGCAATCCCTCACGCGGGCTTTCTCTTTCGTCAAAAATGTTTCTGAAGCTTGCGTGCTGTTGCACGGACCTTGTGGAGCCAATGTGATTGCTCTGGCTTAATTTCGGGCTCATCGCGCTACAGAAAGTATTTATTAGAAAAAGAGCGACGTAAGCGTAGTGGAAGGACAACGAACGTAAGGGTAGCGCCTAGTAGTAAGCCCAGTAGTAGATAAGTGTTGAGGAATCGCTAATGGGAAATGTGTCCTTTCTGCGTGATAGGCTTGTGGTAATTTACAACCGCCGAGCGCGGGGAGAGTATGAGGGAGAGTATAGAAAAGAGTGGGCATTGAGGGCGGTTCATGACGCGACCGTCACTAGTAACTTACCAAGAAACGAACAATGCCTTGAAAGGTCCGGCGATCACGAAATCCTAGTTACCGATAGTCAACGCGCAGGCGGGCCACGCAGGAAATAAGGGAGGAGGAGTTGGCTTGCCGACGCTAGCTGCCTGACGTCGTGCTTCACTGTAGTCATTGCCCTTTCTCCGTGGACACAAACAGTGCGCAAAGCAAAAAGAAACAGAAGCAGGCATAAGAAAACAGGAATGAGACGTGGATTGGTGGCGACGGTTGATTTAGTTGAAACGTATAGGAAGGATACCAACAGATGCAGGTCAAATATGTGATAGAAAGGAGTGGTGGACAAAATGGAGTAAAGTCCTGTCACAAACTTCGAAAAAGTCAGGAGCCTAATGATAATGCGGCACAAACGACGGCGCACACTTGAGTGCCCGTGGGGAAAAACAAAGCGTGCCTTTCATGTTTCGCGTCCGATGAAGGTTTGTTGCTTTTCACTGAAGGTTTGTTGATGAAGGTTTGTTGATTTTCACTGAAGGTACTTCAGTGAACATGTAACATGCAGGCAATGAGTAGCTTGTTAAATAGGCGATTTCTTTTCTTGTAATGGCGTAATTTGATTTGTCATTGAAAACAATGGCACGCGGATTCATTTACATCTTTGCTATGCGATGAGGCGATCTCCTTCTGTTCGCTATTCTCTCAAATAATTGGGATCGAATTTGGCAATCTGTGCTCTTCACCGCCGGTATGGCAAAAAAAAAGCGATATATTGTCAAAAGAATCCATGGCGGTGTCAACCAAAGCCAACACGTGAGCCTGCTTTTGACCAACGTTGCTTTACGGGAGCGTCGTCTTCTCCTGGTTTGTTTCTCTTATATGCGCAGGGGCGGATTAGAAATTGCGAAGGTTTCGGTTCATACTGACACGTGTACTTTATCGGGCGACCACGTCTCGCCGCCTAACAAATGTAATCGCACAGCGTGGGATGCGCCTGCATGTATCCGAAGTTTCTGGAAAGTTATCGATGCTTCTATCCGGATGTCAGTTGTCGCCGAACCTTGTGTTATCTGATTTCATCGCGCGACGCGAATGGTGTAGAAATTTGTGGAAGGCACGCTGGTCCGAACGATTAGGCTGGAACATTCGACGACTGCTGTATAAAAGCCGACGCGCTTGACCCGCTGATCAGATTTTCGACGATCGCCGACGGTGTTCGCCGCTATCGTTGTTCTATAAGTGTAGCCTGTTTTTGTGGGCACAGGTTCGCCCAATAAAAGTTAGTTTTGTCTTTCACAGTATTGCTACTGTGTTCTTCAACGTCATCAGCACGTGACAATGCTTAAAGGATCAGTGCATGCTCGCGCAGAAAAAGTAAACACCTGACAGCTGAAGCATTGAAGTTTGCATCAGTGCTTAGAAAATCCACCTACGAATGGCGCTAGAAAGTGCAAAAATGATCTATAAAGCATGATCTTTCATAAAATGCAAAACACGCATAAAGCAAAGCACATCATGCATGCGCTAGGTATAGGGGTTTTCCGCATGTCACATAACGTGAGCGCAATATCACTTTGCCATGTTGCATTGTTCAAAGAAGGCATTCACATTAGTTGAAGCGTATCCTTTCCTTACTCTGTTGCGCTCTTCAGTGGCTTCATTTCCTTTAGTGTAAATGAAGGTACAGGACATGCTTGTATCTTGATGTGGTTTAAGCACTCCTTTTCTAACGAGGACCTTCAACAAATCACAACCATACGTGGAGGAACAAACTAAACTGATAACCGATGTATGCAGAGTGACATGCACGGAGACATGGTTTCGCTTAAACAAAGTAATGGAAGCATAAGCTCAAAAAAGTAAGAAGGACAAAATTGGTGTGCTGAACACAGGCTTCGGTATGTCTCCTTATTTTCCCTTTCGATGTGGCGCAGATGCTACGGTGACCATCCTGATGCTGCTAAACAGCCTCAACAGTTGTGTCAACCCATGGATCTACCTGTTCTTCAACCGGAACCTGGTGCAGGCACTGAGGCAGCAGGTGTGCTGCTGCTGCTGCCGCCAGGACAGGACGGTCGACGGATCGAACCCACGTGGCACGGGTGGACTCCTCCCTGAAATCACAACCCAGGGCACCGACATCAACGTCAGCCGCCAGAGCTCACCGGTCTGCTCGACACCGCGCAAGACCTTCGACAGCATCGACATGGGCGTCCGAAGGCACCCCTAGTGGCGCGCCAACGGCGACGCCGCCGCGCGCACAGGACGGGGTGCACGCACGCGGACGTCGTCGTCTGGCGCAATACAGATGCTGGATATGCACGTGACCACCTGCGCTGAGACCGAGCGTGGGAGTTGAGCTTACTGCTCTGACCTTTCAGCCGCCCTGGTAAGACACGCGACTGGAACAGTTTGCCTTCTGGGGCCGTGACCTGCATGCTCAAGCAATACAGAGAGAACATTGCGGCTGGAAATTCGAGTGACACCGTTTCAAGTGACGTGAATTGGGTGCTGTCAAGACCTTAGCGCCGGCTGTCACAAATGAAGAAACCTATCAGCGTGCTGCTTAGAGCGTGTCCTTGAATTTCCCGGCATCACCTGACTACGTTATCCGAGATGTATGTATTGCCTACTTCTTTCCTCGTCATCGTTTTCCTTACTACCCTCTCTACCGATGTAACGTTTTGTGATGACATTTGTTCCAAGCTAGGCACGTATGAGAGCAGACGGAGAAAAGTACCTTAAGAAAAAGAAGGCAAGTTCCTGCGGACGCAGTGTGACGGAGATTAAGTTTAAGCTGGTCAGCCACAAAGCACACCCGCGATAACAGTAGAAGGGTGCAATCTTCGAATTATGCCACAAAAGTTCCACAGGATCAGGTGATCAAGGATATTGGGGATTGCTGAGCCAGCCTCTACAAGTAAAGTGGTAATGGCCCGGAGTGTTCCGCGTTACCTCTGTGAGTGAAACTCGCGTGTGGTGAAGCGTCAACATGGCAACGCCACAAAAACAACGTAAGCGCCAGCAGCAACGAAGCAGACCTACCACTACAAATGCCATCGTGTGTACACAATGGGTGTCACCTGTAGACTGCGGCTCCTTCCCGATGGCTTCGCATCAGGCGTTCCCTCTTCAATGAACCAACGAAGCAACCTCCTGGGGTCTGTGTTCATCAGGTTGTGTGAGTAGGTGTGGTATAGTATAATGCTCAAGCCGGTTGTGTTTACAGGAGTGCGACAGGACGCAGCTGTGATCACCCAAAGACATTTGGACGGGCTATAAAGCAAAATGGGCAGATCAGTTTCCCTTTTTTCCCTAGAAAGGAATACTGTTCTTGGATACTGCACCTTTCCTTTACTTCCGTGAAAGCACATTTCACGGGATTCTTAGCTCTTGTGCGTGTGTGTGTGTATGTGTATACCAAGGCGCTGCGATCAAAGTGTGTGATAACTTCTGCACACAGTTCTTTGATTTTCTGGGTGAGGTTGTCGGTGTAACATACTTGCTGCTTATGTACACACACTTGTATGTGCGTGCGTGCAATTGTATCTGTGTTTTCACGCTAGCGTGTGTGTTTCATGAGTGTGTGTTTGTGGCGCAAAGAAATCAATCTTCACTTGTGAGCTGTGACTTCCTTTGGACCCCTCGCTGGATGGCGACCGGACGTTTGCGTTCGGATGTTTGGACTATAACCACGTTACTTCATTTGGCCTGCCAAACTTTGTTAGGCCGTGCGTGCTTTGAGTGGCCGTCCTATTGCCTTGTAGCTTCGACGTTTCGTAGCTTTGCAGAGCACTCCTTTTCTTCCTTGCTCAAGTCTACACGAATAGTTACAAGGACTGTTTCAGCTGTTTGTGCTTCGTTTGTGCAAAAGCGCTGTTTTTTATTTTGTCGACGCGTGGAGCGAGGTTTTCAAGGAGGATGCTGGATGTATACAAGACAAAGTAAAGTACTCTTTCTCAATTTTTGTTTCTACATGTCATAGCCGGGTGCTTTTTTGTGCTTCACTCGACACAATTTTTTATGGTTTCAAGCGCGTCGTATTCACATTAAATTGTCCACCATGTTGTATAAAACATTTGTAGTTTCATTTGTCATCAAGTATCTATCAAAGAGAGCAAAATAAAGTATTGTTCCGTGCACCTGTCGAACTTTAAGTTGTTTATGCGAATTCTCGAAATAAAACAACAGTCACAAAAACAGAAGTTTCAATCAACCCAAGAGCAACAAGAAGCTACTCTTGCGCTGCTTTCAGGCGCACATTTTTCTTGCCGCCATGGCACCGAAACCACACGCTACAATTATTCACTTGGGACTGTCCTAAAATGGTGGGTTGAGCATTTATTTCTTTAGGTGTGGTATTCCTGTAGATCATATCAAGCTGGCTACATTTGAAGTCCCCCACAATCTCGCTATTCTTGCCAATCGCACCACTTGGGTAGCCTGCGCAGTTGCCATATCCACAAATCTAAATATGCTGCGTCGGGGTCCCTTCATATGCTGTAATATCTCATGCTTAGTGTTAGTGAAACACTAAGCGCCTTTTGTTGCGAGAATTATTACAAGAACAAGAAAAAGCATTAGAAAAGCACGGTAAGCGAGACAACCAGCAGCACTTCTTTTCAGTCGCTTATGAATAATAATTATTAGGAAACATTTATAGCACCTTACCTTTTTTAATCGTATTTGTACACTCAGAACCCATTTTGGCAGGCGCTAGGTGACGACCCACAAAGAAGAATATTCAATTTGTGACTCACATGATAGCTCCCTCCGGTATAATCTGATTTCGAAGCGGGGTTCCCCAACAGCAGTATGACAGACTCGCTGACCTAGCCTAGTCTCACCGAACTTCGCAGGTGATCGCATATTGCCACTTAAAACAAGGGACGACGATACTAAACATGGTAGAGTCAACCCGGAACTGAACGTTTCACCTCTGGATTCCGCGTAAGCTCTCAACCGAGTAGGCCACTAACATTATTTCTTGACATGGAAGATCACAAATGCAAACAGCACAAATAGCAATTAAACCCAAAGTATCTCATAGATAAAATACATAAAGATTAAGTGAGCATACACATACATCCCGCAAGACCATCAAATCAAATGGCTGATCCTGAGCCGCAAACACATTATGTGTAAGTAGGCCCCAGGTTTCCGGAAAATCGAGCAAGTTGGTTTCAGAACTTCGCAATCACACGTCGAGAGGCTACGCAAGGAAATAGGCATGATTATGTATTAAGGTAATTCACTCAGAATTTTAAAAAGAGAAATCGAATTGAATATGGCTTGATGCCAGTGTATTTCCGTAGAGCTATTTCCATAATCTCAAAATCTCAAAAAGGAGCACAGTGTTTTCAGAATCTATAAAACACGAATCAATTTTCTGAGGTCGAGAAAACCGGTGACTATTTGTCGACGACGGCAAGAAACAGACGATAATTGCTTCCTTCTCCACTTTAAGTGGAAGTTTTCTTGAGTGTTATAATGAGGAAAATTGTATTGTCCCATAAGGAACGGACTCACTTAAGCGCGTCCTGATGACAACATTGCGTGTAAAAAGAGAGCCAGCCGCCAGAACGTGCCCACAAGTACATCATAAATTGCTTGTTTATAGGGTAGACTCGAGCAAACCTCAAAAATAAATATGTAACTGCTGACTATTGAGAGAAAAAAACCGAGGTGCTGCTGATGCATATTTCACGACTGATGACCCAATTATGCCCAGAAAATAGCGAAGCCGCAACATTTTCCTATAAAAAATCTGGAGGGGCGTATCTTTTGAACATCATAAAAGAAACATATTCGAGAAAGAAGTCATTTAACAAAAAGGCGAGCAAGCACTGGATGGCAAATTTCAAGTGCGACTAAAAGGTGACAACGTCGCATAACCCCACAACACGGCTTGAAAATAAATGTGGCAAAAGCTCGATGAACGAGAGGAAAGGGAATTAACCGAGGGACCCGATTTTTATTAGACATGTCATAAGAACCCGATAAACACTGACACCAAGGACAACATAGGAGACATTACTTGCGCTTAATAAATGAAATAAACGATAAATAAATGGAAATTCAAGTGGATGAAAAAACAACTTGCCGCAAGTGGGGAACGAACCTTCTCGTTGTGGGTTTGTGCGATTAAGTAAAGTATGTAGAGATGCCACTCCATCCATGAGTTATTACAGCGAACTACTGAGAATACTGTCGCCGTACTGAGAGGGAAATATTCTACTTCTATCGGGACCGTTGCTAAGTGCGTTGGGATCATGTACCATAGATCTAATTTATTCGAAATCAATGCTGCCTGTGAATACCTTACAAAACGCTTGTGTGGTGGTAATTGCAGCCTCGGAACTGTTATCAATGTAGACAAAGGCTACAGCACCAAACTATGCAAGAACGGGACCTCGAGGTCCCGTTCGAGAACTAATCGAGAGGGCGACGGGAGCAAAGCACACGTGAGCTTGGTAAGCGCAGTCTCCGGCACTACGACTTAGCCGCCTAAAGCAAGGTGTCCGCCGTAGAACAGGAAAT
Source organism: Dermacentor variabilis (assembly GCF_050947875.1). Lineage (NCBI taxonomy): Eukaryota > Metazoa > Arthropoda > Arachnida > Ixodida > Ixodidae > Dermacentor > Dermacentor variabilis. The sequence continues at coordinate 38,290,923 of NC_134569.1, forward strand.
GACAGATTAGAAACATGTTAGAACAGATAACCCGAGAGAATGCAACACTTAAATATGAGATCAAGCAGCTTAGGGCAGAAAAAACGAAGCTACAGCAACAAAGAAGGAATAGCAACACATCGTCCGCCAGTAGGAAGACGACGCCTAGTCGAGCTCCAACACCCGTTCCCACACAATCGAACGGTGAAGCACCACCACAAAAAAGGAAGTTGCAAGAAACAGTTGAGGAAAAGAGCGTCTTTGCAATCAGCGAGGTTATGGGAACGTTTAAAGAAATGTTAGACAGGTTACAGCAACAAATCACAAACAGGTATGTAGAGATTAAGGAATGATTCGATGGATTAGAGAATAGAGTATCGGCACTAGAAAGCACACCAAAGTACATTCGGCCGGCAGGTGCAGGGCTGGCAGAAGCAAATCGTATAGCAGAGCGAATGCGGTAGGAAATGGCAAGGCCACCAGGGAAGAAAAGTTACATCAACATGGGTCTGTGTAACCAATACGCGATTTGGCAATGGAACTGCCGCTGGTATCGTCGCAAGCGAGGAAACCTGCAGGAGTGCGTAGCAAGTAAGGAGACGCTAGATGTCACCGCCCTGCAGGAGAACACGGGGATGGCAAAATTATCGGGGTATAAATCTTACAGTGCTTCCGGCGATAAGGTGACCGTCACGACGCTGATACACAGAAACCTCTCGGCTGTCGAGCACCATACCGGTATGTGCTTCATAGGCCGCGTCCTGATTGATATAATTCCCTCCCAAGAAGAGAGAAGCCTATTTATTCTTAAAATATACAGTCCACAACGACACAAGCCCAAATTCGGTCCACCCTTCCGCAAAGCGTTGAGCGTAGTGGACAAGTAGGCGTTAGTCGGAGTCGGCAATGTTAACGCGCCACATGTGGCTTGCGGATGCAGCATAAAGAGCATTAAGGGCCGAAGCCTATGGGCAGACGTTCAGCACGAAGGACTAACGCTCATAACAGACCCTCGGGCAACAACCACAATAAGAAACAGCGTAGCGAACGACACGACACGACATCTCACATTTACGAAGAATGTAGCAGATTTTCATTGGATAAACATGCAGGAAAGCTTGGGTAGCGACCACTACTTCGTCGCAGGCCCGAGGAAAAAGAGGGGTAGAGAACTGAAACTTTTAGAATGGAACTCTTTCCGCAAAATCCGACAAGATGCGGAAGACACTATAACGGACATCGAGAAATGGGTAGAGAAACTACAAGAAAGCGTTGAACGAGCTATCAAAACTGTTCAAGAGGAGGCAGGGATAGAGGAGAGATACAGCGATTATTGGACATGTGGAAAGCGAAAGGTCGTATGCTGAAAGATGGAAAAAGCAAAAACATAATCGGAAATTAAGGAAGGTAATTGTGGAATTAAACAAGAAAATGGAGATATATGCAAATAGGTTAACCCAACAAAAGGGGGAAGCCACGTGCAACTTGATGGAAAGGCAGATGGGAATGTCCAAGTTCAGGAACGTTCTCCGATGCGTCTTGGACCCCGGCAGTACAAAAACCATACAAGGATACTCTACAAACGATTACACACAGCTACGATGGTACAGAAGCAGGGCTCTTTCGAGAGCTCCAAAAGATTTTCCTTGGAGATACGGATACGGAGAACGACTCCCGCATTACCTAGGTAACGAGAATCCTGATCTCGATACCCCCATACGGAGGCACAAGTCAGATATGAACTTACCAGGCTCAACCCGAAATCTGGACCAGGACCCAATGGGATAAGCAACAAAACACTCAGGAATCTCGACGATGTATCGATCCGAGCTCTCATGATGGACTACATGAATAACTTCTGGGAACAAGGTGGCATTCCAAGTCAATGGAAATCAACCCAAATCATTTTTATACCGAAGCCTGGAAAGAAACCACAACTGGCCAACTTAAGGCCCATATCGCTAACATCCTGCGTAGGTAAACTCATGGAACATATGGTTCTCACACGCCTCACGAGATACATGGATGATGGAGGACTTTACCCACATACCATGGTTGGATTTTGACTCAAGTTATCGACGCAGGATATTATGCTGAAAGTAAAGTATCAGATCAGAGATGCGGGTGGGAAAACTCTAGACACGAAAAAAATACTAGGTCTCAATCTAACTAAGGCCTTTGACACTGTCAGGCACAAGGGAATACTACAAAATTTGCAAAAGGGGAATGTAAGACGTAAAATATACGCGTACATCAAAGACTTCTTGACGGATCGTACCGCAAAGATTTCAATTGGAGAATGCAAATCGGAGATGCTCTAACTAGGTACCCCGCAGGGTTTAGCCCTATCTCCCTTTCTATCCAACGTGACAATGAGTGGTCTTCCTTCGAGATTCGAAAAGATAGAAGGACACGGACGCAGCCTATACGTGGACATTACACTCTGGGGGGCGGCTGGAAGCGATGGGCATGTGGAAGAGATCCTCCAAACAGCAGTAATCCTGGTCGAAGACTACATCAGAGACACGGGGCTGAGATTTTCCTCGCACAAATCAGAACTTCTGCTCCATCCAGCGGTCGAAAAAGCATTAGGGAAAGGCCGGGCATTGTGGTCACTGTAGAAGGCACCACGATACCAATAGTGGAGAGCCAGAGAATACTGGGACTCCGCATACCCTACAACGACCATAATGGAGAAACCATTAGACTACTGGACACTAGTGTTCAACAAACAATCAGATTAATACAGCGGATATCCAACAGCCACTACGGCATAAAAGAGCACAACCTCATCCTATTAATAGAAACATTCGTCATCACTCGTATTGCATATGTGGTCCCTTATCTCAAGCTCTACGCTGCATAGAAAGTCAAGATAGAATGCATTATTAGAAGGGCGTATAAGCAAGCCTCGGCACTTCCGGCAAATACATCAAACGAGAAGTTCCTGGCGCTCAGCGTGCAGAACACACTAAACGAACTTATTGAGGCCCAGCGAGAAGCGCAGTATTCAAGACTTATACAGAGTTTGACGGGGGCACACATCTTAGACGACATCGGAATAACCTAAGAAGCACAGCACGGACTGCGGAGTGACAGCTCAAGGAGATAAGGGAACATCTCTCAATACCCCCAATCCCCAGAAACATGCACCCGGAGTTTCAAAAAGATAGAAGAATCGCAAGAGCGAAAGATTCAGTAGTGCCAGGGACGTTGTCTATGTAGACGCGGCGGAGTACATAAATAGAGTATGTAGATGGTATGAATCAAGAGGGTGACTCCAGGGTTAGTAGCACTGTAAAAACAGGAAAGGTGGAGAGGTGGTGGAGGAGGCTACCTTAGCACAGGCAATAGCCTCCACGGAGGCTAACATCGTAGTCAGCGACTCCAAGAAAGCCGTTAAAGGAGTACTGACACAAAAATTTGAAGTCGAGATAACTTGTGAGATCAATTTAGTTGGTCACACACACATCGTCTATAAAATATCAGCAGCGAATATCGCTTAGAACATATTTCAAATCAATTTTAAAGTACGTGCGTGCAGCCAACCGCAAAACATAGCATCTCGTGACATTGACATCAAGCGGGATTGTAAATAGACAAGAAAACGCTACGTTATGTGGCTACGTCACGAATTTTCTTTGGCTGCCAAGCGGCTTACATGTGCTCTTCTCCTGTGTTGTTGCTTGTTATAGCTGTTTTACTTGTAGTGGGACGCACTCCGTGTCGCTGCAACTGCAGTTTTCGTCGTGTCCATAGGGATATTTCCCACACTATCAGCTTGACTGCGCTGCCACAACGTTCAACGCCGATTAGTTGTGTCATACCATTGATCGTGGCCGATGCGAGGATTTTTGTTGAGGCTCGTCCTCGCCATCGCCGGCCGCAATATCTGAGTCGCTAAGTGATTGGCCACGTCTAAAGCGCGAGACACATGGTGCGATTTTCCTTGCGATCTGTCGTACGGCGCGTCGTGTGCGACTTGCGGCATGCGGCCATTCGGGACACATAGTACGAATGAGCGAGCGGCGGTTAGCTCCGCCCAGAACTGGCGCCCCTGCGTGGAAGTTCGGAATGCTGCGTAACTTCGAACAGAAAGTGAAAGTAACCGTATTTGCACAGCTATCTTGTTTGAAAGAAACGATGACAATATAAACACGTCAATGCGAGCACTGTAGACGTGTTTCCGCAAGGCCACGTTAGCAGTATCGGATCCGTTGACAGCCGCCGATGGCCAGGAGCCGGCGGGCATAGCTCACTGGGCCATCCAATGCGACACCAGTTGCGCTTGTGACACGATCGCTTGCAGCTCGTATAAAGAAGCGCCTATGTTAGTCGGCACAACGCGTATACAGCTATGTAACGCCTAAATTGCAGCACATTTAATTTCATTGGCGCCGACCGAAGCGAACGAGCATGCCAGGCGAGCTTGCGATCGCTGGTAGACGATGTAGGCCTAGCTCGCCGGCCGTCTATCCGGGGCCGAGGGTCCTTGCGATGCGTCCGCAGCTTGTAATAAACGGCCTAAATTCGTCAGCACAATCAATGCCTGAACATTTATGTTTCTCTTAAGTGAAAATACGGTTAATTTTCCCGGTGCTGTTAGTAGCGATGAGTAAACACGCCAGTCAGGCGAGCCGCTTCGTACACAGAGAATTGCTGGCGCGTCTGCGCTTACCGCGTCCGAGTAGAAATAACGCCAACAATTTACTATTTCGCACAACGTTTTATAACTCGCACTCTTTCGAGGTCACTTTATTCTAGAAGTTATTTCGTGTCAGAAAGAAATTGTAGCCGATTTATGTGTCGCCGTCAGCGGCGGAAGAGGCCCGCGTTTCGACCAGGGAGAGAAAAAAAAACAGACATGATCAGAGCTGCGAGGCGCCCGCTCACCGGCCCCGCCCCACCGGGTCTACCACGTGGCCATGACGTTCACGCTACCGGCGTTGTCATTGGTTGCGGTCGTCCGACCGATGCGGCAGTCGCACGACAATATTCAGCAAGTTGGTCGCGCACGCTGGCTGCGCGTCAGAACATACGTCATGGCTTTTTTGCGAACACGTGACCACTTTGTTTAAATTCCCGTTTCTCCCGTCTCGTTGCTCTCTGGAACCGAAACTTCGACTGGTCGCTACAAAAAAGACTGAATATAATTACCTGTCGTGCTCTGAAGTAAATGAGGTTTCGTGCCGTGATTATTGGGTCATTAAGTACTTATCAAAGCAGAAAAAAAAACAGTGGATTTTTTTGTGTCAGCACTCCTTTAAAAACTATGCAAAAGGAAGAACCTCGCAGGAAGCACTGAGAATTTTAACCAACTTTCGTGAAAATCGAGACGTTCACATTATATGGGCACCCACACACTCCTTTCCCGGGAACGAAATAGCGCACAACCTGGTTCGAGAACTGACAGACCAAGCAGGTGTCATGTAAATACTGGGAACGGAAAGAGACCGGATGACCAGCTTTAACTAGATCAGAAAACACTATAAATTGGGAAAGGCCCACTTCCCCCGGCACACTCCTCGCTAAGCAGACGGCATTACAAACACATACATATCCGAACCCGTTGGCCTACCACCGCTACTACCCGGAACATTACACTGATAGATGTAGATTCTGTCAAGAAATGGCGGACCTACAACATATGGTTCGGGCTTGTCCTCGGGCACCCACTCAGAATAAAATACACAAGAGCAGATAGCAGTGGGTGACCATGTTGCTCAGTGGTGCACCGGAAGACTAACTTAACGCAATCCAGCAGGCCGAAGATACCGCCAGGGTTTAAGGGCTTGAGGCCGTCTTCTTGGTAGAGAGACCTAGGTCTCAAATCTGCTGTCTTAAAGTTTATTCCTCCGCCTCGAAACTGGTGCAGTCCTCAGAATTCGTTCCAAGTGCATACACCTTGCGAATTCACCAGACATTAGTAGTAGGTTGAACAGTGGCCGTAATGGTAATAATGAAAAAGGTAATTAACCTAATTATCTTATTTATTTAAAATATGTTTATTTTTCGTAGAAGTAATTAGTAATTTACAACAAGCATTAGAATTGTGCTATCTAATGCTCTAATATATATATATATATATATATATATATATATATATATATATTGTTGCGTGTGGAAAGACACAGACAGATGAGGCTATTTACAGGCTATTTACACTGGAGCCAGGCAGCCAGGCTGACACTCGCTCGCGCCAAGCGCACCGACCAATTTCGTCGTCATTCTCGCGGCGGCTCGTTTCTTGAGCATCGCTTGAGCATATCGTAATACTACCCCCCGGCGGCAAAAGCACCGTCACGGTGCTGTTAAATATCCAAGGCGCGTGGAGAGTTGTAGGGCTTGAGTCGGGCGACGTGGACGATGTCACTGGTTGTCACAGCGGAGGGCGTAGTGGGCGTGGCTAAAACGATTTCATAGGTGACATCGGTCACTTTGCGGAGCACGCGATATGGGCCTGTGTAACAAGAAAGGAGTTTTTCACATAGGCCAACTTTACGCGAAAGTGACCAAAGCAACACGAGGCTGCCGGGCACAAAATGGACATCACGGTGACGGAGGTCGTAGCGTTGCTTCTGCTTGTCTTGAGACACTTGTAGACGACTGCGCGCAAGTTGGCGAGCGTGGTCAGCATGGGCGATTGCATCACGGGCATAAGCGCTAGTTGAAGCTGTGGCGGACGGAAGCACAGTGTCCAGTGGTAGCGTTGGTTCGCGGCCATACAAGAGGTAAAACGGGGAAAAGCCAGCAGTTTCGAGACGGGAAGAGTTATATGCAAAGGTAATGTAAGGTAGAGCCAGGTCCCAGTCACGGTGGTCGTCGGAAACGTATTTGGATAGCATGTCTGTAAGGGTGCGGTTCAAGCGCTCAGTGAGGCCGTTCGTTTGGCGTAGGTAGGAGGTGGTAAATTTGTGCCGTATTGAGCAGGCACGCATGATGTCGTCGATGACTTTGGCCAAAAACGTACGGCCACGGTCTGTTAGCAATTGACGCGGAGCACCATGTATCAAAATAATATCATGTAGGAGGAAGTCCCCAACATAAGTTGCGAAAACTGGTCGGAAGAGCACGGGTTACGGCGTAGCGGGTCGCGTAGTCCACAGCGACTGCAACCCACTTGTTTCCTGATGTAGATTCCGGAAATGGGCCGAGAAGGTCTAAGCCGACACAATGAAAGGGCTCGGCAGGAATGTCGAGCGGCTGCAGGTAACCAGCGGGGAGATGGGAAGGCTTTTTGCGTCGTTGGCAAACTTCACAAGCGGCGACGTAACGCGTACGGAACCGGCAAGACCAGGCCAGAAAAAACGGCGACGTACACGGTCATAGGTTCGAGATACGCCGAGATGTCCTGCCGTTGGTGCGTCGTGGAGCTCTTCTATAACGGTGGAGCGGAGGTGTTTAGGTATTACAAGTAGGAACTCAGAGCCGTCCGGATGAAGGTTACGACGGTACAGAGAACCGTCGCGGAGGACGAAGAGGCGTAGAGTAGCATCGGCCGGAGAGTGCTCAAAACGGTCGATGAGTGCTCTGATGTAGGCGTCACGGCGTTGCTCGTCGGCGAAATGAAGCAGCTGTGATACAGAGAATATGCAAGAAGCACTGGCAACATTAGAGGAGTCAGAGTCGTCAACAGGGTAACGCGACAAGCTGTCAGCGTCTTGGTGCAGGCGGCCATTCTTGTACACCACGGAATATAAAAATTCTTGTAGCCTCAAAGCCCATCGACCAAGCCGACCTGTAGGATCTTTTAGCGAAGACAGCCAGCAGAGAGCATGATGGTCAGTGACTACGGAAAAAGCGCGACCGTAAAGGTAAGGACGGAACTTCGCAACCACCCAGACTACAGCAAGGCATTCTCGTTCCGTAATGGAATAGTTGCGCTCCGATGGTGTGAGGAGGCGGCTCGCATAAGCAATTACGCGATCCTGGCCACGCTGACGCTGGGCTAAGACGGCACCTACGCCATGACCGCTGGCATCTGTACGCAATTCTGCAGGGGCATCAGGGTCGAAGTGGGCGAGAATGGGTGGTGAGGAGAGAAGAGTAACGAGACGAGAGAAGGCGGCGGCTTCTGCGGTACCCCACGAAAATTGTACGCCTTTCTTCAAAAGATTAGTGAGGGGTCTAGCAATTGCCGCAAAATCTTGAATAAAACGACGAAAGTACGAGCATAGCCCTACAAAACTTCGAACGTCTGCGGCTGTCTTCGGAACCGGAAACTCTCTGACAGCGCGAGTTTTGTTGGGATCAGGCTGTACTCCGGAAGCATCAACGAGATGGCCCAGAAGAGTAATTTGCCGGTGGCCAAAACGACATTTGGACGAGTTAAGTTGCAGCTTCGCCTCTCGAAATACATCAAGTATAGTTGTGAGACGTTCAAGGTGAGTGTCGAACGTTGGCGAGAAGACGATGACGTCGTCGAGGTAGCAGAGGCATGTGGACCATTTGAAACCTTGGAGCAAGGAGTCCATCATACGCTCGAAGGTGGCAGGGGCGTTGCATAATCCAAACGGCATTACCTTAAATTGGTATAGGCCGTCAGGTGTAATGAACGTGGTTTTTTCTCGGTCCATATCGTCAACAGCAATCTGCAGGTATCCCGAACGAAGATCAATAGACGAGAAATAGCTGGAACCGTGCAGGCAGTCAAGGGCGTCGTCTATACGTGGGAGCGGGTAGACGTCCTTCTTAGTAATGTCGTTCAGATGACGGTAGTCTACACAGAAGCGCCACGTGCCGTCCTTCTTCTTAACCAACACCACAGGTGACGCCCAGGGACTCGAAGAAGGCTCAATGATGTTTTTATCGAGCATTTTGTTGACTTAGTTTTGAATTACTTGGCGTTCTGACGCAGAAACTTGATACGGTCATCGGTGAATAGACGTAGCATAGCCAGTAAGGACACGATGCTTGACCGCGAGCGTCTGGCCTAAAGGGCGATCGTCGATGTCGGAAATATCTCGGTAGGACGATGATACTTGGCAAAGCTATTCAGCCTGCGCCGAGGACAGGTCCGTCGCAACCATTTTCTTTATATTGGGATCGGCACCCGAGGCTGGCGCGAGGGGCCTGCTAAGCTCGCGAGAATCATCGGTCGATAACGCTGCCACGTATTGGTTGCCGAGACAATCAACGGTGGCAAGGCAAATACCTTGCGGTAGAATTTGCTTTGCCAATCCAAAGTTATGAACAGGCATTCGAGTGCGGTTCCCAGTAATATTAAGTATACTGTGAGGCACTGTAACGTCATACCTTATTGGAATGTCGGGCAGAGGAGTGACGAGGTACTCGCCATCAGGAACTGGTGGGAAAGACAACAGTTCAATGTAGGCTATTGACTTTGGCTGCAGGCAAAGAAAACCGGTGGGACGTAAGCAGCAGTGGGGTGCGTCAGAAGGTTCTGCGAGCATCGGCAACTCAAGGCGAAGGGTACCGGAAGAGAAGCCAATTAGAGCAGAATGTGCGGAGAGAAAATCGAGGCCGAGAATGAGGTCGTGGGGGCAATGAGCAATTACGGTGAAGAGAACAGGAGTGTGGCGGCCGGCGATGCTGATGCGTGCCGTACACATGCCGATGATAGGCACAGTACCGCCATCTGCAACGCGTACGACGCGGGCCGACGCTGGGGTGAGGAGCTTTTTCAGTCGTCGTCGGAAGGCAGCACTCATAATTGAAAGATGCGCTCCTGTATCGATGAGTGCTGTGACAGGATAGCCGTCAACGTCAGCGTCAAGAAGGTTTCGGTTCGTGGGTAACGTGAGCAGAGGATTTGAGGGCAGGGTCGATAATGCAGCTTCACCTCCAGAAGTTGCAGTGCCTAGTTTTCCGGCTGAATCCGGGAGGCGATAGGCGGCGAAGAGAAGCGACGGGGTTGGGGCGAACGAGACTGATGGCGTCGAGGTGAGGGCGAGCGGCTGTACCGAAGGTTCGGAGCAGGAGCATCAGCGGCAGTGGATTCATGGCGGCTGGTATAGGGAACGGAAAGCCCAAAGGTGCGGGAATAAGCGGCGGCGTATGTCCGAGGAGTTGGTGGCCATCGGTTGCGGCAGTGACGAGCGACGTGGCCGATGCGACAGCAGCGGAAGCAGATCGGCCGGTCATCAGGGGTACGCCAATCGGACGGGTTGCGGCGAGATGTGGCGGAAAAGGACTGCCGAGCAAGAGGAGGGCCGCTATAGAACTGGGAAACGCTGGGTTGAGACGTGGAACACACAGAGTTCAGACCCATGTTCTGAAATTCCTGTCGGACGACGGCCTGGATCATCGCAATGGTGGTTGCTGGCGGGTCGGGAGGCGCCGTGGAGAAAGCTGGGGAACAGGCGGCCTCCAGTTCGCGGCGAACAATACTGGTGATGTCGTCACAAGTGGTGGTCTGACATGGTCGACCCACACATGTCGACGTAGCAGCAGTGTTGGGTAGCCGTGTGATGTGGTGTGTAATACGGCGGCTCTTAGCTTGCTCAAGGCGACGGCATTCTTTGATGATGGCGTCGATAGTCGAGACGTTGCCGAAAACAAGCAAATTGAAAGCGTCGTCGGCGATGCCTTTTAGAATATGTGACACTTTATCGGCTTCGGACATACCATCGTCAGCTTTGCGGCATAGAGCTAAGACGTCGAGGATGTAGGAAACGTACGGCTCCGTAGATGTCTGTACATGAGACGCAAGAGCCTTTCTCGCGGCAGCCTTGCGCCCAATGGGGTCGCCGAATAGTTCCCGTAGCTCCTCTTTGAAATTGTCCCTACTGGTTATCTCGTTGTCATGCGTTTGGTGCCACACGCGTGGGGTGCCGCCGAGATAAAAGATGACATTGGCGAGCATAATCGTTGGGTCCCACCTGTTATTAGCACTGGCGTGTTCATAGAGTTTGATCCAGTCGTCAATATCCTGGCCCTCCAGGCCAGAGAACACACCTGGGTCGCGATGTGGGGCGACCGTGACGATTGGAGCAGTGGGACATGCCGAAGCCGTTGCAGAGGTGGGCGCGTCACCGGGAGGCATGGTGACAAGCTCGGTGTGCCGACCACTTCTGAGTTCCGTGGTGAGGACGGGGATCGCTGACCTCCACCAGAATGTTGCGTGTGGAAAGACACAGACAGAAGAGGCTATTTACAGGCTATTTACACTGGAGCCAGGCAGCCAGGCTGACACTCGCTCGCGCCAAGCGCACCGACCAACGTCGTCGTCGTTCTCGCGGCGGCTCGTTTCTTGAGCATCGCTTGAGCATATCGTAATAATATATATGTTCGGGTCAGCCTTGGCACGAAGGGCCAAGACGATGACAATGTACGACACGTAGCACTCGGTCGACGTCTGCACACGTGTGGCAAGGGCTTTCTTGGCATTGACTTGGCGACCGAACGAACTGCCTAAAAGGTCGCAGAGCTTCTCTTTGAAGGCATCCCAGCTCGAAATCTCCTCTTCGTGAGTCTGGAAACATGCCAGTGGAGCTCTGCCGAAGTAGAAAAGAACGTTGGCAAGCAAAATAGACGGATCCCACCTGTGACTGGTGCTGACACGTTCGTATAAGCGGAGCCAGTCGTCAATATCAGGACTGCCGACTCCGGTGAAAACACCAGGATCCTGAGGGGGGGAAACGGCGACGTAGGTCGGAGCTGCAGGCGGTGACGCTTGCGCAGATGGACTGCCGCCAGCAGGAGCTGAAATTACACTGTCACCGTTGCGACCGCTGCGGAGCTCCATCACGGGTACGGGGAGCGTCCACCTCCACCAAATTAATGTTACGTGTAGCTGATGTACAAGGCTATTTACAATATATTTACACGTAGACCAACGGTAGTAAAGATGGCGACGCTAAATCAAGCGGGCGCACGTAATCTTCTTCCGCATCATATATATATATATATATATGTGTGTGTGTGTGTGTGTGTGTGTGTGTGTGTGTGTGTGTGTGTGTGTGTGTGTGTGTGTGTGTTACCAGGTGCTGCAGAAGCGAGCGATGATGAGATGACTGATGAAGACGATCGACTATCGCCAATAGTGTGCACGGGCTCCATCTTGTATTCCTGTCGTCTGCTCGTTGTATACATCTTGTAAATATATTGTCAAGCGTCTTTTCGCCCCCATGACATTTTGATGGAGATTGCGGGTTTTTCAAGTTTCAGGACAGATCTACGCAGCGGACACCCCTTGGCGGCATCTACAATGTCAGCGCAAGGCTGGGACGAGAAGGATTCGTGCAGGTCACCAACCGTGCCTCAACCATCTGCCGCCAAACACCCCGCTGTCTTCACACAACCGCGTGACCCACGTCCCTTTTCCGGCTCTGACAACACCGACGTCGAAGATTGGCTTCAACTTCACGAACGTGTGAGCACTAGCAACAACTGGGACCCGACTCTGATGCTTGCGAACATTATATTTTACGTGGTGGGCACGGCACAAGTGTGGTGTCTGAACCACGAACAGCAACTTACGAGCTGGGAAGTATGTAAGCAAAATCGCTCATCTATCTGTTTGGCAAACCCATCGGACGCAGTCGTGCTGCGCAGAAAGAACTTGTATGACGTACATCCATGGAGGATGTCCTCGCGCTTTGTCGCAAAGCCGATGACACGATGCCGGAAACGGGAAGGGTTGCGCATATTCTCAAAAGTATCGCGGATGACGCGTTTACACTTCTGATATTTAAGAACTCATCCACCGTGCAAGACGTCATCAATGAATGCCGACGCTATGAAGAAGCAAAAATTCACCGCATTACTCCGAACACGGCTGCGACATTAACCTGTGAGGAGCTCCTTCTCCCACCCGCTCCACCCATTCCTGCAGCATCCGACAATATTGTGCGCATAATCCGCCGCGAGATTGAAGCTGCCTGCGTAACACCGATGAGTCCCATGCAACCATTTCCCTCATCCAAATCGTTGTGGGGGAATAACTAGCCAACACAGGATTACAGACGCTTTGCCCTGTCAACGACATGGCTACTGCCCTCCCCCGCCCCCCTGCCGCCGCCACAGGTGAGTTATACAGAAGCGCAACTGTACGTCCTCGTTATCAGGATTCCGTAGAACGGCGCACTTCCGATGACAGGCTCCTCTTCTTCTGTTGTGGACGCGTTGGACAAATTTCCTGCCATTGTTGCAGTGCTTGCACCTCGCAGCCTTGGCCGAGCTATCGAAACATCCGACGTCCAGGTGGTTTTTCCCGAGTGCCGGTGCACAATGACGATGACAGCGCTCCGCCATCTTGGCCAGCACCATCAAACGGCTCCCCTTCGCCATCCCGACACCTGCCCTGCTCACCTCTGCGTCCTCGCTCTCCTCCCTCATACTCCCGCCGCTCATCGGAACACTGACGGGCGCGGCTCCGAGAGGTGAGCGTTCCACGACGACCTGACCTGAAATTCCTCTGCTCACACTACCTGGACATTACAACATCATCAACGTAGATGTGGACGGTATACCTGTCATCGCACTCATTGACACTGGCGTCCACATATCGGTCATGAAGTCAAACCACCGTATTCGTCTGGAGAAAGTTCTTACCCCTGCTCCGATCGCTGTAGTCCGCGTAGCCGATGGTGTGACTCCGGCTGTTGCTGGGTTGTGTACCGCTCGTGTCACGGTTGCTGGTAGCCACACTCAAGTTTTGTTTTATGTCTTGGATTAGTGCCCTCATACAATCCCTTTAAGACTGCTTTCTCTCGGCACATTCGGCTCTTATTGACTGATCTGCAGGAGTTATCCAGCTTGCCTTACGTCATGCCGTTGAGCCTTCTGATCGTGCGCTGGGTCGGCTTTGTTCCGCCGCTTGCATTCTTTTACCACATCTAGCCATGACGTACATCGACGTCTCTCCCGATCACCTTGTGGACGATGGCGATTACATCGTGTTGCCCAACGCTACCATCCTCTGTTCGCAGAATGCCATGTTTCCGCACTCGGTCCTCACTATAACGGGCAATGCCGCATGTCTCCCTATTGTGAATTTTGGACTATGCCCTCAAGTAATACCCCAGCCTACCTTTCTTGCAACCCTAGCTCCAGCCTCCGACTATCATGTTTTCGTCTTAACTGAGCCTGCTGCACCGCCTCCTGTTGCTACCGATTCGAACCCCACGATGTTAGATAACATAACGAAGATGATCGCCACTGACCATCCGGCCGAACACGTACACGCGCTTTGGGGCTTGCTCATGTCGTACCTGGACATTTTTTATCTCAATGACCGACGACAAGGTCAAACAACAGTTGTCAATCAACGGATACAAAGCGGCGATGCCAAATCCATACACAGAGGTCTCTATCGTGTCTCCTCCGCTGAGCGCCAAGTTATACAAAAAAGTCGACAAGATTTTTGCCCGTAATATCATCGAACCTTATTCAAGCCCATTAGCACCTCCTGCCGTGCTCATTAGAACGAAGGACAACAGCTGGCGCTTCTGTATCGACTACCGGAATCTTAACCAAGTAACAAAAAAGACGTGTACCCGTTACCTCGGATAGATGACGCCTTTGACTGTCTCAGTGGTTACAAGTATTTTTCTCCAATAGGCCTTCGTTCCGGGTATTGGCAGATTGCAGATGACAACATGGATCGTGAAAAGACGGCGTTAATACACCTGATGGGCTCAATCAATTTAAGGTGATACCAATCGGGCTATGCAATGCTCCCGCCACATTCTAACGAATGATTGACGCCCTCCTTCAGGGCTTAATGTGGTGAATCTGGTTGTGCTACCTCGATGATGTCATTGTGTTTTCGCCGACTTTTGACACACACCTAGTGCGTCACTCGACAGTTGATTGTGTTCCGCAAGGCGAGACTTCATCTCATTTCGACAAAGTGTCACTTCAGCCGCCGGCAACACACTGTGCTTGGACACCTCGTCGACTCTTCCGGGGTTCATCCCGATCCGGAAAAAGTTCGCGCGATCAACGATTTTTTGTTCCCACCTGCGCAATCGACGTTCGAAGCTTTGTAGGCCTCTGCTCCACTTCTGCAGATTCGTGAGAAATTTCGCTGACATCGCACGCCCTCTACCGGAACATCTTAAGAAAGGCGCGGCTTTTGTCTGGGGTGCCGACCAAGCTAGTGCATTCGCTGAGCTGACGACGCGACTCACGTTGCCCCCGATTCTCGGCCAATTTGACGTGTCCGCCCCAACGGAGGTTCGCACCGATGCCAGCGGCTATGGTATCGGCGCTGTTTCGGCCCGACAGCACGGTTGCAACCGTGTCATTGCGCACGCTAGCCGTCTTCTGTCATCAGCCGAATGCAAGTACTCGATCACCGAACGTGGATGTCTCGCTCTCATTTGGGCAGTAGGTAAATTTCGCCCCTACCTCTATGGATGGCCTTTCACGTTTATCACCGATCCCCACGCACTATGCTGGCTTTCGTTTTTAAAATATCCAGCTGGACGTCTCGGTCGGTGGACTCTACGGCTCCAAGAATACTCCTACACAGTTGTGTATAAGACAGGCGGATTCCATGAGGACGCTGATTGCTTGTGACGTCATGCAGTAGACCCTGCAGAGCAGCCTGAGACCGGCGAGTCAACTTGCGTCCTCGCGCTTACCGTGTTCGGTGACATCGTCGATGAGCAATGGCGCTACCCTTACTTAACTGACATTATTTTCAGCCTGACGGACCTGACAGGTGCCCTCTCTTCACGTATGTCTGTGCTGCAAGACTGCATATTGTACCATTATAACATGCACTCTGATGGCCCTCAAGTGCTACTGGTCGTTCCCAAGCATATGCGCGTGAGTGTACTCACACAGTTGCATGATTTTCTAACCGCTGATCATCTGGGAGTCTCAGAGACATATGACGGTGTTCCGCGTCGTTTCTTTTGGCCATGCATTTACCGTTCCGTTTGCAATTACGTCACCTCCTATAAATGTTGTCAGCACCGCAAAAACCAGCAGCCCTACTAGCTGGCCGTCTTCAGTCCATTTAAATACCATCTGCGCTATTCTTTCGGGTTGGTCTAGATCTCCTTGGCCCTTTTTCTCTATCGCTTAGTGGGAACAAGTGGATGGCAGTTGCTACGGACTACACCACCCGGTACGCGATCCCGCGGGCTTTCCCTACCAGATGTGCAACCGACGTCGCTGACTTCCTTCTCGACGTTGTGATACTTCCCCATGGCGCTCCCCGACAACTCTTTACCGACCGAGGCTTCTATTTTCCCTCACAAGTTGTCCAGGACATCTTGCACAGCTGCGTTATAAAGCACAAGTTTACAACGCCGTATGACCCTTACACCAATGGCCTCGCAGAGCGGCTCAACAGAATTATCATAGAAATGCTCGCTATGTACGTATCTACGTAACACCGTGACTGGGATGCCGCTCTGCCGTTCGTCACCTTCGCCTACAATACGTTCCGCCATGATTCTGCTGGTTTCTTGGCATCTTCTTCTCTTGTATGGACGAGACCCTATACTACCGTTTCAGGCGATCCTTCTAGCCGTTCTCGATAAAACGTCAGAATATGCCCGAAGTGCCATATCTATAGCTACCGAGGCACGTGAGATTGCACGCCTGCGTCTGACCACTTTGCAAGAAAAGCAACGACGCATATGTGACGCTCATCACCGCGATGCCCACTTTAAGCCCGGTGACATCGTGCTTCTTTGGAAACGAACACGACGGCTTGAATTGTGTGAGATGCTAATTTCGCCTTACCCAGGCCCATACCGTGTCTTCTGTTAAGTGACAGACGTGACCTACCAGTTATAACCTCTCGATACCTCCACCTTGCGATCCTCCTCTGATATCGTTCACGTCGCTCGAATGAAGCGATATGACTTAAACCTACCTAGCGGCGGAACAGCACTTTCGCTGCCGGGGATCATGCTACGAGGCGCTGCAGCAGCGAACGATGACGAAAGGACTGACGAAGACGACGATCGCCGATAGTCGTGCGCACGGGCTCCATCTTGTATGACTGTCTTCTGCCCGTTGTATATATCTTGTAAATATATTGTCAAGCGTGTTTTCCCCTTAAGAAAATAAATGCAATAGCTCTCGCATTTGATAATCCAAAAAGTTCATGCGGTAAGGCACGCCATTTTTAGTTGCGGCTGATTATAATAATTTTTCCGGAACAGCCCCCACCCCACCCCGCCATCCTATCGTCATTAGGTTAAATATAGCAAGCTAATATTGTGTTTTCAGATTAGACGCTCCCAAAAAACTGCACACGACGCCAGAGCGCAAAGTTAAATTTGTTATGGTGGACACTGTCCATCGCCAGGCTTCTTCGCAATGCCAGCGCATACACGCTGGGATTGCGGAGAAGGCTGGTCCGTTCTCCGTCCATACATGCCCCCCCACCCCTCCCGCCTTTCGCTGTCGGCTAGCGCTCTTCGCCGCGAGGCACGAAATACAATCGTCGCTGCCCAAACAGGGGATCGGCAGACAATTCTCGCCTACCAAAACAAGACCCCCGCCCGGTAAATACACCTCTGTCAAAAGCTATCCAGTGCATCCTGAACGAAGCGATTGCTTCGTTGCCACTTATTTATATAGCAATTCCAGAAGTAAGCCTTCTAACTTCAGCAGAGATTCAACAGAGATACACCGAGCTGCAGCTCTCGCAAGGCGGGCATTCGCCGTATTTCAATAATCCCTGCAGCACTTTCTGGCTCCTTTGTCCACCTCGAGTCTCCGGGCGAAAGTATCCCAGCACGATCGTCCCTTATGGTGGCTGGATGCTTTGTCCGGACCCTGATATGTGCCATAGGCTCAAGCCATTCCCACTATTTCAGACATCACAAAAATGCCACGCAGGGGACACTGTCTCTTAAGCAAATGAAAATACCTTATCTATGAGATCAGGCAGCGCCTCAAGTTCAGCGTAATTAACTTTACGTATAGCCGCTAATCCATACGGTCACGGTAAGACTTCAGCGCCAACCACATGACTAAATCTAAATAATAAAGCACGTCGCAGCGTCTACGCCTTCTAAAGAATGCGAGCCAAAGTATCGATCCAAGGGTATCTATTCACTCGCAAATTCAGGGCAACTGCCACCGATCACCATTGTTCTTCGCCGGGCATGCGGCTTACAGGTATGCTGACACCTTGACACACTAAGTGCCACGTCTCGCGCGGGTCTGAAAATAGCAGGCTAGCGATAACAAAATAGATATAGCACACAACACGTGGTTCGCACCCCCGCTGTGTAGGCTTAAACGTGGTTAAACTACGGCATATGACCATGAAGTGTGCCTTTTAAACTCAACTTTTATTTCTAACGACAGCAAGGCGTCTACATAACCAAGCGCGCGTAGAATAAATCTTCTGGACGACATATGTAGCGGACTTCCGGGCTACTCACTAATTCTGCCCAATGAGAAGAACCCATGTTGCAGCGCGACGTTGTAAATTTGTGCCTCTCGTTATTCAGTGTTGTAAAGCAATATTCGCAAATTCTGCATAAAAGCACCTGCATAAAAAGCAAACAGGCCCGTTCAGGCCTATACAAGGACTTTTCTTACGAATGAAGTTGTCTTTGCTACCACAATGAGATACGGTTACTAGATGAGCTCGCATTGTACTTTTAGTATAGTTGTCCACACGTAGGTGCTCAATTCTGGACCTAACATCAGCGCATCATGGTGAGCACTCACGGATGGGTTATTTTGTCGTAGAGGACCTCAACTGACGTCGCTGGGAACCGACCTTGTTGCTCTCCCTGATTGGCTGCATTCGCTAGTTCCTTTAAATGACAAATGTAGGGCTTGTGCTAACAGCACTGAAAATATTAACTCCAGGCATCTGCCGTTCCTGCCTCTCATGATCTTTCTCAGAGAGAGCTGTCCACAGTACGTCGTCCAGGTTTTACACTGTCCATCCATCACGTACTGTCTTCATGTCTACCTTCATCGTGTATTCTGTGCTGAAGATAAAAAACAGCCAGATAAGACTGCATGTTCCTGTCCGCGATTGGATGCTGCGGGTCTCCAACGTCTCCGCCTGCACGCAGTCATCGACCTGCGTTATTCATCGCCGTTCTCGTTGCCGTCATCGCTGTTGAGCCATCTATGGATAGGAACTGGAGGCTGTTTTCTACATAGGCACCTCTGACGAATAGCTTTCTTTGCCACTTTTCATTTTTTTTTGGGGGGGGGGAGGGGGGTTAGTGGCGGTCGCTAGCGGAAGGCAGCGGCGTAGCCAGGGGGTGGCACACCAGGCACGTAAGCCCTCCCCCCCCTCCCCCACGCACACACCTTTCAGAAAATTTGTTTTTCGCTATGCCACTGGGGGCAAGTAGTTGATGGTCGGGGGTCGGACTTGCAATGCAAAAGCACCGAGGGAAAGAGCATGCTCTCGCGCAAGAAACTTGCGAGGAACGTTGGGAGGGAAGAGAGGAGAGAGGGTACTGTCGCGCTTGAGCTTTGTGGCGTTTGAAACTTTGGGCTCGGGAGGACAGCCGTCCTTTTCTCCCGCTGCTCTTTCCCCTTGTCGGTGCTGCGACAAAGAAACCTTCGTTCATTCAATGCAAGCGCAAGTATACTCACAGCAACGAATGTACGCCTTTCAAGCTCATGATTCCTATGATAAATCGAATAGCTTTCTTTCGTATATTAGCTTGCAGCAACAGTCATCGCCGATAGTTTCTACACAATTTTGTTTTTTATGAATATCTCGGCCACAGAATATTTTGTTTAGGAAGAGAGGAATATATAGAAAGGCAGAGAGGTTAACAAGATAGAAATATTCGGTCTGCTACCCTGCACTGAGGGAGGGGAAAAAGGGAAGGTAGAAGGTAAAGGATGAGAGAAGACACACTATCGGCACGAACTCATCACAGGCGTATCGTGGTAAAGAAAAATTACGTCAAAGTGCTCGCACAGTTGTTTGAACAGGCTAACAGTTTGGAGTAACAGCACGATATTCAGTGTTTAATCGCTTTTTTTGTTGCTGGTCTTGCGCGCACAGCCTTTAACAAGAGTAAACTTATCAATTTCATCACTTTGGCCTGTACTACACGTAAAAAAATGTTTTCTCAGGCCCCATAAACCATTCGCAACTGCTGCGAGCGAACGATAACTAATGCAATCATACATGAAACTGTGCCTGGAGATGATAGAACAGGCACGAAGGAAGCTTAAGGATTCCTCTTCAGAGCTCCTCAACGAGGACTATCAATAATAAGAAAGTTTGCAAACAGTCTAAAATGGTATTCGCAATTTCAGACGCGCCATCTACCATACCTCAGGATAATTTATTATCCCTTTTATTGTATCTCTCATAACTTCACCATATAATCTCAATGAATGAGTTTAATGCACTGAAGTGACGTAGGCACGTTTCCCAGCCTCATACAGTGCCTGAACAATGCAATTTTGTAGCTGACGTAAGTTTCCGCTCACGTACTATGTGGTACTTAAAAGAATCACGCGATGAATGATAAGCTGCATCAGGACGGCGCATAAGAAAAATACAGTTTGCGTGTATACGATGTTTAACTCTGCCAACTTTTTAAAGGAAAGCGTATGAAACTTACTCGAATTACGTCGCTGCAAATTAAATAATTGCCAAGGCGGACGTACCCTTGAAATAAAAATCAGCAATTCATTCACTAAAAATGTCAATTTCATCAATTACCTTCTAAATAAGTAACTTCACGGCAAATGTTTATATCGGAAAGTTGAAGAAAATTATAATTAAAGTTTAGTTCCATGTTTCTACATTCCAAAATGAACATGTAGACCGAAAGAAGCACCAACAAATTATTCATTCTATTCACCTATTATGCACAGGGATCCGCTAAGTGCTGCTGCGACTCAACCCTCCTGCGACGTATAAGGGTGACGTAAAATGAAGCTGCCTTCACGCTTTCTGCTTTCAAGAAATTGAAACTGATTGCAAATTTGGGCACCGCTTTGCGTAATTCGGTGTAAGTACACAGATGGAGAATCGGCGGTCACACAATCGACCATATGTATGTTCTTCAACCGTTTATTCTAATCAAGTACTCGAAGAAGCTGAATGTGAAATTCTGATTGAAAAATTGGAATGCAAACTGATTCCAAAACTGAAGAAACCGAATGAAAAAATTTAAACAGAAGTACTCGATTAGTATTCGAAATTTCTAATGTTATCATACAATGCGCTGTAACGCTTTTGGAGATAAAAGCCAGCCGGACGTGAACACTTGTGTGGTCACCCTGATTTGGCTATGAAAGGGGCACAAATCCACCAACCAGTATTATTTTTATTAGCTATGCGCAAATACCATTTATAGGAGAAGAAGGCTGTGCATAAAGCTCACGGGACAGAAGGCTCTGAAACGGGCCCCTCTTAAACGAAGAACTTTGTATCAGTAGCAAAAAAGAAAAAAAAAATATAATGTTGCGCGAGAAGGCAAACCTGTGGGCGTGAACGCTGTCACGAAGGTTCCACCTGCTCCTTTATGCTACTATATGCGGCTTCGTCAGCGCAAGTAAGGCCGGGACTATTCCATTTAGCTGCATCGATACCAGCCCTATGCCTTTATACTGACAGCTTTAGCCCGCCTACTCCGCGATACCTCGTGGTTTGCGGGCGTGAGGCTGTCGGTTTCTAAAGCCGCGTATTGATGAGCGAAACCACCGCAACTTTCTTCGAGTAACTCGCGAAGAGAAGAAACGCGACAATCCGGGCCACCATGCATTATAGTATTTTTGATCTTGTACCCATCGGAAAAGTGACGATGATTGATATCACGTCAGGAACGTGTCATCCTGCTCAGAGCACACTTCTCGCTTCCTTCTTTTTCTCATCTGTTAGCGCCGATAACGCTGCCTTTGGGCTAACAGCATGGAAGCCTTTACTTTTATAGCTCTGATTTTCACCGGCACTTCAAGAACTTCTGTTTAATATGTCACTTGTATTTCTTTTATCGTTTTTAACCAAATTTGACGGCATGAATAAAGTAAGCATGAGCGTTCAATTGACATAATAATAACTTCTGAGAAATTCCTGGGAGCTTTAAATAATCACCAGAGCCGCGATATGGTGACCATTGAGCCACGTATCACTGTAGAAGCTAACTCTACCTGCTGTCTGTGCATTGAAGCAATGAACTTGATTAAAAATTTTTGCAATTAAACCTAATTATAAATCGGCAATAATCCATGATGAAGCGGCTTATCAATCAACGTAAATTAATAAACGAGAGAGAATAAATGAGTGCTTTAACTCATGCCATAACTCTGTAGTATTGTTGAACTCTTTGACCCGAAATTTATTACCATGAGTCATGCAACTTCTAAGCGTGTTCTTGCGGCTGTGTCGTTAGGAACGCTAGCACTGTCCGCTTTAACTCTATCTCATACCATCTCCCTTACACTATCACAGCGCACCGTACGATGTTGTCATTGTTGTTCTTGTTATTGTCGTCATCGTCGTCGTCACACGATCGATAAGCATGATACTCGATGCTGAGAAGGCGCCCATGGCCAGCCTTCCTCAGTCACTTAACACATCGTGATGCTGAAAGCCAAGCGTAAGGCTCGAGGGTACGACGTCCCAGCAAGGCCCGCAAAGCTCGAGACGTTGTTGTCACAGATCGGTACAAAAGTATCCAGGAACACATGTCGGGATCTGGTCCAAACATGATACGAGTTGATGACATGACCGATGATAGTGATTTGGTGGCGTCTAAAGTGGCACTTTGAAGAACTGAGTTGCAGCCCAGCCTCACGAAACACTGAAAGCATAGACGAAACGCCTTCGAGGTGGGTCGCAATGATCGGGGAGAACGCGGTCGCGTCTTCGATTAACAGATGCAGATCACGTGTCCATCATGCGCTTGAAGAGGCACATGGGCATATTAGATGCCAGGGGCATATTAGAAGCTGAACGGCATGAGCTGGAACTAATAAAGGTAATCCGTGTCGGGCAGAGAGACGCGACGTCCAGAGACAATACGCGAATACATCGGCACAGGCGTCGATGTTACTGACTCCTACAAACGAAACCGAGCTGCGGGCGGCGCGCCGCGGTCGGCCCAAGTCATAGCTTGCTTCGGGGCGTGGTGTTGCTGGAAGCGAGCCCTCGAACTTTCGAGGCAGTGTTTGTCGGAGCGTCTCCGTCAGCGCCTCGTACATCTGTGCGGCGTGCGCGAACCACTGCAGGGGACAATGGCAGCGTCCGCAGCGATCGTTCACGGTACGAGCGGCGGGGCTCCGATTTATGAGTTCGAGTGCGCGCTGCGGACTGCGACTCTGCTGAGCGTCATGACCCGGTGTCTACACGGCGGTGCTGCATCACGACGGCTGGAGACCTTCCTGTACCGTGCCTTGACAGTGGGATTCCGTGAGTGAACTGGAAAGCACCCCGCGCAGCGGTAGTTTTAAGCATACCTCAGGGTAGGATCTCGAGGAACGGACTTCGGAACGCGCTGAGCGCGCATCGTGAAATAAATGAACTGCATTTAGTTCTGCCTAAGTCTCCGCTCATCAACGACATATGCAAGAGCCAAATTTCTCAGTAGTAGCATGTGCTCGGGGGGAGGAGCCTGTGAACATCACTATCGGGTTAACAAACGCGGCCCGGTCGTGCATGGTCAATGTCGCCGACGGCAACCTGCGAGTAACTGTAGCCCAGTTCTATGGATAAAAAACACGTCACATCTTAAAGGCCATCCAAAGCGTCGTCAATGCGTTCCTCTTCGCCATCTTGTTCAGATGTCAATAACCTATGCAGAATACCCAGCTGTTGTCCTTTATTGCCTGTACAACCGAGAAAGCCAAAAAAAAAAACTCGACAATGCTCCAATAACATCTTCAGAAAGCCCCATATTCAGCTATTGTATATCTTGGCACTGGGTGCGTGACACGCGATGGGGCCGCTTGTGAAGAGTCGTGGCATCGTCGGTATGTATGCGATGCTTCACAAGTGAGGCTCGGCCCTAGGGACAACCACGAAAGTAAAAAAAAAATACCAGCGTAAGATGCGAGCAGACGACAGAAGGGAATACGTTTGGGCATGTTAGTTATTCGTTGTAATGCAAGTAATGCAAGTAAAGACTAGGGACAAGTAGACACAAGACAAGACGACGAAGGTCGCGTACTTGACAGATCGGAAGGTCCGCGGCAGTCATCTTGGTAACGTCACCATACACTGGTGGCAGTGTCACGGCGTAGACATCGCGCGTGGCCAAGAAAGCGATGGAAGACGGATCAGGCGACACGACGAAATTGGCACTCCTGCGATGGCGACAGTGTGGTGAGGGATGTGCCTGGGGGAAATACTTGAGGGCGCGATCTGTAATTCAGAAGCAGAAGACAAGTTATCTTGGCCGTGAAAGTCACAACGGTGTGGGGAAGAACACTCTGAGCAACAGGAAGGCACTGGTTAGGGATTGTGGCGGAAGACGAAGAAATTCAGTAGAGCTGAGCTGGATCGGCACTATGTCAGGAAGGTCGCTAGACCCAGGCAAGTCAAATGGTAAGGCACCAGCCGAGCAGTCAAATGCAGCTGAGTAGGCGGACAACAAATTTAGACAAAGGATGACATGGTGAGGGCGATGTTTAATTACACAGAACAGATGTGTGGCGATCGTCCACCCTCACGTGGGCGGCAGGCAATCCCAGCCCGGCGGAAGTTTCTCCATTGGCGACCCGTACAGCGCCAGACTACGCAGGTATGACCTTTAGACAGATTGGTAGATTAGCGCTCTTGACTGAATGTTATGAAAGTATGGTTTTTATTGGCGCAAGAGCCAGATATGGCCAAAGAGCGCCAGGTCCGCGGTGATGAGTTGGCAATGTAGGTATGAGTTCTATGAAGTTGGTGTGGCCTGGCTGTAAATGGGCCTTAAAATTAGTCGCTCTAGAGTGCGTAAAATCTATCTGTAATAAGATTATGTCGATGACAAATGACGTGTTTTATGAGCATTAAAATCCATCGTAAAAGAATGATGCAAAATAGAAAATATATGAGATGGTAAAATTACCTGGAGCACTGCCGCCTCGCCAGAGCCCTTGAAACACAAGAGCCTGGAGGCATGTGCTATACGAAACAGCTATCACAGCGGCATCTTCTGAAGAGAGGAGACGCTACGAACTTGTGGGGCTAATAACATGTAACACAACACCTTTCAGAAAACCTAGGGCTGCGTTGGTGTCAAAGACCGGTTCTGGGCAGAGTAACATTACAGGATGAAGGGGGATGTGATGCCGGTATGTTAGGGGAAAATGTTCATTTCTGTCAGATTCGGCTGCCCGACACTCCAGTAGGACATGGAAGACAGTCAGCCTCTCTCCGCATCTACCACAGGTTGGAGGTTCACATGCAGTAAGCAGAAAATTATGGGTGCGAAATGTGTGTCCTATTCTGAGGCGACAGAATATGACATCTGTTCGCCGAGATTTTGTTGGGGAGGACCAAAAACCTAACTGGGGCTTTATAACATGCAGTTTATTATTTGTTTGGGCGTCCCAGGTGCACTGCCTGTGGTTTCGCCGTTGCTTTCGTAAGAAAGCCCTCAGATCTGTGCCAGGCACATCTGTGGTAGGGTTAACAGCTTGCGATGCGATTGACGTGGCCATCTCGTCCGTCGGAACGTTACCTTCGATTCCCCTATGGCAAGGTACCCAGCATATTATGATATTCTGGTTAGATGAGTACGCTTTACACAAGGCCGAATAGAGTAGATTAAATACGGGATATTTATGTCTGCTGAGCGACACTAAGGCCTTCACGACGCTTAGAGAGTGTATAGATCGCTGCTTTTTGAAGTTTTGATTTTCTTATATGCTTCACAGCAGAGAGTAATGCGTAGGCCTCGGCCGCAAAGATGCTTGTTTCAGGATGCAGTACATCGGATTCCGAGAAGGATGGGCCGATGGCTGCATAGGATACCCCGGCATTTGACTTCGAAGGGTTTGTGTAGAACTCTGCGCAGGAGTGTTTGTACTGAAGTTCTAGAAAATGCATTCTGCTTTCGGCCTCAGGAGCGTGCTTTGTAACTTTTATAAAGGCTATGTCACATTGTATCACCTGCCACTCCCAAGGAGGTAAGAGCTTGGTTAGGTGCATCAAGCGAAGCTCCAGCAGTGGGACATATGCATTTCATCGCTAAGCTCCTTGACAAGCAGCGAGAAAGGCTGTCTTATAGAAAGACGGTTGCGGAAAAGTGTAGCACACGTCATATCGATAACGGTATTAAAAAAAATTGGAGGCTTATCAAGGTTAAGCCCAGTGGATGCGAAGCATGCACTGGGCTTAACCTTAGCGTATCCTTAGCGTTTGGAGGCATCTTGACCGCATACACGCCCGGCGCAAAGACGCTGGCGCGGTTGCGGGCACAGAGACTTACGCGACGGCGGGCGCGCGCCGCTTCATCCCTGGCGTGACGTCACATATCACGTGATGCAGCGATGGTGGCGCCGGCGAACCGACGCGTGGAGGCCTCCGCCGGGCGACGTCCGACGGCGCGATATGAGGCCCATCTGCAGCCGGTGTGACGTCATCACGTGACGTCACATCATGTGATCTCACTTCAGGGTCAATGGTGGCCACCGCCGGGAGGCGACCGACGGCGCGATATGAGGCCCCATCTGCAGCCGGTGTGACGTCATCACGTGACGTCATGTCACGTGACCCCACTTCAGGGTCAATGGTGGCCACCGCCGGGCGTCGCGCGAAGGCCCGAAACCTACGTTAATATGCTTCGCATAACATGGGTATTCAGGATTAGAGTGCACTTTAAGGAAATATGTAAAGCTGATGTATGATCTCTGCAAGTGGAGCGGCCACTCATTCGATTCGGCGTATAAGCTTTCAATCGGGCTTGTTCTGAAAGGGCCAGTGGCTAAGCAGATACCTAGATGATGGAGAGGATCCAGCATCCCACGTAGTCTTAGATAGAAGTTTCATTAAGTTCATTGTTTTTAGACATCTTTCTTTAAGATATTTGATGTGTGGAATGAAAGTGAGTCTATCGTCAAGTATAATACCTAGGAATTTGTGCTCTTTGTTGATAGGTATTTGTTGTCCACACAGTTCTAAGCAAGGATCCGGGACCAGACCTCTCTTTCGTGTAAAAAGAACACAATAACTTTTGTTAGGATTGATTTTAAATCCATTTTTCTCTGCCCATTTCGATACTTTGGTCAAGCCATGCTGTACCTGTCTCTCGCACACTGCGAAGTTACAGGATTTAAAAGCTATTTGAATTTCGTCCACAGAGACAGAATAAAAAATGGCCAGTGGTAATGAAGCACGAAGCGTGTTCATCTTCACGATAAAGAGCGTGCAGCGAAGCACGCCTCCCTGGGGTACACCAGTTTCTTGTGTAAAAGGACGTGACAGTACATTGCGAACTTTTACCCGGAATGTACGATTGGACAAATAGGTTTCTATTAGGTTTAGCATATCACCATGAATGCCCATTTCTGACCAGTCTCTCAAAATTTCGTTGTGACACGTTGTGTCGTATGCCTTCTCCATATCGAGGAATATGGATAGGAAAAACTGTTTGTGTACAAATGCGTCACGGATGTTTCCTTCAATACGTAAAAGATGATCAGTTGTGGAGCGCCCCTCTCTGAAGCCACACTGATAGGAATCAAGCATTTAGTTCTGTTCAAGGGTACGATGAGTCGCCGATTAATCATTTCTTCAAATACCTTACAAAGGCAACTTGTGGGGGCTATCGGGCGGTAACTTGCCGCTGAGGAAGGGTCGTTGCCTTGTTTCAAAACAGGGACCACAATGGCTTCTTTCCATGCGGTTGGAAGGTATCCTACAGCCCAAATAGTGTTAAAAAGTGCGAGTAGTGTAACTTGCGTGTCATTGTGTAGGTTTTTGATCATTTCATACATTATTCTGTCAGATCCCGGTGCAGAGCCCTTGCATGCGCTCAAGGCAGCTCTCAACTGAGCAAAGAACGATTGTATGTCAGTTAGTTTGGGTTTAATGGCACAAAGGCAACTAAGGCCATGCTGCGCCAGTAACAAGACAATATAAGACGGGACGTTAGAGCAGGTGCACCTGCATTACATCATAGTTAGTGTTAAAAACCAGTTTTTTTCTAAAAAGTCGGACCGGTTAGCAAATGGCACTAGAGGGTCATCTGCTAGTAATAGGGCAGGGTGTAATGGAGTGTGCAAATTATACAGGCTGTGTTAAAGCCTCCGTCTCAGTGTGTCGATGTGTGGACATGTTATTGGGACGTGCATGACTGCAAGGGCTTCATTGCATTTTTCACAAGTTGGCGGGTTTTCTTTTCGGAGAAGGAAATTGTGCGTCAGATGTGTGTGTCCAATTCGAAGTCGACACAAGATCACCTCGTAGAACCGTTGCTGGTGACTACATGATTTACACTCGCCAATTACCGGTTTAATTAGATGTAGCTTGTCGCTTAAACAATTATCCCAATCGCGTTGCCATTTTGACGTCAAAGCCTTCCGAATCGCATTGACACTGTCTTTATATGGAAGTGCCGTATTTTGAATGTTTTTGTACGCTGCCATTGATACGCATCTATCCGCTGCTTCGCTGCCCAATATCCCAACATGGCTTGGCACCCAGCAAAACCTAATGGATCTGCCATATCGGCTTGACGATAATGAGTCCAAAATATCGTCTAACAAGGGTACACTTTGGGATTTCATGTGCAGAGCCTTCAGTACGCTTAATGAATCTGTTTATATGATGGTGTTTTCAAGTTTGTCAGCAATGATCTTTTGAACTACCCTCCATATTGCGTACGCTTCGGCCGTGTAGACTGAGGCATGCTGAGGCAGTCGAATACTTGTTTCCCAATTTTCTGTTCTGTTCTGCCCCCTCACCCACGTGTTATTTCGTTTTAGAGCCATCAGTATAAAATTCCATGTAAGTTATATACTTGTGAAGAGCACGGAATTCTTGTATAATGTGTTCATGTGGTGTGTCTGTTTTCTTTAAATGTGTTAGTGTCCAGTCACATAACGCTATGAAATCACACCAAGGGGGTAAACGTTCTGGCTTTCTGGCAACCTGGAGGACTTCCCGAGGAATGTCATAATCCCGACAGTATTCCTCGTATCGCAGGATAAGCGGTCTAATCATGTTTGGTTTATTTGTACAATATATGCGTGAGCTGCACTGTGTGACGATGTTGTAGAATATGTGTTGTGGTGAGGATCGGATTCCGAGTATGTAGGAAAAAGTTAGTAGCGCTCTGCGATGCTGTAAAGGATTTTGAGAGACTGTCATTGCATTCAACATATAAGCTCTGGATAGTTGATGTTCTGTAAGCACCGCATGCCAGTCGTAGTCCTACGTTATGAACTGGATCAAACCGTCGGACGCAAGATAGTCTGGCTGAACCATATGTGATGCTGCCGCAGTCTAATATGTTACGCACCAAAGTGCGGTAGATGCGTAGCAGGCATTTACGGTCAGAGCCCCACCATTTTCGGGAGAGGATTTTTAGGAGGTTAAGTGCATTGTTCGCTTTGATTTTAATACGATTTATGTGTGCGAGAAAGTTCAACTTTTTATCAAACAGAACAACCAAAAACTTGTGTTCTTGTTCTGCGGGTTGTGTGGCTTCCTGTAGTTTAAGGATGGGATCTGGTCGTAGGCATCTTTTTTTGTGTAGAGACAACACTAATAGTTTTTTTCACTTGAGAAGCGAAAGCCGTTTTCAGATGCCCACTGCATTAGTTTGTTTAATGTGATTGGAATTTGTCGTTCGCAGGTTGCCACGTTCGACGCACGACACGCAATTTGTAGATCATCCACATATAAGGAATGCATTATAGAGGATGGAATTACATTATTGAGCGAGTTCATCTTCACGACAAACAATGTTGTGCTTAATAAGTATCCCTGAGGTACACCGTTTCCTTGAATAAATACGTGGGACAGCACCGTTCCTAAACGCACTTGGAGTGTTCGATCGGACATGAAATCAGCAAGACATTTAAGCATTCTACCGCGGATCCCTAAATCCGCTAAATCCCTTAAAATACCATACCTCCATGTTGTGTCATACGCCTTTTCTAGATCAAAGAAAACAGTGAGACAGTATTGCTTGTGTAGAAAGGCCGCACGTATCTCGTGTTCTAGCCGAACTAACTAATCTGTTGTAGAGCAGCCTTTCTTGTACCCACACTGATGATTGTCGAGCAGGTTCTCAGTTTCAAGGACGTATGCCAATCTGGTGTTTATAATGGATTCATAGGACTTGGCAAGACAGCTTGTTATTGCTATAGGTCGGTAGCTGGTGGCTGTTGTAGGATGCTTTCCAGCTTTCAAGAAAGGGATTATAACGGCTTTCTTCCACTCATTCGTCATTTTTCCTGTTTCCCAGTTTATGTGGAAAAAGCGGAGCAATGTCTTGACTGCTTTTGGAGATATGTGTGCGAGCATTGTGTAATGTACTCTGTCCGGACCTGGCGCTGTTTTTTGCCAATAGCGAGTACTCTATTGATTTCCGGAAGTGTTAAGGGGGCATTATATGATCTCTCGGAACTTCCTGTTGTCGGAAGCTTTTGTTTTTCTGCTGATTGTCTGCATTTTGGAAATTCAGTAGAACAACTTATCGAGCTTGATATGTTATGGAAATGCTGCCCTAATATGTCTGCTTGTTCTTTTAAATTCGTTTGTGTACCTGGAGGTGAGAGTATGCGAATCGTACAAGAAGCATACTCGCTTCTAAACTTACGAAGCTGATCCCACATGGAGGATACATACGTTTGCCAAGACTGTCTTTCGGCTTGCCTACGCGTGTACCGGGCTTTCACCTTTGCTTTTTTTAAATACACGGTTATATTATGTTGGGGGGGGGGTATCGCCGAAAGATACCCCAGGCTTTGTTTTGTGCTTTTTTTAGCTTGAGTACATTCATTCGTCCACCAGGGTTTTAGTTTTTTCCTTAAGAAGCCGGTGGATTGCGGGATCGTCTGTTCTGCTGCAGCAAGTATGGAGGCAATAACCTTTTCATTCATTTCGTCTATTGTTTGATCATCTGATACGTCATCCAGGCTGGCCTTCTCGCTGAAGAGAGCCCAATCTGCTAGGTGGAGTTTCCAACGGGGTGATATTAATGGTACTGTATGGAAAGGAGCTGATATTTTAATAATGCCGGGCATATGATCACTACCATAAGGATTGTTAATAACACTCCATTTAAAATCCACCAAGAGAGATGGAATGCACAGCGCCAGATCTATGCAGCTCATAGCTCCTGTGCTTGGGTAGCAGTAGGTTGCCGCACCAGTGTTTAAAAGGCATATTTCGTTTGTCAGTATAAGATCTTCAAGTGTTTGTCCCCTGGTGTCAGTTGTTTTGCTACCCCATAATATGTTATGAGAGTTAAAATCACCTGCTATTAAAGAAGGTTTAGGTAGCTGGTTTAAAATTAACTCCAGATCTTTTACAGTAAAATGTGAATGTGGTAGAATGTACATTGAACAAATGGTAATGGTTTTATGTGCTAAAAGCGTGACAGCAACGGTTTCTAAGTGAGCATTAATGGCAACTTCTCTAGCTGCAATGCCGCTCTGCAGAACAATAGCTACACTACCCGAAAGCCGGTTCGCTTGAGTACGGTCGCGCCGTACAACAGTGAAGCCTTTTAAACTGTTTTAGAGCGCAGCTCTTTGGCGTCCGTTCCTGAGTTTCGCGTCGTCGTCGGCGTTGTCGTCAGCCTCGTAACCAGCTCCGCCCCCCTTTCCTCCCCCCAGCGCTAGCAGCGACCGACTGATACCGCTGGATGCCACTGACGCCGCAAGAGAGTCAAGGTAACGTGACTGCATAGAACACCGTCGCCGCCATGCAGAAAGAGGAGGAAAGGGTCCCCCCCCTGTTCTTGTGTGGCGGATAGGGTGCTCTTCAGTTGCCGACGCGCCGGTTATTTCACGTAGGCCCCGGCACGTCGACGAATACGTGACCACCTTCCCACGGCTAGACCTGGTTCTTAGCGCTGCGGAAGCGAGGGTATCATATTGTTTGTGTCGGCATCGGCGGCGTTGTCCCTGAAACCAACTCCGCAGCTGGGGTTGACTCACTATCGGCGTCAGCGGCATCAGTCAGTCGCTGCTATCTCTTCCCTCCTCCCTTTATCGTGTTGTCCGCTTGCTGCGCGCGCTTCTGCCCCCATCGTTTGCCGCTGGGTGTACACGCTGCCCCCCTCCCCCCTCTTCCTGCGAGTCTCCGGTTGTCAAAGCGCCGGCTCGAACTTAATTCCTTTCTTCGCTCCTCCTCCAATGCAACCCCTGTGCGGTGGCAATCAGAGAGCCAGATCGGTGGCGGCGGATCTGTATATGTGCACCGCCCGAGCCGAAATTGCCGCTGCCGTTCGCCCTGTGCGGTGGCAATCAGAGAGCCAGATCGGTGGCGGCGGATCTGTATATGTGCACCGCCCGAGCCGAAATTGCCGCTGCCGTTCGCCACTGCGAAATTATCTGCCAGTTCTTTCTGAGCCATGAGCGAGACGACCGATGGAAGTCCTCCGTCTGCTGCTGCTGCTGCTGCTGCTAAATGAGCTGCCAGAGCAGAGGCCCAGCGCCGTCGCCGTCAGAATCCAGAGGTGCGTGCCGCCGAAGCAGAAGCTTACCGTCGCCGCCGTCGAGATGATCCAGGAGTACGGGAAATATAAAAAAAAATTCTGTGATAGCGCATACATGTGTTGCTCGATTTCTTTGCCTCAATCTATCGAAAAGGTGAAACAGCTTATTTGCTGCGCTCAAATTTCGCATTAGGAAGTAACGTAATCGTCGGTAATTTTTTTGTGCTTTTCGCCTAAGTTCGTTTCTTGTAAGCACAAGGCCACAGGAGAGAAGTTATTTAAGATGTCCTTGATGTCACCTAAGTTGCGTAAAAGCCCTCTACAATTATAATTGATAATAAAAGCCATGTTGAAATGGAAAGGTAAGAAATGGCACTACGAAAGAAGAGGTGAGATGTTAGGTGACATGGACCTGAAGAAGGCAGATACAACGGAGCGATAACCCTTAGGTTGTCGCCCTCTTATTTTGGGTGGGTATTGGGAGTTTGTCCCTCTATAAGCGCTCGAGAGAGCGCTTGTCATTCGGTGTCAATGACACCGGGGTTTTTGTGTCGACCTCCATCGCTCTCTCTGAGGCGCTGGTCGACCGAGAGTTTGGCGCCGAGATACGTGTCTCCGGCCTTGGGGTTCGCTTGATCTTAGGGCCCTGCGGGACTGGTGTCTGCAGGGCCTTCGAAGAGGGTGGAGCAGTACGGACTGCTTCCACCACGGGGGCGGGATGAGTCACTGCGACACCACTGCGAGTTGCTGGGAGGACTCCGGAGGCCTCTGTGACACTGCTCCTGCCTGCGTCACATCGGCATAACTTCTTCGCGGAAGATATGATAGCCGCTTTCTCGCTTCAAAGAAGGAAGTTTTTTCTTTTACAGTTAGTGCAATGATTTCCTTTTCCTTTTTCCAGCATGGGCAAGACCGTGAGTAGGCTGGATGGTCTCCTTTGCAGTTAACACAAAATGGTGAAGAGGTGCGATTCTCAGATTGGTGATGGTTGGAGCTGCGTTTAGCACAAGTTGTTTGTCCTCGGCATGCATGTGAAGCATGTTCAAGCCTTTGGCACTTGAAACATCGTCTGGGGTTCGGGATATATGGTTACATTGACTTTAACATAACCTGCATCGAGTGAAGTAGGCATTACGCTCGTTCCAAAGGTAAGTATAACATGTTTTGTGGAGATTTCTTGGCCGTTTCTGCGGATTACTATTCTTTGTACCTTAGTAACTTATTGTTCCTGAAAACCTTCCAGCAGTTTCTCATCGCTTAAGCCAATAAAGTCTTCTTCAGATATTACTCCCCTGCTTGTATTAAGTGTTCGGTGAGCTGAAACTGTCACTGTCGCGTCGCCAATACTTGTAAGTTCAGAGAGCTTCTCTGCTTGATCTTTATCATTCAGCTCTAGGAGGAGGTCGCCGCTAGACATTTTGGAGGCTTTGTATGTCTGTCCGATTTTATCTTTCAGGCATTTGGCTACAAGGAATGGAGATAGCTTTCTTACTGGCATGTTGGTTTCGTGGTGGACTCAATAGTACTTGGGGAAATATGGAGTGTTGCTTCGAAAGGAAAATTGGAATGGTACTTCGATGCGGCATCTCTTCAGACGCCGATCATAGACAACAGAGGCTTTGCGCTGTCATAGGAAAATGTGTATATTCGGCCACAGCGCCGACCGTCCACCACGGAGCCCAACGAGGGGACGTGGCAGAGCTTGTGTACAAGCCTGCACAACGCCAGCCGTACGCCGTCACTATAACCCAATATGGTGTACCCAAGGTAGGATATCCACACAAGGTTAACGCTTGCCGCCGTGGAGAAAGTATGTAAACGGAAGAGAGAAGAAGACAGGAAATATATAAAGTGAGAGATAAAGACGAAGGTTTGCGCGATTTCCCCCGGGTGGGTCAGTCCGGGGGTGCCGTCTACGTGAAGCAGAGGCCAAAGAGGTGTGTTGCCTCCGCCGGGGGGCCTTAAAGGTCCGAACACCCGGCATCGGCTCAAACCCCATGATCCCCCTTTCCCCGGACACGGCTAAGCCGCGCACGGCTACACGCGGGAGGGTCCAACCCTCGTGTGCTCGGGTACGTGGTGTCGCAACACACCAAACGCCTGCTGAAGCAGACGCCCCTGCGGGGGACGGTTGTATGGTTCATTCTGACGACATTTTCTGATGAAAGGCTTACATTCTTCTATTTGTTTGTATTTGAGAAAGGATTGTGAATAATTTGTTGAACTTGACACGCTCTCAAAATGCTCCCCAAGTGAGTCTGCCTGGTCTTGTAGTGTATCGCCCTGTGTATTTACCAAAGGGAGGTAATATGTTTGCCGCCCTCTTATCCTATTAACCCTGTTCCAGACTTTGGCCTCATCTGTAAACGAGTTGATGCACGATCAAAACTTCTGCCAACTTTCTCTTCCGGCCTGTCGGCGGGTTCGCCAGCCTTGGGACTTTACTTTTTTAAAGTTGATAAGATTCTCTGCAGTGGGAGAAGGGCGTAGCAACCCCCACGCGTTGTTCTGTTTCTTACGGGCGATCCTACATACGCTGTTCCACCACGGTACACGTCGTTTTCATGCCAAACCACTTACTTCGGATATGCATTTTGATGCGGCATCTATTATGAATGCTATAAGATACTCCATAGCAGCATCAATTTCTAAAGAAGACATGGCAGCCCATGAGATGCTAGTGAGAAATCGAAATTTCTCCCAGTTGGCTGTATCTATCTTCCACCTAGGAGCTTGTGGAGGACATTCGTTTTCCTTAGATGTTCTTAGCAGTATGGTGAAGTGATCGCTCCCGCAAGGATTATTCGTAACTTCCCATTCGAGTTCGGGCAGTCTAGACGGGGAAACTATACTAAGATCTATTGAAGAAAAGGTTCTGTTTGCTTGAGAGTAATATGTGAGTTCCTTCTTATTCAGCAAGCACGCACCTGAAAAAAGGAACTGTTCAACAAGACGACCTCACGCGTCTATACGAGAGTCGCCCCACAAGCTGCTGTGCGCATGGAAATCGCCAAGAACAACATAAGGTTATGGAAATTCGTCTATAAATGACTGAAATTCATGTTTGTCTAATTTGTATTGTGGGGCACGTAAAGCGAGCAAATGGGGACGAGTTTATTTAGGAGAACAACTCGAACCGCCACTGCTTCAAGGGGCGTTTGTAGCTGTAAACGCTGACACGGAATGCTTTTATGAATAAAAATGCAACATCGCCTGATGATACGACAGCATCATCGCGATCTTTGCGAAACGTGACATACGGTTGGAGAAAGTTCGTGTATTGTGGTTTTAGGTGTGTTTCCTCTGGACATAGCACTTTTGGATTGTGTTTTTGGATAAGCTCTTGCACATCATCAAGGTTCCTAAGAAGACCTCTGACGTTCCATTGAATTATGTGCGTATCCATATTGGAAGTAAATATGGGCTGTGTGTACAGAAACAGAAGTATTGATTGCAGAGGTTTCAGAGATTAGATTACAGAGCTCTTTCGAGGCCCTGTAACCGCGGTTTTGCCCTTTCCTAAGCGTTCGAGGGAGCCTCGCCGCTCCTTAGGCGCTTGGTGCGCCTTGAGGATAGGTGTAGTGTCCATTGCCTCTAGTGAGGCTCCGGACACGTGCTCTTGCGAGCGAGAAGTTACCAACGAGAGTCCCGCCTTGGAGGGCAAGACCCCTGCGCCCACCAGCCCGGAGGTCGATGCGGCTGCCTGTGGGATTGGGCTACACTGGTTGTTGCCACTTGCCAGCCTTGATACCTTGTAGCCTGGACCAAGGACATCAGTTAAGGACTTGGAAACAAGAAAAGGGGAAATGTTTCGTACTTGTTTATCAGATTTTTCTGATTGGATCACATGGTACCGTGGGAATTTCGGTCTTTGACGTCCAAGGAACTAGAAAACATCTTCGGTGCGTCCTCGTTTCTGAGGGCGATCGGGAAGGGGAGGAAAGGAACTAGCCATAGAATAATGTAATTTTCGACAATAACGCCAGCCACCCACCGTGGAGCCCTACAAGGGGACGCTACAGGGACTGTAAAAACAGGTCCTGCAAACACCACCTGTACGTTGTCACTATAACCAAATATGAGATAACCTAGGCTGGCTATTCACACAAGGTCAACCCTTGCTGCCTGGAAAAAGTGGAAGTAATCGGAAGCTAGGAGAAGATAGGAAAGACGAAAAGTGAGAGAAAGACGAAGGCTGGATGGAGAGAGAGACAGGAAAAGGCAATTACTCTGTTTTACTCTGTCCATATCGTCAACAGCAATCTTCCAGTATCCCGAACGAAGATCGATAAAGGAGAAATAGCTGGAACTGTGCAGACAGTCAAAGGCGCCGTGTATACGTGGGAGCGGGTAGACGTCCTTAGTAATGTTGTTCAGATGACGGTAGTCTACACAGAAGCGCCACGTACCGTCCTTCTTAACCAACGCCACAGGTGACGCCCGGGGACTCGAAGAAGGGTCAATGATGTTTTTATCTAGCATTTTGTTCACTTCATATTGAATTACTCGGCGTTCCGATGCATAAACTCGATACAGTCGTCGGTGAATAGGCGTAGCATCGCCAGTAAAAATCCGATGCTTGACCGCGAGCGTCAGGCCTAAATGGCGATCGCCGAAGTCGAAAATATCTCGGTAGGACAATAATACTTGGCAAAGGTCTTCAGTCTACGCAGAGGACAGGTCCGTCGCAACCATTTTAAACATGTTGGGATCGGCGCCCGAGGATGGCGCGAAGGGCATGCTAAGCTCGCGAGAACCATCGGTCGATAACGCCGCCACGTATTAGTCGCCGACACGGTGGCAAGGCACATACCTTGCGGTAGAATTTGCATTGCCAATCCAAAGTTACAGACAGGCATGGGAGTGTGGTTCGCTGTAATAGTAAGTATACTGCGAGTCACGGTAACGTCATACTGTGTTGGAATATCGGGCAGAGGAGTAACGAGGTAACTGGTGGGAAACTGGTGGTAACTGGTGGTAACGAGTAACTGGTGGGAAAGACAACAGTTCAATGTAGGCTATTGACTTTGGCGGCAGGCGAAGAAAGCCGGTGGGGCGTAAGAGGCAGTGGGTGCATCAGAAGGTTCTGCGAGCATCGGCGACTCAAGGCGAAGGGTACTGGAAGAGCAGTCAATAAGAGCAGAATGCGCGGAGAGCAAATCGAGGCCGAGAATGAGTTGTTCGTGGGGGCAATGAGCAATTACGGGGAAGAGGACAGGAGTGTGGCGGCCGGCGATGCTGACAGGTGCCGTAAACGTGCCGATGACAGGCACAGTACGGCCATCCGCAACGCGGACGACGCGTGCCAACGCTGGGGTGAGGAGCTTGTTCAGTCGTCGTCGGAAGGCAGCACTCATAATACAAAGATGTGCTCCTGTACCGATGAGTGCCGTGACAGGATAGCCGTCAACGTCAAGAAGGTTTCGGTTCGTCCGTAACGTGAGCAGAGGATTTTAGGGCAGGGTCGACAACGCAGCTTCACCTGCAGAAGCTGCAGTACCTAGTTTTCCGGCTGGCTCCGGGAGGCGATAGGCAGCGAAGGGAAGGGACGGGGTTGAGGTGAATGAGACTGGTGGCGTCGAGGTGAGGGCGAGCGGCTGTAGCGAAGGTTCGGAGCAGGAGCATCAGCGGCAGTGGGTTCATGGCGGGTGGTATAGGGAACAGAATGGAATAAGCGGCGGTGTATGTCCGAGGAGGTGGTGGCCATCGGTTGTGGCAGTGACGAGCGACGTGGCTGATGCGACAGCAGTGGAAGCAGATCGGCCTGTCATCAGGGGTACGCCATTCGGACATGTTGCAGAGAGATGTGGCAGAAAAGGACTAACGGGGATGAGGAGGGCCGCTAGAGGACTGCGGACCGCTGGGTTTGGACGTGGAACACACAGAGTTCAGACCCATGTTCTCAAATTGCTGTCTGACGACGGCCTCAATCATCGCAATGGTGGTTGCTGACGGATCGGGAGGTGTCGTGGAGAAAGCTGGTGAACAGGCGGCCTCGAGTTCGCGGCGAACAATACGGGTGACTTCGTCACACGTGGTGGTCTGACGCGGTCGACCCTCCCAAGTCGACGTAGCAGCAGTGTTGGGCAGCCGCGTGATATGGTGTGATACGGCGGCTCTTAGCTTGTTCAAGGCCACGGCATTCTTTTATGATGGCTTGGATAGTCGAGACGTTGCCGAAAACAAGCAAATGAAAAGCGTCGTCGGCGATGCCTTTTAGCACATGTGCCACTTTATCTGCTTCGGACATATTATCGTCAGCTTTGCGGCATAGAGCCAAGACGTCGAGGAAGTAGGAAATGTACGGCTCTGTAGATGACTGAACACGATACGCAAGAGACTTTCTCGCTGCAACCTTGCGCTCAATGGTGTCGCCGAACAGTTCGCGTAGTTTTTCTTTGAAACTGTCCCAACTGGTTATCTCGTCGTCATGCGTTTGGTGCCAGACGCGTGGGGTGCCACCGAGATAAAAGATGACATTGGCGAGCATAATCGGTGGGTCCCACCTGTTATTAGCACTGGCGTGTTCATAGAGCTTGATCCAGTCGTCAATATCCTGTCCCTCCAGGGCAGAGAGCACACCTGGGTCGCTATGTGGGGTGACCGTGACGATTGGAGCAGTCGGACAAGCTGAAGCAGTTGCAGAGGCGGGCTCGTCACCGGGAGGCATGGTGACCAGCTCGATGTGCCGACCACTTCGGAGTTCAGTGGCGAGGACGGGGATCGCTAACCTCCACCAGAATGTTACGTGTGGAAACACACAGACAAAAGAGACCATTTACAGGCTTTTTACACTGGAGTCAGGCAGCCAGGCCGACGCTCGCTCGCGCCAAGGGCACCGACCAACTTCATCGTCGTGCTCGCGGCGGCTCGTCTCTTGAGCGTCGCTCGATAGCATCGTAATAATATATATATATATATATACACTGTATATTTGCACAATGTTATCACCATCTGCATGTCGTGGCTTCCTTTGTCAATGCTCTGCCATATCGTTCTACATGAGCCACATTTTCGCTAGTTAGGAACTCAGGTTCATATTCGCAAAACACTCATATGCTAAAATTGTTCTGCAGGTAAATTCCAGCAGGTCTTGATATTGCACTTATTTATAGCCAAGGCGACCGGCCCATGGAAAAGAGCACTTACGAGCAGAAATATTTGTGATTCAGACCCTCAATGTTTCGGTCTAAACACCCACCGTCACATTTGGTTTTCGAGTATCTAAGCCTGTTGTTGTTTACTTAAATGTAAATACCTTGTACCTTCTGCCAGGTGGTATCCAGTAGGTTTTGATGGTCTAAGTAAGCCCTCTGAATCCAACTAAAGGTAGCGACATCCGTACTCGCCCGGCCTCTGCTCCTGGCCTCCCCGCTTCTCGCTCTTTCTCTCGGCGCTCGCCCTCGCAGTTTAGTCGTTCGCTCCGGGGCCGCCCATACAGTTACACGAGGTGAGACATAACTTGCTGTTGGCTATTTGTGCATGAATTTTTACCGTATTTAAGGTTTGTTTATTGTGTGCTGTGCTAGAAGCGGTCGGGGAACGCTATGAAAACAGTTGAAGCAGATTATTTTTGTGCTTTTTCGGCGAGTATTTGCGCACTTGTCTTTCCGCTTCGGGTTGACTGCCTGCTTCCAGTTGGAAGATTTTTGAGGCTAGTTTTGTGGACAAATTTCTTTTCGTGTCAAGTACTAGCACTAAAATCTGAACTCTTCGTCTCGCCAATAATGCATACGTGAGGTACATGATGTTCATGTACATACCAGGCACAGCATTGAGTTTTATGTCGTCTACGGCTAGTGTAACTGGAGGCAAAAACACTGTCTCGGCTAGCACAGATCAAGCCGCTTCGCAACTTATTTCTGTTGCATTCATCAGATTTTTATTTGGCTTTCTAAAGACACTTTCCTGCGTGAAAGGGCTGCGATGAAGTTAAGGTTTCGTTGGTACACGTGAAAGGCGGATGCGTTTGCGTGTGTGCAGTACTATATAGATGCCAATTTAACAACTCGGATGTGCTTGCGCTGCTCGAGGTGCGCACGTGTGTACTTAGGTGCACCCAATCGACTACCGTACGTCGAGCTTGTGCAGCTTCATAATTTAATCAACTTAGTACCATGACGACCGAACGGGCGGCACAACATATTTTCCAGAATAATGCAAGCGTCAAGTAGAAACGCGAAGCATCTCAACTATTCTCGCCGTTTGATCATGACGCTGGCATCTCCTTATGCAATGAAACTGGTCTTATGATTTTATGACAAACTGGTGCAGTTGGCTCTCAAGCGCAAATGTACAAAGTGAAACCTGCACTTCATTCGTAAATAAAGTGCAAGCAAGGACGGAAGTTGCACACAGGTTTCCAACAATGAGCATTTTACCCCTTTTCTTTGCGCACTTCCAAGTCAATATGAGCCAACAAACTAGTGCACCACTTTACTCTGCCGAGACGGCGAAGAGGAGAAAGCCTACTCCTAATAGTCAAAATCATTCACACTTCGTAGCGAAGAGCTTGTCCTCGCACAATATATTTGTAGCACTTAACAAAAGCGTGGACTGACAAAGCTACGCACTCTCAGTACTACAATAATAATGTGTGTTACGTTTGTAGCACGATATATATGACAGAACACAGCCTACGCACTCCATAGCTTCGTACACGTGTTGAAGATAGGGCAATCAGGAAACCAAATCTGAACGAGCACCGAGAATACCACCCGTGCATAAGCTTACCCATGCCTGAGCTATATACCCCAACAAAGAAAAAAAAGCTTCGTTCGTACACGTTTACACCCCCAGAGCTCTTAAAATCAATGCCTAACATAAAACGGAACAAAACTGAGTTCTTCAACCATGCGGTTAGCCACGAAACTTAGTCAAGACACGGGAAATCGCTTGCGAAAGCCCCGCCATGTAAACTCGACGGCCAACTGTCAAGGTAGCGAATGCGACGAGACACGGAAAAGAAGAAAAAATAGAGAAAAAGGTGCGAAAATACGACGTGACGGCGGTCAACCAATTGGGAGACGATCACGTTCTCTCCTGCCTCCTCGCACGCTCCTTGCAGCTGCTGCGGCGGTAGATAAAAATATTTCGCCACCTTTGCTTTTATCCAGGGGGCTTAGGGCTCACCACTCTGCGACAGTTTTGTCGATGTAACAGAATAGTATGGACATGTCTTGTGACTGGGCGCACGTGCGTGTATGCAGTTAGATGCGGGCGGTACTTTTGCGTCTGCCTCACTGCAAGCAACGGCATGGTATTCGCTATGACAAAAACAGCATATGTCTTTGCTAGTGCAGTCAGATTCGTCGTGTGATTAATAATAAAGCTGAAACACTTGGTATAGGGAGTGTCAGTGAATGAGCAGTGCATGCACACTTTAATTCATTATAAGAACATTTTAAGTTACATAAACAAGTTGTAAAACTTTTTGTAAACACATTTAGCAATGGAAACGTTGGTTCCTCTAGGCTATCGGCAGAACACATGTAGTTGGTTCTCAAAAGCGAGGAGCCTTGGAGATTTTTCTGTTGCATGGATCGTTGAAGAATCCCGCGCGATGCTTCTATATATATTATGTGTTATCTATAAGACTAAACTATACATGTAATATGTATTTATATGCCTAAAGAATTGAAGCTATTGGCATTCTGCTGTGCTGCAGCTGCCCCCTATATGACACTGTGGTTAGCAACAGAGGCCTCCTGTTTGCGCACGTCTACCTAGTTTAGAAGAACACGCTGGGCGAGTTGGTGCATGGTTTATGTTAGGAAGAGTTGCGCCTAAGAAAGAAACAACACAGGGAAAGAACGAGGTAGACGGGAAAGGGCGCAATCTATCAAGGGGGTTTATTTGTTTCTAATCTGCATATATAGGCAGTGTTCACACATCCCAAAAGAAGGAAAGTGGGAAGGAGGAGGAGAGAGAAAATCAAGCCTGCCTCATGTCAACACAAGCTGCGCAGAAAATTGTGTTCAGCGTGATATAAGGCAACAGAAGTGTCACTTACGTAGTCATCGCCCTTTTCCTTGATGTGAAAAGCTTCTAAAAGCTCACGGACAATTTTATTCTTGCTCCTGCCTAGAATGTTAATTTTGTTCAACAGTTGTCTACATCCTTTACTTGCAATTCAATGAGCGGGCAACTGCGCTCCTTCTTTTTTCCGAATCGACAATTCATGCTCCCTTGCGCGTTGATTAACTCAGCGCCCTGTTTAGCCCACATATACTCGTCACATTTGAGTGGGATTACGTATACGATGCTTGTGGCACATCTCACGAAAGTTTCGGCATGCTTTATTACGCAACCGCTTCGTCGGGCTCCTTCTCCGCTGATCCTCGGACATAACCCAGCGAGCTAATTTGGAACATAAAAAACCGCAGTGATGACATGTCTTTTTGCCTCTTTTTTTATGTTGTGGGCGACTTTGTGCATGTATGACACAACCGTGGGTTTCTTTCTGAGGAAGCACTAGGTGCTGCTGCCATGTTTTTCTTTTCTTTTTTACCTTCTTAAGAAGGTTGTCGGCCATTCCTGCGATGACCTCGCAGGAGAAGCAGGCTGAAAGCAGCCTGTTAATTTGATTATGGAAGCTTTCTTGCATTGCATGCGGCCATGATTTTGTAAGAGCAGATTCCAGGCACGAACTTGCAATCGCCCTCTTAACTAACTTCGAACGCGAAGAATCGTAAGATAAAAGCTCTTTCTGTGCTTGTGGTGAAGAGTGCCCGAATATATTATGCAAGCAAAACTGCAGTTTAAGATCTAAAAACTGCAACGCACCTTTAGCAGGAAGTTCGTGCGTGTAAGCCAAAGCCTACCCATATTGTCCGAAAAGGGCTAAAGAGTTATACTTTGACCTGCACTGATTCAGTGAGTATTTAATGATTATTTTGACCCTTTTTAGACAATATGGGAAGGGTTTGACTTTGACGGACGAACTTCCTGTTAAAGGTTCGTTGCAGTTTTCAGATCTTAAATTTCAGTATGGCTTGCATCATATTTGCTGCCATTA
Organism: Dermacentor variabilis; assembly: GCF_050947875.1. NCBI lineage: Eukaryota > Metazoa > Arthropoda > Arachnida > Ixodida > Ixodidae > Dermacentor > Dermacentor variabilis. Next base: position 38,334,399 of record NC_134569.1, read on the forward strand.
TGCACCACGAGAACAGAAAGAGCTCTTACGTTATGATACTGTGCACTTGAAGATAGTGAAGAGTGCGATTGGAAGTTCGTGCCTGGAATCTGCTCTTACAAAATCATGGCCGCATGCAATGCAAGAAAACTTCCATAATCAAATTAACAGGCTCCTTTGAGCCCGCTTCTCCTGCGAGGTCATCGCAGCAGTGGCCGACAACCTTCTTAAGAAGGTAAAAAAGAAAAGAAAAACATGGCAGCAGCACCTAGTGCTTCCTCAGAAAGAAACCCACGGTTGTGTCGTAGATGCACAAAGTAGCCCACAACACAAAAAAAGTGGCAAAAAGGCATGGCGTCACTGTGGTTTTTTTCTGCTCCGAATTAGCTGATTGGGTTATGTCCGAGGATCAGCGGAGAAGGAGCCCGCCGAAGCATTTGCGGAATAAAGCATGCCGAAACTTTCGTGAAATGTTCCACGGGCGCCGTATACCAAATCCCACTCAAATGTGGACGAGTATATGTGGGCGAAACAGGGCGCTGTGTGAATGAACGCGCAGGGGAGCATGCATTGTCAATTCGGAAAAGAAAAGGAGCACACTTGCCCGCTCATTGAATTGCATGTAAAGGATGTAGACCACTGTTCAACAAAATTAACATTCTAATCAGAAGCAAGAATAAGATAGCCCGTGAGCTGTTTGAAGCTTTTCACATCAAGGAAAAGGTCGATGACTACGTAAGTGACACTTCTGTTGCCTTACATCATGCTGAACACAATTTTCCGCACCACTTGTGTTGACATGAGGCAGGCTTGACTTGCCATCTCCTCCTCCTTCCTCCCTCCTTCCTATTTTTGTCACGTGTCAACACTGCCTATATATGCAGATTCAAAACAAGCAAACCCAGTTGATAGCTTTTGCTCTTTCTGTATACCTCGTTTTTTTCCTATGTTCATTCTTTCTTAGGCGCAACTCTTTCTAACATAAGCGCATCTATCTAGCACGTCGCTGCTAACCAAGCAGCGGTTATTTTCGGGATTCTGCTGCTGTTTTCTTAATCATTCTCTATGTTTTCGCCTTGCCATAACAGACAGCCCTTGATGAGGCTCCAGGACTGTGTAGTCAGCAAACACGAAGCTGAAAGTCGGACGCGGGAGAGTTCAACAAATGTGCTTTTACAATTAGCACCACACGTTGAGCCGTATTCTTTGCTGCCGGTTACCTCGGCCATTGCTCCTCGATGCCTAAGAATGGGACATAGTTTCTAGGCACATAAACATATTATTGTTGGTAGGGAAGGTGGCAGGTGTGTTGGGGTTTATAGCTTAAATATGTAAAAAGACCTCCTGCTTTCTTGTAGCTACCTAAAGGGAGAAATAACAGAAATATTTCACCGAACAAAGCTGGAAAATTTCTTTTTTCAGAACCTCTGCAGCGGTTTCGTCGGCGAAGAAGATCTCTTATTACGCAATACACTCAAAGGCTAACTTACATGGCGTTGAGGTGCCAGTTCATCCGTTGTCAATCTTCTGTGACTCTAAAGCAGCCCTCCAGAATTTACTCTCTCCGTTACGTCATGGATCACATGAGCAGCTCATCGCAGAGATCGGACCACTATACCATATAGCAGATGACGAAGGACGCGATATATTCATTCAATGGTTGCCGATTTACTGTGGCATACATGGCAATGATCAAGTGGACGCAGCCGCCCGATCTGGTCATGACGGCGTCAAGTTCGCTACCACTCACCTTTCGACAGCTGATGCAGCGAAAGAACTTTGCGCGCTTGCGCGTAATCTAAGATCAAATCAATGGAATTCATCTGACTTTACAAGTGCACGCCTTCATCTCAGGACCCTTATTTACCGCTCCGTGTTTCTTCCGACCTCCCACGACGTGACGGTGCTCTCCTTGTCCACCTATGGCTTGAAGAAGCCTTTCCCAATGCGTACTCATTTACTATAGGAATGGACAATAGTTCGCTCTGTGACTTCTGCGGGTTACGCGAAACGATCGCGCACCTTCCTTGTGAGTGGCCTCGTTTCAACCCGCAAAGAGCAGCGCTCTCAGCAACTCTAGACCAGCTGGACAAGCGGGCACTCACGGGAAGTAAAGTTCTTAAAAACTGGCCCACACTAACATAATAGCAAGCAGCTATGGAGGCATCGCTGCGTAATTTAGGAGATCCCGGACTGTGTGACAAGTTGTGACTGCCCACTGTATGGAGCGTTGGCATTGTCCATGAGTATGTAGTATCATCACAGAGTGTATGGCAGCGCCCCCAGAGATCTTTTTCTCTGATCTTTGGTACCCCTTTCCCGCTGTCCCGGTACAAGGTAGCCAACCGGATGCCTATGGTTAACCTTCCGGTCTTTCTTTTGATTTTCTCTTATGACCGCCTGTGACTTACTCAGCGGTGAACGATTGTAATAATAATTATATTTGGGGTTTTACGTGCCAAAACCACTTTCTGATTATGAGGCACGCCGTAGTAGAGGACTCCGGAAATTTTGATCACCTGGGGTTCTTTAACGTGCACCTAAATCTAAGCACACGGGTGTTTTCGCATTTCGCGCCCATCGAAATGCGGCCGCCGTGGCCGGGATTCGATCCCGTGACCTCGTGCTCAGCAGCCCAACACCATAGCCACTGAGCAACCACGGCGGGTGATGAACGATTGTGTGTGTAGCACTGGAAACTGTGAACTTCGTTCTTCATTCTCCTCTTTCAATCGCTTTTCCCCCTTTCCCAGTGCAGCGTAGCGTACCCGGCTCAGCCTGATTAACTTCCCTGCCTTTCCCTTATGACCTCTCTCTCTCTTTCTCTCCGGATTGGAATGCCGCGTGCGAACCACTTCACTGATGACGTAATTATGGCAATACGGATTTCACAACATTTTTCGCTCTCCGGATAGCGGGGATCAACGTTTAAATGCAACGCAACGACTTTGAGAGAAAACATTTTGGGTTAAGTTTGACCAACAAGGTTATTTCGGCTACATGTAGTTCTATACCTCCCTCGGGCGTGTAGGGGACAGAGAATCAATGCATAAATTTAGATGAGGCGTCGCTATGAGTGTTTTATATTTTCCGTGTTTGAATTTGGCAAGCCGAGCTCCTCCTCAGATTGAGACCATCTTAACTGTAGATAAAAACTCGGGATCTACTAATCAGCCTTTTTTTATTTTTCAAGCACTAAATTATCGGTTCCTTCAATTTTCTTAAATTGTTTCTACTACAACAACTCGGTTCTTGGACCACTGACTGAGTCACTGAACTTCATCATTCTTATTGAGTATGTGCCACATTGTTACAAGGGGTATAAACAACCATAAATATATTTAGCTATGTGTCGTATCTAGGCATACACCTCTGCTCACCATCCATCATTCGACGAACATGAAATATCGCCTTCGTCCTCATGACGCCGTTGCGTCGGCGTCTCACAATGAGCAGCCATCTGAATTGGCTTTTGCATTCCGAGATAGCTCGCCAGTGGTGTGTCATGGGATGACACGTTGGGTAAGATGACGAAAAATACTATTGCAGGCATGTAATTGACTTATAGGACCATTAATCAACCGCCTTTAACGATACCTTCGATTCGCACACACACAAACATGTGCACTGAGACTGCTTACCTTTTGTTCTCTTTATTGTGTGGTATCAGCACCAAGCACGAGAAAGTTTCCTAAGCCTGACTTTCTTTCGGACTTCAATGTGTGGCTCAGGTAAATGTCATAAAATGACAGTTACTTTCTTCGTCACTGAACCATTTCCACCGGACTTTGCACGGGCGCCAAATTTGGTCATGTCGAGCTTGAGCCAGCTGTGAAACCGCTTTCCTTTTTATTCAGCTTCTTAGGGCTAAAATAAGGACAATATGCTCTCAGGATGCTTTTTTAACCTTACGCCAGCCTACCACATGCATCTATAATACTGTGCACTGCAACACTTTACTGAAGTCGTTTTGCTGAAGGCACTCATTTTATATCCTGGTTCAGTTTAATGGTCGCTATTTTACTAAAGCCTCCATTGCGGAAGCACTCCATCTATTCCCGAACCACTGTATGAGAATAACATTTCCTGTTTGAGTAAATGAGTGTTTTAGACTTAGCGATGCTTTTACTTCCAGGTAAGTCGTGCAGCCCTAGACTGCTTTTTTATGTATCTCTTTGAATCAAGAATAATGAACTGAAAAAATTAAGGAAGCAATTCTCGGCAAGCCACCCGCCTTGGGATATAAATGACTATTGTAGCTTTCAGGTGAAAAAAAATCAATTTATTCTCTCTTTACAAAAAGCGCGCTTAACTTACTTAACTTTCCATGATCATATCTCACATTTAAAACTGAACAGTGCTCCACATTTCATACTCGAACACACTGCGACTTTGCCTCGGGAGATTCAAAACTAAAGCTCGGCAAATTCGCAGCATCAGGAGAAGCAAGTAGGACGCTGGAGATCGCGCAGCTTGAAACGACAGCCTCAGACTTGTTTGCTGAAAGGCAAATGACGCCGTGAATAGCGGCTGCAGTGAGGGTACTGCGAATCTGGCAGGAGAAGTTCGGTCGACAAAATATTGTAACTATGCCCAAGATACACGTTAACGGCAACAGTAGCAGGCGAGAAATTTAATGTTCATGTCTGTGCACTTTTCCGGCAAACGGCGCGCTTTTTACAAGTGCATTGCTTTAGATTAACTGAGAATACGTTGTTTGGTGGTGACAACAGCTTATAGTTCGCTAACGGCTTTGAATCTGAGCTGCGTCTCACTTAGTGCCTCTTTACGCTATGGCCGCGATATCAACTCAAGCGTTCAACATTGAACGCGAGCGGGGACTTGATGGATGCGGTAAGTGCCCCAGTATGATGGCAAAGCATGTCAAATTTTTCTCGAGCCGTTTTTTTATTTGTTTGGTTCCATCGAGTCTACGTATACTTTTATCGCAGCTGGTGCTACAACTTCTTTTCCTGGCCGCTTGCATTCTTTCTACATTTTTATGAATTAAGTCGTCTTTAGATATTTAAGCTGCGTCCAATTCTGCAGTACTGAGAGTGGGCACTTAAGTCGATGGCGCGTGTGCTGGCTAGATGGTGAATTATCGGAGGGCCTGATCGATTTGAGGTCTTGAACGCTGTGGGAGTGGTTATTTTAACGTATATGAGGCTAACACTAAAGCTGGCAAGACAAGAAAATTAATACCCGGAAATGCAAATAATGGTGCAGAGTCGATGACATCAGTGTTCTAACACTATGCAAAAACAAGCAAAAAATTTATCAATGTTTTACCCGCTTGTGTCTGCATGAAACCTGAGACTTCTCGTAACTCCCAGTCGAGGCATTCGAAAACACACGCTGGAAATTGTTGTAATTGTGAGCTTGTGAAAGCTTGTTGTGATTGGCTCTAACTTCTTCAATTCTCAGTCTTAACTTTTAACAGAGGGGCTGTTCTAAGGCGAGCCTTCGCCGTCCGGTGTCACGAAGGGAGGGGGGGGGAGGCAGGTTCTGGGGTTCACCGCCAGAGGGCGCGCCAAGGGTAAGAGCGGGTAGGAGAGAAATGGTCATCGATGAGGAAGGGTTTAGCAGCATAGGGAGTGACCACAAACCCATCATTTTGAAAATGGGATATGTAGTTGGGAAAGAGAGCAAGGAGCGCAAGATGGCCAGTCCAAATTTGAACGCTGAAGAAATAGCAAATATAGTCACTAGAGTCGAGGAAGAACTTGGTAAATAACCAAGTAAAGAGGGGGAATATGGTGAGCTTCTAAGTGTAATAACGACAGAAATACGGAAACAGAAACAACATGTTCTGTGGAAAGGAAAAAAGAAACCGAAAAGCTGGTGGAACAGGGAGATACGAGAATCGATCGCCGAACGGCAGAAAGCATCTCGAGAGCACAGGCAGGAAAAGAAGGCGCAATGGCCGTATGGTGAAGTAACCAGTAAATGGGAAATATACAGGGAGAAAAAGTCTATGGTTCAAATACTGGTGCAAGCAAAATTAAAAGGTGAAACTGAACTTTGGTTGTCGGAAATACGTGAGAAAAAGAAGGCCGCACCTAGAATATTTTGGAACCACATAAAATTATTAGGCAGGAAGTCAACAACAATACAACAACATATCCTAGACGAAGATGAAATCAGACTGGAAGGAGAAGCGGCAATAAATTACATCCGGAAAGTAACAGCCGAATCTTTCCAAGGCAATGACGAGGTTGTATTTGAAGAAAAAAAAGAGCATGAAAGAGACTGAAGTAGAAAACGAGCTCGTGCTGACAAATTCCAACTGGAAGAAAGCAGAAGAGAAAATTCCTAAGCGCACAGGGCTAGACGAGGATCCCGTTAGGCTAATTAATGAACTAGGACCAAAAAGTAAGAAAGTTCTGGTGAAAGCAGTGGAAAAAGTTTAAAAAATAGACGAATGCCAGAAAGTTGGCGACAAAGTAGGATGAATTTAATTTATAAAGGTAAGGGGGAGAAAGACAGAATTCAATCCCATAGACCGTTGACTATTACATGGGTAATATACAGGCTAGCAATGCAGGCAATCAAATTAAAGCTTCAAGCATGGGCAGAGAATAATGGAATTTTGGGAGAGCTTCAGAATGGGTTCAGAAAAGGTAGGCGTTTGGATGATAACTTGTTTGTTCTTACTCAATGCATTGAAATATCAAAAGTAGAAAACAGACCGTTGTACGTGGCCCTTTTAGACATTGCAGGAGCCTATGACAACGTAGACCGCAACATTTTGTGCGATATTCTGGAAGTGGAAGGCTTAGGTGACGATTTTCTACAGCTTTTGAGAGAGATTTACCTAGAAAATACCATTTGCGCTGAATGGGAAGGTATGAGGAGCGAGGAGAAAGTTCATGTCAAAATGGGATTGAGCAGGGATGTCCTTTATCCCCGCTGCCGTTTATGGTGTACATGGTGAGGATGGATAGGGCGCTAGAAGGAAGTAATATCGGGTTTAATCTCTCATACGAACAGGCGGGTGCAGTAGTAGAGCAGCAGCTCCCAGGTTTATTTTATGCGGACGACATTGTGTTGCTAACTAACAAGCAAAGTGATTTGCAACGTCTGGCTAATATCTGTGTGCAGGAAGGCAACAATTTAGGTTTGAAAGTTAGTGTTAGAAAATCAGGTGCTATAGTATTCAATGAAAACAGTGAACAAACAGTGGAGATACAGGACCAGGAAGTACTTCGGGTAACAGAATATAAATATCTTGGTAAATGGATTAACGAAGGCAATAGATATATGGAAACACAGGAAAAGAAATAATAGTGAACGGGAAGAGAAATGCAGCCACAATGAAGCACAGAGCGCTATGGGGATACATTACCTACGAGGTCCTCCGAGATATGTGGAAAGGTGTAATGGTCCCAGGACTTACTTTTGGAAATGCGGTTGTTCGCTTTAAATCAGGGGTACAATCAGGACTCGACGGGAACCAAGGGTCAGTGGGTCGCCTCGCATTGGGCGCTCACGGGAATACTACAAATGAAGCTCTACAGGGTGATTCGGGCTGGACTAGTTTTGAAGTGAGGGAAGCTCGCAGTAAAATTGAGTATGAAGAATGGCTGAGGAATATGGAAGAAAGTATTTGGGCTGGGAGAGTGTTCAGGTACCTGTACAGGAAAAACAGATTCACAGCGGAGGAAAAGAACTAGGAAGCTTACCAGCAAATATGCGGCCTGTAGGGTGGGCAACGCAGCAACATAGAAGGTCAAGCGGAAAGTCAGAGAGGCTGAAATAATCTCATGGGTGGCGGCAATGGAAAAGAAACCTGCCATGAGTAACTACATAAGAGGAAAAAAAGAAATTACGAAAGAAACAATTTATGATAACTCAAAGGGAAGCTCATTACTTTTCGAAGCGACATCGGGATGCCTTAGAACACGCAACTATAAAGCGAGATATAAGAAGGAAGAAGTAGCATGTGCTTGCTGCGGTAAAGCTAGGAAAACTATGCTGCATGTTTGATTACACTGTGAAGACGTCTACCCAGCGGTCGATTTAGGCACCACTGGCCTCCTTGAAGCCCTTGGTTTCAGCGGGAGCAGTGGTAAAGTAAACATGTCTGCAATAGACATTAGTAAGCGGCGATTGGAGGATTGGTGGAAGAAAAGTAGGGAAGCGACAAATGACGGAGACTTACAAGAGCACAGTTCGCACTAGGGGATCAGAAAATGTGGGTGTGGTAGTTCATAGTGTTTTTTTTCTTTTTTTATTGTTTAGCCTAGGTAGGACATTAGGCAGTATAATAGCAAGAGCTTGGTGGCGCCACCCACCGCCCCGTTCCAAAGGGAACGCTCATACCATCCATCCATCCGGCGCCCCGCAGGGATGGGAGCGAACCAATCAGAGGGCGCGCTGGGTGAAGGCGTAGGAGCGGACCAATCAGAGGAAGCACCAGGAGAGGGGGGTAGGAGCGGACCAATAAGAGCGCGCCGGAAGAATGAGGAGGAAAGGGGTATAGGAGCTGGTGTCTAGCCGACGCGCGCCCTTTCGCCCCATGGATTCCGTTCGGCGTGAGCGGCAGCGGGAGCTCGTACGAGAGCGGCCGCGCCGACGTCGCGCAAGTGCCGAGCTTCGACAGTGAGAAGCGCAAGCAAAGCGCCAGTGGAGGGAAGTCGCTACCGCCGAGGATTGAGAACGGGAAGCGCAAGCCAAGCGCCGGTGGAGGCAAACCAACCCCCACTTTCAAGAGAGGGCCACCCAAGCCAAGCGCCAGCAGAGGCAAGCTAACCCCCAACTTCGAGAGTAAGAGGCCAAGTAGAGACGTCGACGCAGAGAGATTCCTCCCACGGAGGGTGCCGATGGACGATTTAGGAGAGAATTCCTCGACTGTGAGTGCGGCCACAGCTGCAAGGTCTGTGATAGACTGGTTTGATCACAACCTCACGCAATTGAAGAGTGTGCGCCATACGTAGGCGAAGCTCGAATCTAGCAAACCGACGACAACGAGACAAAAGGCTCATGAAAACCGCGCAAAACACGAGTTCCAGCTTGAGAAAACGGCCACCAGCTTCGCTGTTTTGATAGATTTCCCTGTGCGGAACTGGCGTTACTTTTTTGTATACTCTACCATTTCTTCAATTTGTTTGTTATATCAATCAGAACATTGCAAAGTTAATTATATAAAGAGTCTCGACACTTCAACATTTGTGACTCTTCAAGGAAAAAAATTATAGCCGCGGTTTTCTGCTTTGTCTCTTGTTTGCATCTGATGTCATTTCTATGTGTTCATGTGATATCAAGTGATGTGGTTCATCTGATGACGTGATTTGGTAAAATAGGTGCCAATGTTTGTTGTTCCCGAATACGACAATTTAAAACGTTGTCGTCGACGAAACTTTACTGCAGGCCACCTTTTTTCTAATCCGCAGGACTAAAACAAAGTTACGGCGCTACAGTCAAGGTAATGAGGAGAAATAGGGGACCCTGGAGACCCTCCAGTTTAACGACTGATAGAGCTAAGCTGCATTACAAGGAATCCTGCTGTTGCCGCCCGTTTCTAAACTGTTTCTAGTAGCGGGAAATCACAGAATATCTAGGGTTTCGAGATTGCATTTCTCACTGGCAGTTATATGCGCTTATGACCCCCTATAACGAACGCGTCCGATTTCAAATTCGCCCCCACCACTCAAGTTCCTGTGAACTGGAACTAGTTCAGGCCTTTCAGCAATTACGTGACGTACGAAACTCGATGTCATAAAGCTTTGAGCAGCTCATCATATACGGCCAGGTACTGCCATGTCGTTGAAGAACCTCACAGAGTCTATTAGCGAAAATTACTTGGCGCGCACATAGCGTACGCGTATGTCACCAACGCGCACTCGACGGGTATAAGGGGATTTCCTCTGGGAGACTAACAATGTTAATTCTCGTGCAGTGCGAGTAAAGAAGTCTCAGTGGTGCATTGCTCAGCTGCCAGCTCGTGTTATGTGACGCGTGCATGGCTAAGAAGCATGCAAGCTCATTTAATTACGGTTCAAAGTATTTCACTTACTTTTCGCGACTGTAGCCATCCAAGTGTATGCAAGCTTTGTCTTAATACAGGCTTATTGGTCCCTGCATAGTTGCCAGCGGGCTCCATTCTAAGCACCTCTGTTCTAAGCATTCTAAGCACCTGAACCGCAAGTTTAGCCGCATCAACGTAGATAATAGCGCAAGGCTTTGTACTGTGCCACGGCAGGAAGCTTTCAGGAAAACTCGAGGCCCACGTTCACCAAAATGCTACTTCCCGCAAGGATTTCTCCAGTGTCCGCAAATGCTATCGCGATCACTATCTTCAGTGGCTTGTACCGCTCACGGTAGCGATCGCCGTCAGAAAGGGGGATGGCTACGACGATGACCAATCGCGAACGATGATTTCTTAATAAGAGGTTTCGCGAATACGGGCTTTCTTGCGGATGGGCGCGCGCGCACACACACACAAACACACACACACACACGCAGTAAACGTACGTGGACGTAAACGTATTCAGTAAACGTACGTCGAAATGAACCTCCTGCAAGCACGGCCTTTCACAGATAATGAATATAGATTATAACTGATGATTTTCCTAGGAGGGAGTTCGTGCGCCTCCACAGGAAGCTTCCCGTCCGTTCCATATAGTTTTCATATCGCCGCTCACTCTCTCTCTCTCTCTCTCGCCCATGTGGCCTATTCACCTGTTCTCTGCTTAGCCGCCAATATGTCAAGTATAGGGTTCGAAATAGTTTTTGCTCAGAGGGTAGAGTGCATGACTACACACGCTATGCAGCTTCAGAGAGAGAGAAAGGCAAAGGAAAGGCAGCGAGGCTAACCAGATATTATCTCCGGTTGGCTACCCTGTACTGGGGGAGGGGCAAAGGGATGTGAGAGAGAAATATGAGAGAGAAAGCACGTTGTGCTGGTATGCACGTTGTGCTGGTATGCAACTAAGCACCTAATAAAGCGGAAATGAGCAGATCACACATACCTTATGTAAAGCGCACGCAAACTAGGGACGAATTCACTGCTGAAAGCAAATAAATAACGTGGTCGAAAAGCTCATATATTTTTCTGTCACAGCAACAGCCGGATCAGTATCTTGCAGCTAGTGGGACAAAACAAGAAGTTAAGACTATTTAAATAAGTCTGTACAGACTAATTTCATGCAGGTTAACGTAGCGCTCAAAAGCTACTCGACAGAATGCATATCAGAAGCATTCTTAGTGTTCAAAGAAGCAATGCTCTGCGCAACGGAGTTCAGGCGCATAGAGCTACTGATGTAATTCTGGAGAGCAAAGCTCAACGTAAGCAATTTTGATCGTCTTCGTGATTAAGCTGACAGAGTAGGGAGATAGCTTGGTCTAGAGAGACGCGATTACCCGTAGAATGCAGTAAAACTTTAAGGTCGTGGAACAATTGGAATCGTCATAATTAATCCATCAAAAATGTTGCAGACTGATACTTTCGCTGAAGTGAAACGATTGTAGGCCGCGGGGCTTTCAGTGCAACGCACTCCCAGCTTGCTTCTCATAAAACACCCCCTTCGATATTAATGTCAGTCTGCGAAGAGCCGTAGCCGTTTTGTTGCCACCGTAGTCTTCCTGTCGTCGCCGTCGTCGTCGTCATGATGACTTAGTCACACTGCCATGCCATCGTCGTCACCGTGGTGCCCATTTCATAGTCGTCGTAGTTATTACTGTCATGGCGCCATCGTCATCATGGTGTCATTATCGCTGTCGTGTCATCATCGTCACCATATAACTGAATTCGTCATCATGATGTCATAACCATTGTGGCGCCATTTTCGTTGCCGTGCCACTATGGTCATCGTCGCCGTCGCAATTGTGCCGACGTCATCATCGTTGTAGTTGCCGTGCGGTCCTCGTCACACCACAGTTATCGTCGTCTCCCGGCCGCCGTCTTTATCGTCGTCGCGCAATCGTCGATTGCGTGCCGCCGAAGTATTCTCACCGTGTTGTCGAGGAGCTTGTTTGTTCCGGAAAAGTGGAGTGCGGCGGCTCAAACACGTATACCGATGCCAAACCTCCAAAAACATATGACCGGTGACTTCCTGATCACGCCATGTCGCGTTTTGAGCTGTATGTCGATGGCAGTTTGCTCCAGATGGGCCTCCTTCAGGATGCCTCCGCGTAAGAGAAAGAAGCCACAATAACAACCAGGCTTCTACTCATAGTCTGGCTGAAGTCGAAAGAGCCGAAGTTCATTGAGTAACTAGAAGATGACGGGTCCAAAGGCACCGACCGAACGAAATGACTATGTCTCGGCTGTGCGACATGGCTCTTTTTTAACAGGGCTTCAAAAACCTTAGAAGAAGCAGGTTAGCAAGTGACGGGGCAGGCGATGCGTTGTGGGCCCGTGCAAGCACATAAGAAACATTATCTAGATGCCGCAATTACAAGATATTACAAAGTATATACAAGCTACAAATTGCAGTGCCTGCGATTCGCGTGCGGCATTTGAAGACATAACAACGACCAAACAAACAGCAATGCTATTTCAGTGCAGAATTGTAATATTCGATCTAGTTTTTTTAGCATTGTTTGTTCTACCGCTGTTTTCCAAAGCTGTTGAATAGAACAATCTTCGGATGCAATTACTGGCTGAATTCGACTTCGATAATGACTGCATGCACGGACCACATAGCGCATGTTAACATTGACTAGTGCTTCCACAACAGCAGTCTCTAGAGAGCTCTTAACATTGCGTGGCTACTAGCTAGTCTCCATCTCAGTGGCGCTGCCCATACATGGCAGCGAAGCAGGCTTATGTTGTGAACTATGGAAACCACATTGAGGATGACTTGAGCGCAGACGTTCCCAGTCAGCCACTCTTGGGTCGCGCCGGCTCTGTGGACGCAACCAAATCTATTACTTAAAAGCGGCAGGTAATAATATTGGGTGCAGAGAGCTTAGTTGCTCGGTAAAGCTGCTCGGTAATGACCATAACTGACCTTTCAACGTTCTCGCTCATTGCGGTCTTAACCTGACGGAGAAACTCAACTGATTGAATGGCATTTTAGCACTGTCAGCGCTAATCTCTATTTGCTTGAGATAATAATTGGTCACAAACTGTTGTGTCACTCAAAAAGAAAGAATTTGGAGACATTCGAAAAAGTTGCGGCCCCAATTCGCTTTGGTTTGGATGTGGGGCGAATAGGACCCGTAAAACGCAACACTAATCATTTTTATTTTATTGAAAACTCCTTACCTCAAATTTATGCAACCGCCGACGCAAGCATTAGGCGCTTACCTCACCGTTACTTGACCAGCCCAAGCAAACGCTCCCTCTGTTTACAGGCGGCCATTTTTGTTTGCTTTGAAAGCAAATAGCATTGCCTATCTTGACAGGCTTTTGTTATATGATTGTCTAACTGACAATAGCCGAGGAGCTTGCAGAATTGGAAGGGAATTCTGAGCTAACGCTCTGGAAGTACATGACCGGTTGGGGAGGGCTGTGCCGGCGTCTGCAATTGGTGCGCTTCCTCTTGCTTAGTCGTGGTGGCTAGTCGAAAACCCTGGCAGCGTGCAATGAAAAGTTAAAAATGCCGCTAGAACGGATACTCAGCGAAGAGCAGTTTCCAGAGCGATGTCCCATACGTGCCGCAAGTGATTGATAACGTTGTACTGCCCGTCAAAAATTTTATTATCCGCAAAGAAATTCATTTTCCCCGGCAACTCCGAGTAGCCCATGCCAAAGCAATCGGTGGTCCGCGACCTCTTATTCCTTTCGAAACGCGGCCGTTTCTGACTATTCAGAAAGCTATTCAGTTTTGTTTGGCTTAATAATGCACTTATAGTACCTACGCGTCATTTTAAAGTGGTGAGCTGTCGCGGTTTTTTTTTTTTTTGTCGTCGCATGACGGAGAGACGAAGAGCGCGGCGACCGACATATTTTGACCAACAGCACAGGGCCAATGGCCACACAGGCGTAGAACTGAAAATAACTATTTTTCGTTTTGGTCAGCTTAATCATGCATAATCAGTATTTACAAGTCACAACAGATGGGGAGCGTTCGCGGTATTTATGACATTGCGTAACAAACAGACGAAGTGGAGGTGGCCCGAAAGACTTTTGGCCAATCGTGGAAGGCTAGTGGCAGAAATGGAATAGAAACACGTTGAAATATATTCACGTTATAACGCCCTAAAACAGCGTATGGGTTCATCTCCGGTGTCAAACTCGAAGCTGATACCCTAGAACACCGTGCCCGAAAGAAATTCTGGCAGAAACGATCTCAGTATGACTGTCGATGTTAATGCGATTAGCGTGAAGCTATGTGGCGAGGCATTGTTCTGCCACCGCTGAAACGCGTCATGCATGAGGCGCGTACAGCCGCAGGGCTCTGCTCTCGCGCTTCCCTCTGGACATGCTGCGCAATATAGCGGCACCGCTGCGATGTCCGCACTTGGTGCGTGTTAGAATACATATAACGTGGGTCCGATTCCACCCAGCGCCGGATAAATTTGAAATGATTTATTTTTGTCATTGAATGGCAGCAGGTACCCAGTAGCGATTATCCAATGCGAGTGGAACATGTAGCTGATAAGACAGCCAAAAGTTGCATGTATGCAATTCAAGCATCAACAAGTGAAGCATGTTCGAATGCACTTGTGAAATCAACTGTGATGACCTGGAAAGTACGACAACACAACCTTTGGCTGTGCGCAGAATAAAGAAGCAAAGTGGGATCATGACGATGTCTATATTTGTGCGTGATGAAAAGGGTTTGATCTATGTGTGCTCCTCTAGTTTCACTGAGTGAGCGTATCGTGAGCAAAGAAACTTCAGTTTTGCTATCTTCCTTAGTGTCTCCAGTTGAGAGACACAGTTAACAAGCATAAGTTTAGAAGGTGAATTAGCAGATCTATATTTGTCGAAAATAAAAGGGATGGAGCATCTCTGAACCATTTACGCCTTGCAGTTGCCTTCTTGTGTTATAAGGTAAACTGTAACGCACGCGTACTCAAGTTCTGGCAAGATAAGGGTCGTATGCGCTAGGAGCTTTAGGTCACTAATGACGTATTTAACTTGTGATTCAAGATACCGAACTTTAGTCAAGTAGACGCACATATGTCATGGATGTGTTTATAACATGACAACATGCTCTTAAGTGTTACTTCAAAATATTTTTATTCGCTTCTATTTTACCGCTGGGCCATCGATTTTGTAAGAATGAACAAATGGTTCTGTTTTATTTGTGACAATAAAATCTGATTTATCTTTGTTTCACTACATGAAGCAAGAGACACACCATTCATGAATTCCAGCAAAACTAACTTACGAGGGACGTTACGAAAGAAAGTTTCCTAATTTTTTAAAGAGAAGATGGTACACCAGCGGAAACAAACAATTGTCATAAGAATTTACGCCCATTGCTGGTTCAACGATGGGAGGAATGTAAGCGGAGGAGGAATGATGTATGCACAGAGCGTCGAACAAGAGAGAGTAGCAGCAGACCGGCAGACGGACATGTGCTGACAACGTGGTCACCAATGGAAATGCGTACCGTTATCCGGTATGAAAGAGCACCTCTTCCATGCATTGAAGGCTGCACTCTCGAGACGCCTCTTCCAAAACAATGCTGAGGTGGAGCAGGCTGCGCGACAATTACTTGCATCGCAGGGCATCGAGTTTTGCCAGAGAGGTTTCTTCAAACTAATTGCACGGCTGCAATAAATGTATCAATGTCGGTGGCGACTATGTGGCAGAATAGTGTAAGCTGTATAGTTCATGATGCCATGGTGCATTTTTTTTTCGCAATAAAGTTTCCGCGTGACCATAAATGACAAAACTTATTTCCCCAACGTCCCTCGTAGATAAACTTGATCTTCGCGGCATGTAATTTTTTATACAAAACGAAATAATCTGTGAATGAAGGATATGTTAACATTTGGATCAACAGCAGTGGCTGTATAATTTGTGTAAGTTAAAAAATGAATGGGGCAAATGATGCTGCCTTAGGGGACTCCAGAGGTAGAGACTCCGGTGTTGGGTGGTAACGGATCTGAAAACCTCCCGCTGATGTCGACGAACTGTGATCCGTTCGATAAGAATAACTTTATCCAACAAACAACAAAGGAACGAAGCCCACCTTGCGAAATTTTAAGGGAGCTTGGAATTAACAGCACGATCGAAAGCACTACTGAAATCGAGAAACACTAGATCAGTTTGACTAGTTACGTGTAATGCTGTTGCTATCTCCTGAATGGCTGTTGCAAGCTGTGTAGTGGTGGAGATTGAAACTCCGAAATTAAGCTATTGGAACCTAGATAATCTGTAGTAAAACCGTGCGTGAACCTGCTCAACTTCTTCACAAAATGCGGCAGATAGCGAGATAGGACGGTGGTTTCCGGGTAGCAATCGAGCTCCCTTTTTACGGACTACAATTACGCAAGCAACACGCAACTCATTCAGCAAGTACGCTACATTGATGAACGAACAAAGTATAGCCGTCAGCATGTATGATATAGGCGCCGCGCTGCGGTGTAAGAATGCATTGGATATATTAGCTGGGTCACGGCAGCCCTTTTCTTTCACATTTAACAACAATGAAAACACTCCTTCATGCGATATGAAATCAGGCTCAAAAGGCGACGAGGCTTGTAATTGCTTGTGACCCTAGCACAATCCCTACAGACCCTAGAACACTCGTGAAAAGAAGAAGATACGGAATTTGAATATTTATTCATTGCGATAACGATGATTTAGGGCTTGCAAACCAATGTTTCATTACGATTTAGTTTGTTCAAGCACGGTACTATTGCTGCTCAAGTATCAACAATATTTTTCAGGATTAGGTTTTAGAATAAAGGGCAAGGTAAACAAAAAGTATTTGTTACAAGAGGATTGGAGCGAGCTAGATAGCTGCCTTTTATATTCTTAATTTATACGAAAGATAGAGCTTTTTTTCTCTTCTTGGCGCACTTTAGCCTGATTTCTCAGCGGTAGATATTACTGTCTATTCTAGGATTTGAACGACAACCAATTCCTCTGCTAGAAGCGAAAACACCCCTACAGTGTAGGACAGTTCGCTTGAAATGGTTCCACAAACCAGCAGCATCAGTATCCGCTAGCCACCAGAGAACGTCTATAATTGACCGACCATCAGTGCGGGCGAAATTTTTTGTCAGTCTTCACTACAGGTCCCTCCGTCATATTTATCGAAGCTGCGGTCGAGTTTGCCAGGGCGAACGGGTGCAAGTGAATGATGTTTTCCAGGCCAAAGCATCATCACATGTCGTCACCTTGTCATGTCTTTTCATATCTGCCGCCCCCCCCTCCTCCCCGCCATATCTCCTTGTATATAAGCGTGTTCTTTAACAGTATTAAAGTTGGTAGCTTGCGCCACGTACGTCCGCGTATTGTTCCTTATGTTCGTCAGTGTAATATTAAGCGCAATACAATCATAAACGTCCACCAACTAGCCCCGTTCATTGCTTTACTAAATACCTATAGGTCCTTATACCGCAGTTTGTCTCATAGTAGGCTTGGAAATTGTACGTATACGGCTGGCATGAGCACTGCGACACCTCAATGGAACAAACACGCTTATACCAACGCGGCGTGTGCCTCAGCGTCCTAAATGCCAACACTCTATCAAGCGCAGTCTCGGGAGCCAGAACATGTGTCGCACCTCTCACTCCGCCGTCAGGTGTCAGCTGCCGCGGGCAATGTTAGCATGTTCAACACATCCCACCGGTTTCTCCCAGCGTTTGCAAGCTTCTCACGCTTTCGTAGCTGACGCTGCTAAGTGTTGGATTTTTATGGAAGAGCTTGGACGTTTCATTCCAACACAACATAAAAAAACCGTTTGTGATTAGGATAGCTTGGACGAGCTGAAACTTCGAGACGCGAATAAGAGACGTTGCGAAACTGCTTAAGGCAAGTAGATGTTTTGCGGCGTCACCTGTGAAGAGATCCTCTAGTGTTTGTAAGGAGCACATAAAAAAATTATGACCTCCTTGAGCGCATGTTTGTTTTCTCCTTTTCGGGTTCAGCTCTATGGCAACCTGTGGCTGCGCACTCCACCCGTGAAGCAAGAATCAATAGGAAAGTATCTTGCCATTTCCCCTATTACCTGCTCCTATGGGTGGGCAGGTAATATTACCTATTACCTGTCTATTACCTGTCCCCCCACCGCTCTCCCACAACACAGACCGGCGTGCCAGGTTCAATAGGCAAGCTTCTTTTCTTTTTTATCCATTCGCGCATCATTCTTGACTCGTGCGCGTGACAACTGCCCCCTGTTATGAGCTCACCCATGCTCGCCCAGCTGAAGCCTGGGGGGGGGGGGGAGGGGGGGGAGTTTGTCACGATCCTCCCAGTCAGTCCAGAAGACGTATTGAGGGGCAACATTGCGGGAACCGAGCATACGTAGGCCGCGATTTCGTACCGATGCCTTTCGTTCGATTCTATGCCCCACTTATCATCTGCTGTTCACGGCCGGACCATCCTAACTGAGAACGCGGACGGAGCGTCGCTCTTAAATTTGACGAGGCGCGAAACGAAATAACATCGGCAAAGGCACCGCTGCATATTCCGATGACGACCCTATAAAGTTGTGCGGTAAAATCATTGGTTATTCGCCTAAGTTGCACGGAACCTCGGTAGCGTGGATGGATGTTGCCGGAGCTGGTAGCAAGTTCGCAATGGTCTTCATGTAGCTCTGTGGAGACCTGATCTCTGTGAAAATCGTGCACCTGCTAAAGATCACATTTCGATAAGCTTGCCGGTCAGAAATGGTTCACTCTCAAGTGACGCTGTTCTTCTATAGAGTTGTCTGCTCTTTTGTTTGTTGTGATTCTTGTACAATTAGCATAGCGGTCTAAGTGAATGCCATGCGAAGCAACGCACGCCTAATTGAAGACGAATTTTTATGCAAACCAATGAAGGGCAGAATAAATAGCACAGTGTAACGCAGGGCGTTCCACAAGACAGTGTACTTAGTCCAGTTCTCTTCAAATGCGTATTGGTAGCTTTCGCGGAAGTGTTCCCAGCTGGTCCACAGTATTCACTGTACGCAGGGGACGTCCGCAAATGGGCATCCGGGTCATGTGTAGATCAGGGGCGCTATAACGTAAAACTATTCCAAACTTTCCCATTCCAATTCTGCGATCCTCCCACCGCGATTGGTCAAAAATTTTTTGAGCCACTCCCACTTCAGCAGTCTGTCACGCGACGTCACGAAAACAACGATAGCTCCCCATCTGATATGACGTGTACATAGTGACCATGCATGATTTGACTGAACAAAAGAAAAACAGTTATTTCTGATTCGAGGTCTTTTCGCCATTAGCCCTCGGTTATTGGTCAAAAGTTTTCGGGCTGCACCCACTTTACCTGCCTGTCACGCGACGTCACAAAATCGCAAAAACTCACCGCGTCAAAGTGACGTGTACGCGTTAAAGATACATTAATATGCCGAAAAAAACTTAACTTTCTTCTGAATAGCCGCAGGCTGCCCCGTTTCGAAAGAAATAAAAGATGGCTGCCGCCGATCGCTCAGGCACTTGCTACTCGCACCTGGCGGATAGCATGGGTTTATTTGCGTATAATAAAACTTTTTGCGTGGCCGTGTAACGTTTCCGAGCACTTTAAGCACGTTTGCGACCTCGTTCTGCCAACTCTTCTTTGCTGAAGATCCGTTTTAGCGTCATTCTTAAGCTTCCGTTGCACGCCGCCGCGATTTTCGACCTGCCATCGCAAGCTAAGAAAGGGAAAGCCGGCCAACCGCAAACGCCAGCACCACTCTCTTCATCCGGTTATCGATTTTCAGTGCAGTGGCTCGGTCCATCGAATCCCTCTCGACTTAAGCGTGCTCCTCACCTCTTGTCAGCCATGTTATTCCAGCCAACAAATGTTATTCGTTTTTCCAGCCAACAAATGTTACCTCCTATGAAAGAAGAGATCGTTTGATTGGCCTGTTCAGACAACCCTGCGGTCACCCACCGGATGCTTGCTTCGGCGGTTACGCAAATTTGACATCAGGAGATTAGAATAAAAACATATTGGAATAGTTTTACGTTATGGGCCCCAGCTACTATCGACGTCGCAGTAGGGCCTCAGTACTATTGACAACTTTCTAAAAGAAAGGGACATGTATCTGTCTTATGAAAAAGAAGCAGTACTGCCTTTTACTAGACAGCAACCGAAAAACTTTAAGCTGAATTTCGAAGGAAAAAATGATGAATGTGAAACATCACAAATTCCTCGGCATTGCTCTTGATCGACAATTGCCATGGGCTTCAAGCATCAGTACGCTTGAAAAGCTTGTCAATTCTGTTATAAGCATGCTTCGTCGACTAGCCGGAAACATTGGGAGGATCAGTCGCATCGCTACTGCAAGTTACAATGCACTGATACGGCAAAAAAAGAAAAGCTTGTTCGGTGCCCATTGTGCACAGTCTGTCATTAAGTTCTAAGGCGAGACTCAAAAGTTAATTGGCAAAAGGGCTTAGAGTGCCAATTAACGTCCTCTAAGAAACCTCAAGTACTGTTGATATCGCTCAGGCTCGTCATCCGCCTTTCCCATTTTTACTAACAGCGGAGACTTGTAAGACGTGTGTTTTGAGTTCAAACCCAACATGAACAGCATACACTAGAGAACTCCCTCAGTGAAATAAATAAAAACGAGAAATTCGTAAGGGTATTCAAGCTCATACATTGCTATTACCAAGATTTGTCTAAATATTCAGATTGGACTCAGTTACGCTCCTTGGACGCTGACAACACCTAAAATAGAATTGTCAGTCGAGGGTACCATTCGCGAGAGAGATATGCCCATGATAGCTGCGCAACAACTAGCACTATTTCAAATTTACTGCGTATATTCACGGTAAAGTCTATGTGTATACGGACAGCTCGTGCCCAAATAATTCGTCCACATCAGCATTTGTCACACCACACCTCAAGTTTGAACAAACGTTTAAATTACATACAGTGACATCTTCTACCATCACCGAGCTATTTGCCATCCTCTCTGTTTTGCCTTTCGTAGCGCCAGTAGAGATTGCACAGAGATTGGTTATGTTTAGTGATTCACAAGCTTCCGTCCCGATACTAAAACGTACAGACTGAAATACACACTTGGAACACGTAGAGCATCAAGGAACACACAAAAACCAGCGACAGAAAGCACATTTTAGCGTGTCAGTGGACACCTAGACACTGCAATATCCATGGAAACACTGCAGGTACGCTGCTTCAAATAGGAGCGCAAAAATCAAAATACACAAAATCCCTCTTAGCCGTAATGAAGAGCGCAGGTTGCTGAAACCGATATCCTGCGTACTTAGCACAGACACCTGGTTTGATCAGTAATCAAAGTGCTCAGACTTCGTGTTCATAGACTCTTCCAGTTTGGCACGTCGCTTTTTGCACAGAATGCAATGTGTTCCTAGTCCGCAGTACTATTGTGCCCACCCTGACGAAGATGTACAACACCTGCTTTTTAAGTGTCCACGACACAATGCTGCCAGGCGAAGACTAAAAGGTGATTCAAATGTTGCTAGATCGTCAGCCGTTCACTCTGGAAGAGATAATTTGCCCATGACCAACAAAAGAGCTAGAGAAAGAAAAAATGCTTTTGCTCTTTCAAGCCTTCGTCGAAAATACAAAATGATTAGATTCATTTTAAATGTGCGTGAAAGATGACATTATTATTTTTGATTACTGTATATCGTATATGGGTACCGCATGTCTATATATTTGCAACGCACGTCTGATATTGTTATGTGTTAGTTTTTTTGTGTAGATATGTGAAGATTCGTTAGCTGCCTCATGTGCAAAAATCAGAACTTATGTGCCTGTTTTCGAACTCATTTGTGTTTATGCAACTATAGGTGTCTATTAGTGCCCTCTTGCATTTCTTTTCTGTGAGTTCCTTTACTTTGCACGGAACTTCACAAACGTTTGGAATAATCGAATGCCTGAATGTTCCCGTGTGTTAAATTTTGCTTGCCCTGCGAAGGGCAGTAGCTGGTGTCATTACAGGCGCCTACGTCTCCTTCAGTTACAAATTAAAAAACAAAAACAACCTCCGAGAGAAAGAGAGAGAGAGAGAGAGCTCGGAAAGTTTAGCGGTCTTTATTTAGCAGCAGCCATTAGCAGATTGCCAAACAGGTGGCGTAACGCAGGAACAAGTTCGGTTGATTACCAAGTTCCCGTGTCAGACCCTCAATCTCTTTACTGCTGCACCAAACTTCTAATTCCAACACCTTGGCGGGAAATTGCAGCCGCCGGTAACGCGACAAACATATAAATTTGTTTCACTGAGGTGAAGGTAACTCTCCGCCAAGAAACACTCTGGCAAACATATTTTGAAGTCACTTTTATTTTACATAAAACTAGAGATGCTAGAGAGAACTAGATATATTTCTTAATGATTGTGTTGTATACAAGCACATTACTAACCGTGAGGGTATGACAGTGTATGCAATCTGACCTCAAACAAGGATCTCGCTGGTGACAAAGTTGGCAGATGAACATGTACACTCTTAGGCAAAGTTACACCCTTTGGGGTGTATCTCTGCCACACAAGAATAATCGTCATCTACCTTGCTTGCGTTTCCTTTCTTGAAAACGCCGCGCCCGCTATTTTCCTGTCGGGAATGCTATGTCATGCTGATAACGCGCATGCCGTTCGTTACTGGAAAGTACCGGGCTCACCGCGTTAAAGAAAGGAAATGCGGACAAGACAGATGACGATTATTGTTGTGTGGCAAAAGGGTGTAATTTTGCTGAAGAGCGTATGTCTGAAAAACTAAGTACATGCCATTTACAAGAATTCCTAACCCTGAGCGACATTCATACATAACTATAATATGACAGTCAAAAATGTATCTACAATAAAATACTTAGTCATCCATTTATCTCATAATCTCTCTTGGAATTGCGCACGTTGATGCAGAGACCACTAAGGCATCAAAAGAATTTTGATTTATAAAGCGTAAATTGCACTGCGCTAGCCGGTCTACTTAACTTCTTGCAAACATAACTTTAGTTCGCACGAAAATAAAATATGCCGCGCTTATTCCGAACCCGAATCGGCTATACATAATTAACAACCGAAGCCATCCAAATAATGCAGCCCGCTCTATCACTGAAAAATACTCACGCTTCCTTAGTGTAACTACTACCACGATTTTCGTGCGCTTCGATTTAGTCAAGCTGCAGTATCAGCAGCTTTTTTGCCGTCTCCCCTTTTTCCCATATGTTTTTGTTTGGTGAAAATAAAACACTGACTGACTGACAAAAGCTTCATTGAAACTGTCCGCACTCGAAAAGTGAAGGCTTGTCCCGTTACTCCCACTTCCACCGCATTTGCTTCAGCTTTTCGTCATCTACACAGTCTCATATCAAACCATCCCATCCCATTTTCGTGCGCTTCGATTATGCATTTAAGGTACAGCCCATGTTTGCGCTCACTAAATTGCTTCGTTATTCAACACGGTTTCTTGCAGCTTGCAGTTGCAACCAACTGCAACTGCAAGCTATTTTAATTCATTTGTTAATAATTTGAAGCACCTATTTAACGCACAGTCGTCGAGTTTTAAATTTTTACCCCTCTTACACTTGTGCTGACTATTGTATTTTCTTTTTAATAGCCTTAGCATTAGGAGAGTCAAAGGGGAAAGGAGCACAGGTGTGTGAAGCGTGGGAAGCCAGTCACGTGGCCGAGGTAGAAAGGGGATGGGAAAGCTTAGAAGAGCGTGTGTGCATGCGTGCGTGTATGTGTGTGTGTGTGTGTGTGTGTATGTACGTATGTATGTATGTATGTATGTATGTATGTATGTATGTATGTATGTATGTATGTATGTATGTATGTATGTATGTATGTATGTATGTATGTATGTATGTATGTATGTATGTATGTATTGATAAAGGGAAAATCAGACATCCACCTGTTCGTAGCAATTGCTATGAACGGGTGGATGCTACGAACGGGTGGATGTCTGATTTTCCCTTTATCAATTACTTCTCTCCACTTTGCGGGTTTCCGCAGAACTTCTACGTATGTATGTATGTTATCACAACCATATAAAATCAGCAGGCAACGAAGCCAAGAAAAGCATTGGGGTAATAGCTCTGGCTGAAAATGAAATGTAGAAAAAATAGAGAAATGAAAATGGGCGAAAACATTTTCCTCCTTTATTCAACAGAAACGAATATTCAACCACATCGAAATCAAATATGAATAACATGGCTGAGACTATTCGATCTGTATAAGAAATTTCGAAAATTCGCAGACCTCTACGTAAAGCGTATCTGTTTTTATTTTCCTTTGACAGGGTCAACGGCTTCTGCGATTTAAATTGTTGTACTTCCATTGACTGTGTGGCTGTTTACTTTTGATTTTTTGATTACTAACAAACTTACGTTTGTGTTTGGCAAGTCTTAGCCCCTGTTGAACTCCATATTTTTTATGCTAAAGGGCAACTAGAAAAGAATAGTAACACTGCACGAGGGAGCAGAAATTATGCGCGATACTGTAATACAAGCTCGTTTGCAATGGGATACAGAAAATAAGTAAAACATGAATGGGAATCTATTGTATTGCGTTCCTCAGGTCAAACATTCAAGATACGAAGGCGAATGAGACAGTATTTGTCCCTGTTTTTTTTTCTTTTTTGCCAAATAACGGCTGTAAATGCGGCGTCAACACATCCATTCGCAGCGGTGTACCGGCCGGGCCTAAATTGCCGGTAGCTCCGCGGCACGGCACTGCTGTCAGTTGTTAAAGATGTCAGTTGGGCTTCACACGTGCACGACGTGCGAGCAACGAAGTGTGTTTCGTTTTCTATGGAGCAAGGAGCAAGGAATGGACGCCTATCGAAATCCGCAGGGAAATGCCACCCAAGTATGGGGAAAGCTGTCTCGCTTTGACAAGTGTGCGGCGATGGCGTTGTGAGTTCTCAAAAGGCCGTGAAGACTTGCATGACAATGAGCGTTCAGGTAGGCCGCGTGGGTCGTTGATTGACGACACAGGGACATCTCAAATTTCCTGCTGCGATGGGACAAATTTCGGAACCGGTGTGGGGACTATGTGGTAAAATAGTGTTAGATACGTAATATAGTACGTATTCTTGTAATTACCTGTGTGTACCTTATTTGGCTAATAAAAATTAGCAGCAAAGACTTTCTGATTCTCCCTCATATTTACACTACTTTATTGTTTATCTGGCAGGTTATTTTTAGCAGCCTTTTGTCGATACTGCTATATGCTCAGATGGAAATTATACCAGTAGAACAAATTACAATAAATTATTAATTCATGACGGACAGTGTACTTTGTTGTATTTACTTTACATTAAGCACACTCCGAACCTACACACGTCATCTTTTCGTCGCCGAATCGCCAGCTTGTGCCTGATGTGTTCTTAATTTTGGTCGATACTCGATACCTGTCTGGAAACCCTGTGAACGACTGTGGCGCTGTTGTACCCATGTATATAAATGGGTGTCAGAAAATAAAGGGGATCATTCGTTGAATTATGGCTGGTTGGCTTTCTTCTTCGTCGAGCCGTAGGCCGTGACACCACACCTGCTCCCTAAATTGTACCACAGTGGTATAATAAGGGCATAATAAGGGTTGTGCTCACGCACACACTTTTTCACTTGTCCGCCACATACAATACTTCACAAGTCACCCTCTGTAATTGCGGTTCTTGTTCTTTCTCTCTATTTTGTCCAACAACTGCAGAATAGAACGGCCTGCGGCATCACATCGCAGAAATCACCTGCCTGTGCGCATTTGTAGATGTCCTAGGTATTCATAGACTGTCATGCAAAAAAGTAAGAAGAAATAGAAAGAAAAAATCGCCAACCGTTCCGCTACCGGAAAATGGGGGTGAAGCCTGTCCGGCGTGTACCTGACCTTCGTCAGGGTTAAGTAGCCCACAGATAATGGTGCCGGATGGCTTCCGCCTCCCGCTCTCTCCGGTCGGGATCTTCTCGTTGGTGTCAGATTGCCTGGGTTCGGGCGGCTCTAACGGTTGGATCAGTGCGCCGACGGTGAGCCCTTTCACGGACGAGTTCTCGTTGCGGCTCGTCGAAGGCTGCTTGTTCCTTGGAGGAACGCACAACGCGTGGGCCACCCATCCATTTTCCGGATGGGTGGCCCATCCGGAAGGAGAACGAATCCGACGCAGCGCGCGCTATACGCTTTCCTGCCCTTTCGCTCCCCGGCGGAAGCGAATCGGCTCAAATTGGTTGCGCGCGTGGCTTGAGCGCGTGGCTTGAGCGCGCGCCTATGGTGCTGGAATCCTTGCTAATGACTCAGGCTCCGGCCACGGCTGTCAACTCATCAAACCGCCCTTTCCCGCAGCTGCTCTGCTCTGGGAGGAGCTGTTCTTTTTTTTTTGCGCTACCATGACAACGACACCTGTGAGCCAATACAAGCCTAGCTTGAAAAAAAAGACTAAATGAGTCATGGCTCCGTGTGTATTTACGTGAATGTTTGCATTCATATTTTCGTGGCTTGTGTATGTATATGCACATAAATGTTTTGGTGACGCCGAGCATGCTATTGCCAACGCCAGTCGTTATTGGGCAAGGCCTAACAAAATTACATCGTCACTGAGAAACAGTGTCTCGCTGTCACTTTTGCTGTCCATAAGCTCCGTCCACGTCTCCACGGGTGCCGCTTTACGATCGTTAATGATGACCGTTCACAATGTTGATTGGTTGGCCTCCGCGACCTGTCATGCTGTCTTCCTCGATGAGCGCTACGTTTGCAGGAATTTGACTTTGCAACGCGTTCGAAGAGTCGCCGCCACCACGCGGACGTCGACTGTCGTTTGAGGCTCCCTCTACACACAAATCCATGTAACGCCGTCAATTTCGATCAGCTTCTGGCCGTCCTCGTCGACTTTCTTTCTCTCGACCTCGCCACCTTCCGGGAAGGGCAGTGCAGCGACCATAGTCTGGATGCGCTCTTCGCCTCGTCTGCTCAGCCAACAGGTAGCAATGAACTTGTTATTATGACCTGCTCTACAAAAAGAATTACGCGGCTGATAGCGCCCACCTCCTCTTAGTGGTCTCGAAGAATTTGAGAAATCACATGCTCCATGCTACGCGCAGTGATGCGACGCGACTGCTGGACACAAGGGTTTCCCGAGAACATTCCCCCCAAATTCACGGCCGATTCTACGGGCGTAATATGCGACGGAATTTATAACAGTATGTGACCAGTTGTGATAAGTGCCGAAAATTCAAGCGACATAATACTGCTCTCGTCGAAATGCTTCACCCTATGGCCCCACCATCATCTCCTTGCGAAATGGTCGGAGTCGATCTCCTCGGCCCATTCCCGCGCTCAACAAACGCCAACCATTGGATTATATTGTGTGTCAGTTGTGACAAGTGCCGAAAATTCAAGCGACATAATAATGCTCCTGTCAGACTCCTTCACCCTTTCGCCCTAGCATCATCTCCTTCAGAAATTGTCGGAATGGATCTTCTCGGCCTATTCCCGCGCTCAACAAACGCCAACAATTGAATTATATTGTTAATTATAATTATTAATTATAATCGTGGCCTGTGCCAGAAGTTTCTGGCTCGTTACACCGGCTCCTCACGATCACCGATCGTCTAGTTGATGGAGCATATTCGAGTGCTCGTCTCGTGTCTCATGGCGACGTAATTAGCCGTAATTAGAAGACACAGCATGTTCATGTTGCCCGCCTGAAGCGCTGTCATCCCCGTGACTCCGAGCCCACGTAACGGCTATTCGCTTCTTCTGCGAAAGGAGGAGTGTTAGGCTACAGTGACAGCAAGGACGGGAGAAGCGGAGGACGAAGTACGCTTTTCTTTAGGAGAATTGGTTCTTTAAGAAAAAGGTAAAGCTTAGCACTTTCTTCAGCAGCCTTCAAGGAGCACAGCTAAAGATCGATTGCTGTTAGCATGGCGATCCTTCTCAGCTTTTCATTATTTACTCGTTAATTAAGCGCGCCCATCGTAACAATATGTAAATCCCGCCCCTAGTGTATGAATTATGTTGCAAGGCAGTTTGAGCGATAAAATTCATAGGCTGATCATAATTCATCTGGTCGGCCGTGAGGACCATATTAGCAAAAGTAGAACGCCGACCGCGAATGCAGTACAAAAAATTAAATTCTTGTGGCCATCTAGGCGGCCAGAAGCCCGGGCCTCCTTATCGCCGGATTCCAAATTAAGTTATCACATGACATCACATCTTGTGTATTGCGTGCCAAACCACGACATGATCGTGAGGCCTGCCGTAGTGAGGGACTCCGAATTAATTTTGATCACTTGGACTTTCTTAACGCGCACCCACTGCACGGTACACGAGCGTTTTAGCATTTCGCCCCCATCGAAATGAGGCCACCATGGCCCGGATTCGTTCCAGCGCACTCGGGCATAGCAGCACAGCTCCAAAGTAACTATACGCCACCACGGCAGGCATCGGTATGTAAGCCGAACGTCTTTTGAACTTTGTTAATAGGTCTAATGCCTGCGTTAAACTAAGTCTAACCACTATGCGTTTTTTTACTTTCTTTCACACCATCTCGACGCTCTTTTTGCGGTTGAAACGAGGTCAGAAAATAAGTTAGCAAATATAAACGCATATTTTCATCTAACGCAGGAAAAACAAAAGCGCGCTTCTTGCCCAGTGTTCTGTGCAATAGCAGCGTTAATGTGAAATAGTGGGTCAAATACACAACACTCACAAACTTCACTATCTTTTGTTCGCAAGAGCTGCTTTCAATTGGCCGGCCGTATTCGGTGATCGAACATCCCAATTTATTGGCACTTGCTTTTACGAAAAAAAAAAAACCTAGTGCAAGTAGTTTCTTGTCAATATATGGGCATTAACAAATATTTTTATAAGCTGGAGTGTGTCATAAGAGCATCATTTGGCAAATCGTGTTAGCGAACACGCAGTTAGTGAAGGCGGCGAGCATTGTGAATTTGAGCGTGGATATATCCGGAATACAAGAAGAATCATGGGTGAAATGGGTCACGCGTACATAGCTGTCCGTGACTCAGCGGTTCAGTGGTTCTCCCTTTAACTTTTAGTGAAGGCTCCTAAAAACGTACATCAACTTAAACGAACTGGCTCTTCACTAAGTCACCACAAGCCTTCTTAAAATAAATTAAAACTAAGGATAAATTAAAGAAATTAACATGAAGCACAATTATGTGAATGCATTTTCATTGCACAGCAATGAAATAAAACTGGTTAGTGTTATCGCGGTGAACAACCGCCTTCTTCTTCATCATCATCATGATCAGCATCAGCATCAGCATCATCATCAGCATCAGCATCAGCAGCAGCAGCAGCAGCAGCAGCAGCAGCATCAACCTATTTCATGTACACTGCAGGACGAAGGCCTCTCCCTGCGATCTCCATTAGCCCTGTCCTGCGCCAACCGATTCCAACTAGCGACCGCGAATTTCCTAATTTCATCGCCCCACATAGTATTCTGTCGTCCTTGACTGCACTTCCCTTCCCTTGGCACCCATTCTGTAACCCAAATTTGGCCACCGGTTATCTAATCTGGCTTATTACAACCGCCTTATTAGGTCAAAATAGCAAGGCAGGCAGAAATAACTTCGAAAGGAAGACATTGCAGTTTGAAACAAATAAAAAGTTAAGAAGCTCTCACTGAAGACGCACTTTCATTTTAGACAAGGAGCCATGTTTTTATGTTTGAAGGGACGCAATCTATATACGTGATTTAGTCGGCAGCTTGCATACTTTTAATGTTTCGTTTTCTGAAAAGACCACAGGAGACGAGCAGCGAGCACTTTCAAGATGTCGTCGCGCATAGAAATTGCCTTAGCAACTTTCTTACTTTCAGCAGCATGACGCCAACGTCAAGGGAAGTGCTGGTTCCTCGTTTTCGTCAAAGCGAAGGCACAAATGATTTGTTGAAAGCGGGAACAGAAGGCACCGCTCATGAGCACTCCTACGCATTATCGTCCAATTAGTGCAGCAACGTTGCGAGAACCCGCCGTGGCGGCGTAGTGGCTTTGCGCCGCTAAGCCCCGAGGGCACAGTACCTAACACCAACTGCAGCGGCCGCATTTAGATACGAGACAAATGCAAAAAAAAAGAAAAAAGACAGCCTTGTACGGTGCATTGGGTGCACGTTACAGAACCCATGCCAAGTGGTCTAATTAACCCGGAGTTCCCCGCTAAGGAGTTAAAACGAGGATGTTAATATCGTGGTTCTGGCACGTGAAACCAAAGAACTTATTTTTTTAACGTTGCGCGTAAACAGGATTCTCGCGGCGGCGATGACAGAGGCTACGCCTCCAAGGTTGTTGTGCATTAATATTGTTTTTTTTTTCGCATTGAAGCCTTTGCTTTTTGTTTTGGGGGAGGGGGGCGAATCGCATGCCTTGTGTATACCTTCGCACCACCAAGAGATGCGCATCAATTAGGCTGTCTTTCATCAAGACCACTGAAAATGAATGCCCTTATTGAAACCCCTGATATATATACATGCATATATATATATATATATATATATACGAGGTGACCATTTCCAAGTTATGGAATTTTTAAAACACAGCATGTTGCAGATAACATAATTCTTGTCCTTGAGCTGGAATGTTCAGAACGGTGTGCATTATTTCAGTTTCAGTTTATTATTCGTTCATAACAATTGGTCATACGAAATGATTTACAGGCAAGGGTACCATAGTCAGAGACTGCACCGGGACCTATGGATTAGAAGTTATACAAAAAATAAAGCGGAATACAGAGCAGAGAAACAAAATATGGAACAAGCAAAAAGTAAGGAAGAAACTGAGTGATGACATACATAAAACCAAAGGAAGAGGAAACATGTACAATCAATGCTAATTACACAGCTACGAATTCGCAAAGTAGCATTACACAAAATTATTCACACAGCAAATAATTCTTGAGTTCTTATTTAAACTTGCACAAGGTAGATGGCAACTTAATGACACCATGGCAGACTATTCCAAAGTTAAAGCGCACAAAAAGTGGTAGCCATCTTAACGTAATGAGTATGACATAAAGGCAACTGGTAATTTCTGTGTGCTGCAAACCTTGTGTTACTAGGATAAAAAAGAAGACCAGAACTAACGAAGTTTTAACAAACTTGTTGAGTTAGTCATTTAAAAAATAATATTGCCGAATGATAGTTAATCAAATCAGTAACTTGAAGAATGCAGTTTGTGCGTAGTTTTGAGGAGGCGTCAAATGAAAAATAGCTTCGCATTATAATGCCAACAGCCTGAATTTGAATGTGCTGAATAGAGGAAAGCAGACAATGATAAATATTACCCCATGAAACAATACCGTAAATTATACGGCTATGAATGAAAGCTATGTATAACGATAATAATACTTTTTGGGGGGAAATACGCGTGATTTGAGTAGTGCTCTAACGACAATTGCTGTTTTTGTTTGATGTATACAACGTGGTTAGTAAATTTAAGCTGGGTATCTAATCTGATGCCGAGGAAAGAAACACGTGGAGGCAGGAATGTCATGCCCATTGAGGGTTATGGTCGGAGACCAGGGTAAATGTATCTGCGATGACTTAAATATCATGAATTGTGTTTTCCTAGGGTTTATGATTAGAAAATTGGCGTTACAACAATCAGTAATTTTAGGCAGATCACTGTTTAGTTTCAAAGTTAGCGAAAGCAATTGTTTATCTGAGAGGGCAACAATCGTATCGTCTGCGTATAAAGTAGATTGTCTACAATTAAGCCAGTCAGGTGAATCATTCATATATATGCAAAGTAATAGTGGACCTATAATCGAGCCCTGAGGCATTCGACATTGTTAATGAAGTTAAAAGATAACTATATGGTGGCAAGATAGTCCGAAACGTTGAAGCTACATGTCGTGCTACTTATTGCACAACTTCCCGGCACACTGAGTTAAACATTCTGTGGATCCACTGTCGTAGCACTGTGAGCAAAATTGACGCCCTCGCCAGCCTTGTCCTTTCTGCAAAGCCTCATGTAGTGATCGGAACTGAATCGTCGCTTGACGAAACAATGAACAACAGTGAAGTTTTCCCGGCTGCTTTTACTATTTACAGTCGAGACCGTGACATGCAGGGTGGTGGTGTATCCCTTTTAGTTGACAAATTCATCCCAAGTGTTCCAATAGAGAGTACCAATATTGACTGTGAAACTGTGTGATGCCGAGTGAGGCTGCATGATTCCACACATATTGCATTTGGTGCGTATCACCGTAGCCCTAGCTGTATTAGTCCAGCTACTTTTATTTCACTCTCTCGTACCCTCCAAAGCCAGACGACCGATTTCATACTTGGTGATGATTTTAACATGCCTTCCGTGCGTTGGGTAGGCAGGTCCCCAGTATTGTCCTCTTGTTGCGCACTCTCATTTGAATTCAGTGACATGATGACTGCCCACGGTCTTCATCAGTTTGTAGACTTCCATACAAGACGAAGTGGTGAGAGCGCTTCTGTACTTGACCTGATTTTCTCTAACTCTGGTGGGTTGGTGGAATCTGTACCGCCTGTTCCTGGGATTAGCGACCATGAAGCCGTCTTGGCACAGATTTCATGCCTACGATTTTATCCGAATAAATGCCTGTTCCTGGGATTAGCGACCATGAAGCCGTCTTGGCACAGATTTCATGCCTACGATTTTATCCGAATAAAG
Organism: Dermacentor variabilis; assembly: GCF_050947875.1. Classification (NCBI taxonomy): domain Eukaryota; kingdom Metazoa; phylum Arthropoda; class Arachnida; order Ixodida; family Ixodidae; genus Dermacentor; species Dermacentor variabilis. Next base: position 38,367,028 of record NC_134569.1, read on the forward strand.
CCCCACCACGCAAAGTGTTCTTTTTCGAAAAGGTTATTATAGTTTAATTACGCACTGCCTGGAAGGTTTCTACGAAGAGTTTCTAGATTGTACCAATACTTCCAACATTAATGAGCTATGGGACTTACTTAAAAACAAACTGCTCTCTTTGATTGACAAATACGTACCATCAAAAATATTATCGAGTAAACAAAGACGGAGCAAGCCATCGTTGACTACTGGAATCAAGTGTTTGCTAAATCAAAGAGGTCACCTTTTCCGCCGATACATTTACTAAGAAGATGACGGTATGTATAGGCACTTAGACTAGTGAGGCAAAAAGGTCAAACTAAAGATAAAAAATTCCAAAGATGATTTCAATGCCTTGTTAGTGAAAAACGGAAGCATAACCCTAAAGAAATATGGAAATATGTCAAAGCCACTGGCAAAGAAGAAAGCTCCATTCCTACGATCTTGACGGTTCAAGGCCAAATACCTGACGATTCAGAAAAGGCTGCTCACTTTAACAGCTACTTTCAATTCGTGTTTTCTGCCCCTACCGGTTGCCCTATAGCTGGTGCGATCCCGCACAGCCTAGACACCATGCCAGACATAATTATCTCCTACGAACGTGTCCTGAAGCTTCTACAGGAACTAAAAACTAATACAGCTACTGGCCCTGACAATATTCCATGTCACGTGCTTAAAATGTGTGCCCCAGTTATCGCCAAATTTCTAGTTTTACTGTTCAGCGTATCAGTATCCTCCAGTGCTTTACCATGTGAATGGAAAACGGTGAACGTTGCGCCTGCACATAAAAATGGTCCTCGATGCCGAGTTGAAAATTACAGGCCAACATCTTTAACCAGCGTGTGCTGCAAATCATTGGAGGACAATCTCTACTCTTTTATATTTCGTTATTTGCAGGATCACCAATTTTTTGTCAGTTATCAGCATGGCTTCGGAGCTGGCTTGTCATGTGTGACCCAATTTGTTGAATTTTTACATGATATTTTCTGATCTTTTGACAACGGTAAACAGGTTGATTGCCTATTGCTCGACTTTCAAAGAGCGTTTGACACGGTATCACATTCATTGCTGTTGTTTACGCTTGCTTGCTTAGGCTCGCCGAGTAATATCTTACACTGGATAAAAGGCTACCTTCATGGCCGCACTCAAGAAGTCGTCATCAACGGCACACAATCACACTCCGTAACTGTAACATCTGGCGTGCCGCAGGGATCCGTCCTCGGCCCACTTTTGTTTTTAATCTTTATAAATGATATTGGCTCAGGCGAGAGATCAAAAATTCGTCTATATGCAGATGATTGCGTACTGTATCGGGATTATTGTATGGTGCAGCAAATGGAATATGACTGTAAATCCTAAAAAATGCTGCCACATTAGCTTTAGTAGAGAAAAAGGTAAAAATATTCAGTAACTACTTTTTACATAACCATGAAATAGCCACATATAAGGATGTTAAATACTTAGGTGTGTATTTCTCCTATAATCTAACCTGGAACAAGCATGTCGAATATATTGCTTTGAAGGCTGGTCGCTTTTCAAACTTTATTAAAGGAAATGTTCGCAGTGTGCCTAGTAAGGTGAAAGAAATTCTGTGTACCTCCAACGTACGCTCAATATTAAAGTACGGAGTAACAGTGTGGGATTCACCCAATAAAATGCTAATAAACTTGAAGCGACACGAAACCATGCGGTGCTAGGCTGGGACTCCCTGGATCGTCGTCGTGCGTCTTTCCGAATAAATCTCTTAAACATGTCTCACGATGACACCAATGTCTTCTTTTCCGGTCGCAACCTTAGCTTGCTTGAACATCGACCTGGCTCAATACCTGGCTCAATGAACTGCGGACATGGTTTGATGCCAATAAGCTTGAACTAAACATTAAAAAAACTAAATTTGTGCTTTTCCGCGCTAAAAATAAGCCTCTTGATCAGAATATCCGACTATACTTTAATAACACTGAAATTGAGCAGGTGAATTCTCATAAGTTTCTAGGAGTTCGTTTCCGCAGTGACTTGGGCTGTACCTATCACGTCAACAGTCGGGGGATACAAATACCAAGATGAATTGGGATAATTCAAGGACTTCGTTATCTTCTTCCATTCCACGTAAAAAAAACAGTTATATTTTTCTCTTATTCATTCTCATATTGCGTATAGTCTCTTAGTGTGGGGAACATGTGATAAAACTACTCGGATAGGTTGTTCTCTCTACAAAAAAGAGCCTTGCGCACTTTGTGTAGATATCCTGTTAGTAGTAGTGGCATGTTTACCTCTTGTAAGATGTTACCGTTTTTTTTTCTATGCTACAAGCACTACGCACTTATAGGTCTCGCACCATATTACGCGTGGCATGAATGCATTAACGTTTCTATTTTGCAGTTTGAACACACGGGGTAATTAAAACTTCGTTGTTCTTTTATGGTCACTCGTCGCAACACTCAGCCCTACGGGAAAGAGAGAGAAAGATAGAAGTCTAAAGATATGAAAGGCAGAGAAGTCGCCTGAAGTACATTTTCTAGCCATCTACTTTTTTTTTTTGCGGTAAGAGAAAATACAAGGAAATAGGAGGATGGTGGGTGACGATGACGACAGAAGGAGGACGCAAAATACGTAACGCCCAAGTCTACTGAAAGCCTATTTAGTCCAGACCTTTATTTTTTCAAATGTGAAGTAAGGCATAGATGGGCCTGAAAAGTAGATTTACCGTCGCGCAAAGGGTCCGATGTAACGTCCTTTGTTGCCGAGGCTGTAGAAGCGCGCATGGTCTTGAATCAGCTTCTGTCGCTTTTCTACACACAGAAACAAAGAATTTAAGCGAATCCAGCAATAAGCAAAACGCGAGATAGGTAGCTGGAGGAAGAAATAAACCTCTTTTCTACGAACGGGAAGTGCCACTTCCAAAAATGAAGACGCCTAGGACTTCTTTACGAAAGGCGGTTGCTACTCGCAGCTATTCACTGCAGTCGATATACGCGAAACTATGCTTGACTTCCTGAGAATATTGCAGCACCGGCTATCGCGTCACTTCCTTGCTTTATAGGCAAAACAGCAATTGGTTTTGTGTTTTATCGCTAAAAGAACAGTGTTTATTTAATTAACGGTTAAATGTGTAGTGGCGCCAGCTGTAGCGCAACAGTGTGGAATGCACTAAAAGCTGTGCCTCCGGCGAACGTTACACCATTGTGCGTGTACACGCAAATCTAGGACGTAAGAGCAAACGCCGTGTGCTAGCTTTAACAATATCTCGTCACTGCTACACGATGAACGTAACTCTAGCTCTAGGACAAGATTTAAGGGAAAGGGTAGCTCGGAGCCAACACCTATTGGTCAATTCAAGTAAATGGAGGAGGGGTCTAGACTTTTACGGAGAGGTTGGGACAGCAACCAAAAATGATTTAAAATAGTTTTTAATGTTTCGTCTGCTCCACGGGAGCTTTGTTCACAGATTTGTGCAGAAGGTTCTCGCTGGGAAGACGAAACGTTAAAAACAAATTTAAATCAGTCTTCTTTCTTTTTTTGGTCGGGGGAGTTGGTGTCAGACCCCTGCTTTAAAGATACAGCATACCGACCAAACGGGCTTCCGTTGCATACTCGACTTCATTCAGATGTAAAGTTCTGTCTTAAAAAATTGGAGTACACGTAAGCTTCGCCATTCAGAGTGGAACGCGATAGCATTCAAAGATCCATGACTGCTCCTCACGCTTCCCGGCGAGTGGGGCGTATGTAACCGTATTGTTTACGGGAAACGCTAGCCGCGAGCGCTAGGCACGAAGGCGGGCTTTCTGGTAGAAACGCGGGCTCTTGCGCGGGCCGCGATGCGACGGAGGCGAGCGCCTCCGTGAGGTGTTGTAAGGAACTGGGCACGCCGCTCCGTGGCCCCCCATAGACACGCGCGCACTGGCGCGCGCAAATGGCGGACGCCGCGTTTGGTTTGTGAATGGTAGAAACACTGGAAAAGCCGTTTCTTTGAGTCTTTGCGTAACAGAATTAGGCTTTCTGGTATAGTCAAATTACACTCCCATAGCTATCATATCTGCAGGTGGTGTGTTGGTCATAGTTTACGATTTTTCCACCTATTTTAGCTAGAGAAAACCAATTAGTTCAATAAATTCCTTGCATCACATGGAGGGCGTGGGTACGGGTGGTTCGAAAACTACGTCCGACGTCGGATTATCTGCAGCACGGGCTCCTTAAGAGTGATGCTTTAACTAGGCTGCTCCTATCTAAATACATGCAAAAGGAGAAGTCACTTTTCTCGGCCTCCACTGCGCCATATTTGGCGAGGTTTGCTGCATTTAAAAGAAAAGCTGGTTTGTTTCAAATTCCTGATTTAGTTTTTATCAAAATGTGGCAAAAATCAAATATTTTCAGGAAACGAAACGATCAAGTTTAGAACTCTGTAACTCAGCAATGAAAAATGATAGCAGAATTTTGTGAATTGCATCTAATAGTACATCTAAAGCGGACAAAATCCTTATGTTAGGCATGATACCAAAAAAATTTAGTAACATGGAAATACAGCTTTTGCGGAATCCTTGTACACGACGTAATAAATTCACGTAAGATATAAACCGATGCACCAAATTTGTGCCCTTTGGATGAGTTAGTGGATAACGTTTACAGAACAGCGATGTCTATTCTTGATGCGGAGCTATTAATTTGTAAACTTCGTGCTCCTACTTTTTCTTAAATTTTTGAATTTTTGAATATCTATAGCGAAATTCGGCTCTACATGAAAATTCCATTTCCAACAGCCACTAGAATTTAACTTTCTCTCTCAAATGCAAGAAATTTCATTAGAATCCATGGAGGGAGGGAATATCTCAGAAAAACGCTTTTGCATTTTACATGTATGGGAATACGCCGCGTCGGAGTTGGGCCCGAGCTAAAGCTTCCTCTTGACGCTATCGCGTTAAAATGCCACACACTCTGTCAAAATTGGCTTAGTGGCGGCCTATAGAAACATTGTATACTGTCCCATGTATTTAGATAGAAGTTTGCGAGCTAAAGATTCCATCTAACAGCTTCGCTCAGTATGTCAACACTTGACACTGATCCGTTGCGCAAGTACTGATCCCAACAAGATCCGACGTTCACCGTCACCTGCAGTCGACATTCGTATCTTTCACGGAAGCTCACATAAGTCTTTAACGTTTTCGCAAGCGTTTCAACCTGTCACCAACAGAGACTGTGACAATGCGACAATGGCGCACTCCGAAACTCTGGATAAGCGCCACATACGCACCTTTCTTTGTTGTTCGTAGCCTTCACACAAAAAATGACAATGAACAAATAAACACATCGGTGCTGTGAATTTTTTTTCTTTTTCGCTGTTTCACTTAAGGCATTAAGGGTCGGTCCTATTAAAAACATGGTCGGTTTCAAGGTCGGTTGGTCCGGGAAGAAAGCTCATAGCCCACAACGAGGGACAAGCCGTGAATCGGGAGGTTTAATATGCGAGGTTGTGAAAAATAGATTGGAAAGAATATAGCAACGACGAATACAAAAACCACTTGGACACTGGTCAGCGAGTCATCTGCAGTATACAGGAAGTGAGATCAGTGTTTGCGATAGGTAGTCCTGCAGAGCGTTGCATAAAGTAACGCACTTATGAGGCACACTGTTCACTGGACTTATAACTGAGTTTGTGTTTTTGGACCTAGTTTCCATGTTAGTACATTGAGTGTTTTTGCAGCAACTGATAAAGACAGCGAAGAGTGCATGGCGTATGAAGAAGCGGCGCAGACAGATATTAGACGTCGAGTGAAGCCTTCTCCCGTGCTGGACTGTTATCATTGCCTTCATGTCACGTTTTATTACAATTTAGTGCTTTATTTTTTGCAGTAGCACACAGAGAAATTGAGTTGCCGATGCACGTTTATTTTACTCTCTCCACAATAACAGAAACGGCACAGAAACAACAGGGATAAAGGGCACACATTAAATCTGTCATATTGTTCCTATATATTCTTATTCCTGTGTATGTTTAAGGGTTTCACCGTGAGTATCTTCATGTTTGTTTTTTTACTGCGCGTTCTGTTTTACATAATTAATACGTATACGTGATGCGCCGAACATACAGTAAATTTTTTATCATTATTTTCCTCGAGAGAGAGGAACAAGCGCTACATTCGACGAGGCACGGCGTTGAGGATTCCTCCGTTGAGGATTCAGAGGATAAAAACAAAATAATAATAATATTTGGGGTTTTACGTGCCAAAACCACTTTCTGATTATGAGGCACGCCGTAGTGGAGGACTCCGGAAATTTTGACCACCTGGGGTTCTTTAACGTGCACCTAAATCTAAGCACACGGGTGTTTTCTCATTTCGCCCCCATCGAAGTGCGGCCGCCGTGGCCGGGATTCGATCCCGCGACCTCGTGCTCAGGAGCCCAACACCATAGCCACTGAGCAACCACGGCGGGTTAAAAACAGAATAATAAGGGCTACAAAATGTATATACTTATTCGGTAGCGGCGTCAATCTACCTTGTGGTTATGAGCCATGTTTAAATACAGCAATAACACAGACGTCACTGAAGTCTCCGTTGCGATGTTATCTTTATTTGTTTCAGCTCGGTTTTCCTCCATTTATTTGCATTAGCGATATTGTCACGAGCTCTGTCATGAACCACGGCTGCCGCGCAGACAACCAGGGGTAAGAAAGAAGAGAACGACGTTGGCCAAGTTGCCTCGGTACCAGAGGCTGCCTGACGTGCCTACACTGACGCGGCCTGGTTCCTGAGCTCCCGAACACTGGTTCTGGTCAGGTAGCTGGTGGTTTTCTTTTAATCTGTGTCTTTTACGTATTTGTTTTTCACCTTTTCTTTCAATATCTGCTAACCTTCCAGAGTAATTTCCTGTTTCTTTGCAATGTCACTCTCATCGCCAGGCCAGCAGGCTTTCTCCTGGTCAGCTTCTGTTCCTAACTCTGATTTGCCGGTGCAGCTTTTCTTACGCAGTGGGACGAGCAGCGTCCCTGTGGCTTTGGTTCTGAGTGATGGCGGTGTGATTCGCATGAAGAATCCCAAAGCAATTCAAACTGAACTCCGGATGGCCTCAGCCAATTTTCAACAAATCACCGAGGTTCGACAGTTCGGCCGAGGGGGGATTTTTTGCTGCTCGTCAGACCACGCTTGTGTTCAAGATTTACTGAGGTGCGATGTTTTCGCGACACATCCGGTGAGCAGTTTCATTCCTCATCACCTTGCATGTACCAAAGGCCTAGTTCGCGGTGTCCACATAAGTCTACGTCCAGCAGAAATTTTGGAAATGTTTTCAGCGGCAGGCGTGATCTCTGTGTATCGTTGCAGCCGTGTCGTTGATAATAAGCGCATGCCAACTGAAACAGTCATTGCTACTTTCGCTGGAATGAACCGCCCATCGGAAATCAAGGCATGGCCACGCATATACCGAGTTCAGCCTCTATCACCTCGCGTCCTTCAGTGTCTAAAGTGCTGGCGGTTCGGGCACTCCATAAAAGGCTGCAGATCCAACACACGATGCCGAATTTGTGGATAAGGCCATAACTCAAATGACTGTTCTTCCCGAAATGAGTCCTGTTGCCTTTGCAGTGGTCCCCACCCCGCAGATGAGCCTAATTGCTCTGCAAGGTCAAAAGAAGTTCAACTCCTTGAAATAATTGATAGACGTCGATGCTCTCGTCGTGAGGCCATTGGAGAAATTCAGAGTAGGACTCAGGGGTATGCGGGTATAACGGCCCGTCAAACGATGTGTATGGAAAACTCGATCTCCGAGGTTGTGGCAGCTTCCGCAGAAAAGGCGCTGGAGAAAGCAATGGAGCGCATCATGACAAATTTCACCGACTCCCTTGTACAGGTGCTGTCCTCACAACTAGCTCCGTGGCTTCAACTAACTAATAAAGCCAATATTGAGGATCCGGTGTCAGATCTACCGCGGAGTCCACCAATTGAAATATCTACCGCGCAGACATCCACAAATAACGAGCCATCAAAGCCATCAACTTCTATGAAAATCGACCAAATCTGTCTTTCTGACACAGATGGAATGGAAAATCAAGACGTAGATATGGACCCCCGATCTCTTAAACGAACAAGGTCACCGACAGAGAAAAAACCTAGCTCTCCTACCAAGTCCAAGGCAAAAAAGTGCGATAGAGAGATTCCTACTAAGAAGGACTTCTTAAAGGAGAGCGTTTTAGACCAAACAGTTTCTACTGCTCGGATTTATTCACCATAGGAACTCTACCAGTAATTCAGTGGAACTGTCATTCCATACTTTCTGCTGCAACATATTTATTATATCTTATTTCTAAATATTCTCCAGGTAATATTATTTTGCAGGAAACTTGGCTTGTTGCTGGTCAGGCTTTTCATCTAAAAAATTTCCGATGTTTTCGATTGGATCGCCTATCCCGAGGCGGTAGTTTAGCTTTGTTTGTCTCATCAAAAATCTGTCATAGAGCTACTATAACATACCAGATAATGTCCCCAGACTGTGAAATCTTAGCACTGGATATAATACTCCCTGGTTGCACACCTTTTTCTATAATTAACACGTACTTCCCCGCTGGAGTGCAAGATACCCGCTGTCGGGATACCTCTATTGCACGCAGTCAGAAGAACATCTTACTGGTGGGAGATTTTAATTCTCATCATGTATTGTGGGGTTTCCGAACGGACACTTGTGGCAAACGCTTGTGGGATTGGGTCTTAACGAATCAGTTCTCTTGCTTAAATTCGAGAGCACATACTTTCGTACGGGGTCAGTCGCGATCTGCCCTAGATCTTACGTTTGCTGTCACCTCCTGGTAGACTATAGACTCCGGAACTAACAGTGATCACCTCCCTATAATGTTTGGACTGCTTACCCGTTAACTAGTTTAGATAGTAATGTGCGCACTTTTGTTAATTACGAAAAATTTAAAAATGCATTAAAATCAGCTTTACACGCTCAAGAGGGCATGGAGAGGGATATTAAAGCAATGAGCCTATGTTCCATTCTAAAACAGTCATCAAAAAAAGCTCAGTTTGTTGTGCAATTTACTGAGGGTGGATCATATTGTCCCTGGTGGAATTCTGACTGCGAGCGAGATTTTAGACGTAGAAAAGCAGCGTGGAAGAAACTTTTATTCAACCAAAGCCTTGTTATTGGGCTGATTATACATATATAGCTATTACATTTAAACGAACAGTCTCAAAAGCTAAGGTGGATTATGATTCCAAGCACTACACATACCTTTCGAAGTCCTGCAATAAAAAGGCCCTGTTTAAGTTTCTTAGATCTCGCAAAGTTATACCGGCGCCCGTGAATGTCGATTCTGTCCTTCTATCAACAAAAGAAGTATCGGAATCACTTGAGAAAATTGCTCAAGGACTTGCACGACGTTTCAGTCATAAATTGCCCTTAGGCCTAAAGAAACCTCCCTTGGCAGACGACTTTGAAACAGTAACAGCGACAGAGATTGAACGCATTATTAGTTCGTTGCCAGCGTCAGCCCCCGGTCCAGATGGAATTACAACAGGAATGCTAAAAGTTTTATTTGATTATGCACCTCAGGACCTCCTAAACATAATAAATTTCCCTCTCAAGGATGCATGGGTTCCAAGACAGTGGAGAGTAGCTAAAATTATTCCACTATTAAAGAAAAAATCAGCTGGACTTGACTTAGACAACATAAGATCAATTTCTCTTACTTCCAATGTCGTCAAATTAATAGAAAGAGTTCGTCACAGCCGTATAACAAATCTTATGCAGGATGACACCCTTCTCAGTCCTTTCCAGATTGTATTTCGTCCCGGCCACTCCATATGGTGCGCCCATGTAGACTTAGAGAGCCCCATTAAACTTGCTCGCGGCAGACGAGAGTACGCAGCTTCGGTGACGCTAGATGTATCAAAAGCATACGACTCTGTAGAACATTGTACTCTATTCGATAAACTTCAGTCTACGAATTTCCCGAAATATATAACCGCTTGGATCTATGAATTTATAAGAGATAGAGAGATTTATTGTTACCAACACGGTATTTCGACGTCCAAACACAAGCAGACAAGAGGTGTACCACAGGGTTCCGTTCTTTCCCCTATATTATATAACATTTTGCTAAGCACAATTTCTTTGTGTCCGGAAGTACATGTTTATGTTTACGCGGACGATATCGCATTTTTTACGTCCGCAAATAATATACATTCTCTACAACGGTCGTTGCCGAATTACTTAGGAATGCTGGAGACCTGGCTAGAGGGGTTATGCATGTCGTTAAATATTAGCAAAAGTGCGGTATTAGTATTCCCATTAAATGCACAGGTGCATATATCTTTACAATACCGACAGGAAATCATTCCTCAAGTTGACGAAGTAAAGTACCTTGCTGTCAATTACGATGGCAAACTCACCTGGCGCAGTCACATTGAACATATTAAAACAAAGGCAGAACGAGCCGTAGCTATGCTCCGCCGGCTCAGCCACCGTCGCTCTGGACTACGCAGGGATACCTTACTGATGATCTATAAAATGTATGTTCGGCCCATATTAGAATTCGGCTGCGTGATATTTTTCGGTGGCCCTGCGTACAAAATTAAACCTCTCATACTTTTAGAAAGAGAAGCTCTACGGTGATTCCTCGGGCTACCTAGATTTGTTGCCAACGCTGTTTTATATCAGGAAGCTCATATACCCACCCTAGATTGCAGATTCCGCATACTTACGGTTCAGACATTTTTAAAAATTTATGACTATTTAAAAGGACGTACGCAATATGCCTTTATCACTGAACCTGCTGAGTTTTTACAAGTATCATTCCACAAGTATGAGATTCCACAGTCCTCAGATAGTATTCGTACAAGCACAGTTAGAAAAATTGGATGTAAGCATACGCCAAGTTTACCATTCAAATGATGCCTTTACAGACTGCAAAATTGAGTTCGAGGACATATTTCCTAATCATGCTAAACTATTACCAAGGCGAGATTTAATTAATATCTTACACGGCCACCTACACCAGCTAACCACTAACAACGTAATAGCTACTGACGCTTCTGTTTGCAATGAGAAGGCAGGAGTGGGGATCTTCTCTGAATATCTTCAATGGTCCTACTCCCTTCGCCTTCTCGACTTCACACCTATATTTCCGGCAGAATTATTAGTGATTATATTAGCATTACGAAAACTCCCCCAAAAAGACCCATTAGCTGTTATCGTGACCGACTCGCTATCTGTATGCACAGCTCTAGCTCCATCTTTAAATTCAGCAATTCAAAGAACATCTCGTTCGATGGTACCTCCGTACTTACGAAAAGTATGTTTGGTATGGGTACCGGGACATCATGGGTTGCACTTGAATGAAATGGCCAATTCACTCGCACGAGCATCCCTGAACGGCCCTATCATATCTGTTTTGCCGACATCAGCTTATGTCACCGCGGCTAGGTACAGAAATTTCGCGATATCTCAAAATTCTGCAATATCCATGGTAACACCGTGTTCTGAATTCCACCATTTTGGCTTCCCATAGAATATTAATTGGTGTCCTTGAAGGCAATTGGAAGTATCTTTTACAAAATTGAGATGTCGTACACGTCCTCTAAATTTTTACTTACACAGGTCTGGTCTCGCTATGTCCCCTCTATGTTCTTTTTGCAGTGCACTTGAAACTATCGAACATTATTTTTTCTCATGCCGCCGCTTTCTAAGACAAAGAAAAATATTAGAATACTCATTTACCAAACTTGGCCTATCGCTAACCTCGACGAGCATTCTTTCTTTTGGGGCGACTTCACTGGGATCCAGCCACAGGGATGCTTTTCTTGCAGTTTACAATTTCATTATAGAGACAAAAAGACTACGTCACTGATTTTCTACAATTATCCATAGTTTCCATTGTTTCATTTCTTTACGTTAAATTATTTGATCAAAATTCTTAACAATATTTTCATTCCAAGTCTAAGTTACAGTTCTGTCGTCCCACGCTCCACTATTCAAATCTAGTTTCTCTATACTTCTAACCTTACGGAAAACCGCCTGCTTCTTGGCCAATCCCCCATAGTGGGTACGCGCCACTGTCTGGGACACAAGACAAGACCGTTGGAAACGCGCCTATCAACCAGATTCGTCTGATTCTACGTGAAACACCTCGTGTGTAACAACATTATTTATTCCCTTAGCTTGTGCGGCATGACATGGAGAAATGTAGTGACCCCTGAGCTACTCTCTGTTTCAATCACTCCGCATCATCCCCTGTATTACAGAAGAGACCGGAGACGTTATAAAATCAAGTGGACGCTGTGACCTAACTTATTTTTTAAATATTCTTTAAAAATTTTTCAAGGTTAACCTGCTTTGCGCGCCCTCATAACAACCCACGCAGCCGTGAAAGACGTCCAAATGTTTCGCCCCCGCAGAGTTAATGCTTTTGTATAACGCGCCCGTACACCCCGAGTGCACTGACTGCTTTATCGCGGTACTCACAACTAATAGCCACTCGTGTGCCGCATAACGACAATGCGACGAGCTCACTAGCAATATTAACACGAAGCAGCTATTTTAATGCGCCACGTACATTCAACCGAACGTAGCTTGAATTACCACTGTTCCATTAACACTGTGTGGCGCAGCACCCCCTTGTGTAACATCTGCGGTGCCCAAACAATCCGCGCGACTTGAAAGTTCAGCCGTTTTGTAGCCTCAAGACATGTCTGCAAAGAACACTTTAAACATACTTTACGATACATACCTTCATGGTTGCTGAACGTTATTGACGTTTATTTTGCCTTGCGCTTCTCAAAGGCGGTTTCACTATTCACGCGGAATACACGACTTGCAAAGACATGCCTCATCTTTGCATGTTAGCGCGTTTGCGCATTTGTGTTTGCTTTCACTCTTTCTCTCGCTCTCCTCCCTGTTCATATTCTATGCAGCTCCACGCAGGGGCGTCTGCGTGAGCATACGTTTGGTGTGTTGCGACACCATGTTCCCGAGCACGTGAGGTTTGGACCCCCGCGTGTAGCCATGCGTGGCTTAGCCGTGTCTGGGGAAAGAAGGATCTTGGGGGTTGGGCCGGTGTTGAGTGTTCGGACCTTTAAGGCCCCCGGCGGATGCAACACACCTTTTCAGCCTCTACTCCACGCAGAAGGCACCTCCAGACTGACCCACCTGAAGGAAATCGACAGTCGCCTTTTCCTGTACTTCTCTCCAATCTTTATCTTTCTCTCTCGCCTTTTTATCTTTCCTGTCTCCTTTTCCCTTCTCTCTTCCGAATTTCTGGGAGGCAAGGGTTAACCTGGTGTAGTTACCTAACCTTAGGTGTTTTATATTAGATTTTAGCAGGGAAGCATGGCTGTCGTCTGCAGGTATTCTAGCAACCTTGTAGCGTCCCCTTATTGGGCTCGGTGGTGGGTGGCTACAATCGCCGCCGAATTTATATGCAAAATGCTTCGCCCCCCCCTATCTGTTCGCTCCTTAAAGGGAGGGGAGGGGCGCACCGATAAAACATTCAGTTTCTTTATGCAACCGAAACATTCTTTTCCGAAGTACCACGTTGTACACAGCCAGCATGAAACTAAGACAGTTCAAATGCTCTCACCATTTCTTGTAGCAAAATCCCTCACAGAAGCAATCGGTCTAGGTTATAAAGTAACGAAGATGGGAAGCGGCGATCTTCTTCTTGAGGTTCGCGACAAACTGCAGTGTGACAAGCTCTCAAAACTCGTAGTATTTGTAGACATTCCTGTTTAGTGGGTCCACACAGGTCGATGTACGCAGTGCGCGGTGCCATCTCGGAAGGTGACCTTCTCGAACTCAGTGAAAGTGAATTACTAGAAAGATGGCTCGCAAGAGCAGAACTTCGTTAAGATACAAAGGATGAAGGTAAGGCAAGATGACAAGCAAATACAGACCAAGCATATAATCATTACTTTTGGAAGCAGTAGCTTATCCGAATCAATAGAAACCGGTTACATTAAGCTTCGCGTCAGGCCGTATATCTCAAAGCCGCGGTGATGCTTGGAGTGTCAGCGCTTTGGGCATGAATCACAGAACTACAGAGGACGTGCTACTTGTGCTAAGTGTAGTTCTTCTGAACACGCTTCTGACGTCTGCACTTCAGCAAGCCGCTGTGCCAACTGTGAAGGAGATCACCCCGCCTACTAGCGATCGTGCCCCTTGTGGAAAAAGAGAACCAAATCGTAGAATTGAAAGTCAAACTTAACATATCTTTCCCAGAGGCACGTAAACGTTTCTCACTACACAATCAGTCTAGTTCTTCCTACACCGATGTGGCGCGCCGGGGGGCAGCGCCACATCCTTCGGCGGCGGCCCAAGTCACACGGAGTGTGACAATGGTCACGCCATCAACCCCCCTGTCAGAAGCAGCAATCCGTGCACCGCCCCCAGCCAAGAATGACGAGCAGAACTCCGGGCCTGCAGATCCCAGCGCCACTGCCCGTGCAGAAAAGCACGAAAAAACCCCCAGTGTGCACCATATGGCACACTGGGGGTTATATATTATATACTACATACTACATTATACATTATATTACAATACATTACATATTACATTATATATTATACTACATTATATACGCCCGTGATATTGCCATACGGCAACATCACCGGCGTATATAATGTAGTATATGTCCGAGATCGCTACCAGGTTCCACCCGAGTGGTAGCATTCCTAGGTTAAAGAGCGACAGGGCAAGCACCGATCCCTTTGGCAATCCCCGCTTTGTGTTGAAGCTGCCGGTTGCATGTCCCGCGACATGGATGGCAAACATCCGTTGAGTTGGGATGCACTTTACGAAATTGCAGACGCACTCGGGTAGCCCCACGCAAAGCATAATGTCATGTATAGCCATGTGCCTAACTTCATCGTACGCCTTGCGCACATCCATGGCTTATATTGTTCGCACTTGGCGCGTCCGATTGCATGCCAAAACCATGTCAGTAGGCGCTCTAAGTTCCTCTTCTGTGCCCAGGTGTGGAATGAATCCAGTCTGTGCAGGATGATACTGTGCGCGAAGAAAAGCCAGGCAGGCACTGGTGCCTGGTGTCTATACATTATGTTTTAGCCGAATCCGCTCAATCAGGCGGAAGCCTGATTCCGCCGATTGCACAATATTGCACTAAGTCAATTTTTCACTGAATACTTTATGCCACATATTTCAAGCTGCGAATTGTAGTCGGTGAGCTTGAAAGACGTATCTACTTGGAGCGAATTTTTAGGACAACATCATTCGAGGTATTTATTCCCGAAGTGTGAAAAAATAATGTAATGAAGACGTACGCCTGGACGTAAGCAGCAGGATTGCCAACAGCATCGCGTTACGCAGATTCTTGAGCTTAGAGAATGTGCTTGGTGAAGCGCTGTACCCATCATATGCCCGTCGTCTAATAAACCTCCTTTACAATTGGTGGATGTGCTGGGTCCCTTTCAACTCTACCATCCTGGAACTCCGTACTCAGACGCTACCTTCCGCCATGCCAGACGCCAACCAGCAGATGCGCCCGTCGCCGCCTGTTCTCTGCGCTGGCTCTATTGGCCAACGGAATCCTACCATCTTCAGCGGGACGGACGACAACGTTGAAGATTAGCTTGCGTTCTACGAGCGGGTGAGCGCTCATAACAAATGGGATGACTCGACCAAGCTAACCAACGTTGTTTTCTATCTCGCGGGCGTTTCCAATCTCTGCTTCAAGAACCATGAGGTGGATTTCCGAACGTGGTCTACGTTCAAGGTGGCTTTTACGGAGGTATGTAACCGTCCCGCCGTCCGCAAACTCCAGGCCGAGCAGTGGTTGTACACACGCGCATAGGACACGGGTGAAACATTCACCAGTTACATAGAGGACGTTGTCGCTCTGTGTAAATGCGTCAATGCCAACATGTTGGAAGTGGACCGGATTAAGCACATCATGAAAGGAATTGATTATGATGCCTTGCAAATGCTACTGACTAAGATCCCGAACACTGTTGCTGACGTTATCACCCTCTGTCAGAGCTACGACGAGCTACGCAAACAGGAAGCTTTGACGAGGCCTCTACTACAACCGATGCGTCGCCTGGCCATTGGTTCTGACCAAGCATCGCTGACCACGCAGTCAAGGCCTTTGTCCGCGAAGACGTCGCACGGCAGCTGTACCTGGTACCCTTCACCCAGGTACCTGCTAATCCATGGCCATCTGCTCTGCACAACGTCCAACTCTGAAATCAGCTTGGAAGAAGTGGTAAAACATTCGGTAAGCTCGCACGCTCTTAGACCCGAGCAGCTAGATGAGCTGATATCTCGACTAATTCAGCGATCGGCCAGGTAGAACCGAACTAATAACGCATGAAATAGAGCTGACATCAACCGAACCCGTAAGATCAAAGCATTACATGGTGTTGCGTTTCGCCTGCGACACGTGGTTTTGCCGGCGCGACTGCGGCGGGGCGGGAGACATTTTGGCCCGATCGTCGTCGCCGCAACACTCATCGCCAGGTGTTTCCAGGCGCGACTGCGGCGATGCGACCGCCTAGGGATCATCCTCGCATTCCAGTCATTGTGCCCGAAACAGGCGATGCCAAAGCAGGGATCTCATTCCAGTCATTGTGCCCGAAACAGGCGATGCCAAAGCAGGGATCTCATTCCAGTCATTGTGCCCGAAACAGGCGATGCCAAAGCAGGGACCATCCTCTCATTACAGTCATTGTGCCCGACCGGCAGCGCTACAACAGGGTGCTACGAGATCGTGCTCGTCATGGTGCTACGGCATCGCTACGACAGTGTGCGTCACCATTAGCCCATTGTACATTCACGTGCTCGTCTTTTGAGGGGTTCCTTCTTGCCCTCAACTGCGAGAGTATAAAAACAGCTGCCCCCGGACGCCAAAAGGAGGGCTCCGATTTCTTCTGTTGAGTGAAGTGCTCTCCCGTCTCTCTACTACGGTCAAACCTGACCGCCAACTCTTTGCGATGTTAAAATAAACAAGTTGTTTCGTTGTTACCAGTCGACTCATGCTTTGCCGGGACCTTCGGATGCTTCCAGTTGTACCCCAGGCCGCCAGGCCAACGCTACCCTTGGGGCTTGCGACCCAGGTACAACCACGGGCGTCAGCGCCGAGTTCCCAACAGATCGTACCAGCGGTCCGATCCCAAACATCTGGTTGGCAGCGGTGAGATCGCCTCCGACTTCAAACAACTGTCTGCCAGCGGTGAGATCGCGACAACGGAGGCCAGCAGCAAAGAGATGCAGTGACTGTATGCTGAGCAGCTCAACGACGATCCGGGAGCAGTGCAACGAGCCCTGTGTGACGACTGGTTGCCTGCAGCGGAACGACTGCGCGGAATTCCTGCCTGCGAGGTTTGGTGAGTGCGGGACTTTCTTCTTCTGAGCTTTGCCAGGCTTTTGTTAGTGTCAGAAACAGAGCTGGTAATTGTGGTTGTCGTTGCTGCCGGGTTAGTTTGCGGCAAGACAATAGTAAGCAGTAGAGAAAGCAGCATTCAGAGCAGCCATGGATTTGAAGTCGTTGCGCAAACCGAAATTGTTGGAGCTTGCAAGAGAGTTGGGTCTGGATGTCTCAGACAAACTAAGAAAACCTGAACTGCTAAAGGCTATTCTTGAGTTAGAGGCTGAGGATGACGAGCTGTCGGAATGCCTTGAGACCATTGAAGAGAGGGAGACTGCAAAAAGACAGGAGCGCGAACTTAAAGAACAGAAAGAAAAAGAAGAGCGTGAACGTAAAGAACAGAAAGAGCGAGAGCAACAAGAGCGTGACCGTCAACACGCTTTGGAAATGAAGCGTCTTGAGGTAGAGATGGAACGCGCTCGTAATGGAAGTCAGGCACACGGTGCAGGAGAACGCGTATTGTTCAAAATGACTGACCTGATGCGGCCGTTTAAGCTTGGAGAGGACATTGGTTTGTTCCTGGTTAACTTTGAGCGAACGTGCGAGAAGCAGGGGTTCTCTCGGGAAACGTGGCCACAGCGCTTGCTCACTTTGTTACCCGGCGAGGCGGCCGACGTAGTCGCTCGATTGGATAGAGAGGAGGCAGAGGATTTCGACAAAGTGAAATCGAGTCTTCTAAAAAAGTACCGGCTGTCTGCGGAGGCGTTCCGTCGGAAGTTTCGGGAAAATGAGAAAGGCAGAAGTGAGTCATATACAGAGTTTGCGTATAGGCTTATGTCGAACATGCAGGAGTGGCTCAAAGAAGAGAAAGCGTTTGGTGACCACGATAAAGTTCTGCAGTGTTTCGGGCTAGAACAGTTTTATAGTCGGTTACCTGAGAACGTGCGATACTGGGTCTTGGATAGGCCAGACGTGAGTACGGTGGCTAGAGCCGCTGAGCTAGCCGAGGAGTTTGTGACGCGTCGAGCTCGCGGAGCTAAGGACGGTCAAAAGGGTGAATTTGGCTCGAAGTTTGAGAGGCCGAAGTTCACACCCATGAGATTAAAGGGGGACACGCGTAGTGCGGATGCGAGTGAAAGCAGTCCGACCAGACGTAAAGAGACGGCGGCAGCCAAACGCAGAAAGCGGTTCGAGATGAGGCGAGCGGGCGTTTGTTATACGTGCCAGAAGCCGGGTCACTTTTCGGCGCAGTGTCCGGAAACAACACCAAAAGTTGTTTTTTTTTCAATAGGCAGCACTGACGAGAACATGAAGCTTCTCGAGCCTTACATGCGAGACCTCCTCGTGAACGGGAAAGAGTGCCGAGTGCTTCGCGATTCCGCAGCAACGATGGATGTAGTTCACCCGTCTTACGTAGAACCCCATATGTTCACGGGCGAGTGCGCATGGATCAAGCAAGCCGTGGAAGCTCATAGCGTGTGTCTGCCGGTAGCAAAAGTGCTTATTGAAGGACCTTTCGGAGCGCTTGAGACGGAGGCGGCAGTGTCATCTATGCTGCCCCCCCAGTACCCGTACCTATTTTCAAACAGGTCCGATCACCTCCTGCGCGAGAAGGGGCTTTTGTTTGGTGAAGCTAGTGTTCTGGCCTTAACCAGATCGAAGGTTCGGGAGCTCGCTGCAAAGGCGGTAGTTGCGGGGCCGACGTTATCAAACAACGAAAAAGGGTCAGAGGCGCAGCAAGCTGATATTCAGAGCACGCCCGAACTGAATAAAATTGAGTCTGTAGCGTTGAAGGCGCCAGATACTGGAGAGGAAAATCCCGATTCGGGAAAGTTAGAAGAGCTATCTACTGATTTGCTCATCGCGCCTACGTCAGACGGACTTGATAGGTTGCTAAAAGTCAGCCGGTCGGCTTTGATAGCCGAGCAAAAAAAGGATGGCAGCCTGGAAAACGTGCGCTGCAATGTCAAAGAAGGTATCGCCAGGAAAACTGCGCGTTTTGTGGAAAGAGGTGGAGTCTTGTACCGGAAGTATCTAGACCGAAGAGGAGTGGAGTTCGATCAGCTGATCGTGCCTCAATGCTATCGTCAGGATCTGTTGCGCTTGTCGCATGGGGGTTCGTGGTCCGGACACCTAGGAGTTAAGAAAACTAAGGACCGTCTCTTGCAAGAGTACTATTGGCCAGGGTGTTTTCGGGACGCAGACCATTTCGTGAGGACATGTGACACTTGTCAGCGGGTGGGCAAACCAGGGGACAAATCGAGGGCGCCGTTGAAATTGGTACCTATCATTACGGAGCCTTTTAGACGGCTCGTTATTGATACTGTGGGACCTCTGCCGGTAACAGCCACGGGGTACAGACACATTTTGACTGTGATCTGCCCAGCGACAAAGTTCCCTGAAGCAGTGCCGCTTAAAGAACTCAGCTCAGTTGAGATAGTTAATGCACTACTGTCCATATTTGCGCGAGTTGGTTTTCCTGCAGAAATTCAATCAGATCAGGGCACAGTGTTTACTAGCGCTTTGACGACAACTTTTCTCGAAAGGTGTGGGGTAAAGCTGTTACACAGCTCAGTGTACCACCCACAGTCGAATTCCGTTGAGAAGCTCCACTCCGTCATGAAGCGCGTGTTGAGAGCGTTGTGTTTTGAACATCGAACTGACTGGGAGCTGTGTCTGCCTGGGGTGATGTTTGCTTTAAGGACCGCGCCGCATGCGGCTACGGGGTTTTCGCCAGCTGAACTGGTGTACGGTCGCTCGCTTCGATCTCCGCTTCGCATGCTTCGAGAATCATGGGAAGGTAGGGGCGACGACCCAGTCGTGGTGGAGTACGTGCTTAAGCTCCTCGAACGCTTAAGAAGGGCACAGGAGTTGTCAGGTGAAGCAATGACAAAGGCCCAGCAGAGGGCCAAGGTTTATTATGATCGGACAGCCAGGGCCCGTCGTTTTGAGGTTGGCGATGAGGTCATGATATTGCGCACATCGCTAAACAACAAACTAGACGTGCAGTGGGAGGGCCCAGCACGAATTGTTCAGAAACTGTCGGACGTTAACTACGTGGTAAGTCTGCCAGGAAAGCGGAAAGCACAGCAAGTTTACCACTGTAATCTGCTCAAACCTTATAGACAAAGGGAAGCAGTGGTGTGCATGATGGTAAACGTTCCTGAAGAGCTTCCGGTCGAGCTTCCAGGACTAGGCTCAGTGACGAACAGGGAAGACACCGGTCAAGTCATTAGTGACCTTATCAGTAAAGCACCGCTGTCGCCCGAGCAGAAAACCGAACTACACCAGCTATTACATGAGTTTCAAGGTCTGTTCTCTGAGAGGCCTGGTAGGACTTCTGTACTTACTCATGATATAGAACTTACCTCCACAGAGCCAGTACGATCCAAGGCGTATCGGGTGTCACCCCGCCAGAGCGATATTATGGAGGCTGAGGTAAAGAAAATGCTACAGCTCGGTGTTATTGAGGCAGGTGAGAGTGATTATACCTCCCCTTTGATTTTAGTTGAGGTACCGGGCAAGGAACCTCGTCCTTGCGTCGACTACCGCAGGCTTAATTCCATCACTAAGGATCAAATTTATCCGATCCCTAACATCGAGGAGCGCCTTGAGAAAGTTAGTAGCGCTCAGTTTATTTCCACCCTAGATCTTGTCAGGGGTTATTGGCAGGTTCCACTTACAGAAGAGGCTAGTAGGTATGCGGCGTTCATTTCACCAATGGGAACATTCCGTCCTAAAGTGTTGAGTTTTGGTTTGAAGAACGCGCCATACTGTTTTTCAAGCCTCATGGATAAAGTGTTGCGGGGACAGCAAGAATTCGCTTTACCGTATCTAGACGACGTAGCGATATTCTCCGCATCCTGGTCTGAGCATATGGCACACTTGCGGGCAGTGCTAACCCGCCTGCGCGAAGCGGGCTTGACAGTCAAGGCTCCTAAGTGCCAGTTAGCACAGGCCGAGGTTGTCTACCTCGGTCACGTGATTGGTCAGGGTCGTCGCCGCCCCTCTGAAATAAAAGTGGCCGCTGTGCGAGACTTTCCGCAACCGCGCACAAAGACCGATATTCGGTCGTTCTTGGGTGTCGCCGGCTACTATCAGAGGTACATCCCTAGGTACTCTGATATCGCGGCTCCCCTGACGGATGCTCTAAGAAAAACAGAGCCTCAAACAGTCGTCTGGGACGAGACAAAGGAAAGAGCTTTTAGCGCCCTAAAGAGTGCCCTAACAAGCCAGCCTGTGCTACGATCGCCAGACTATACAAAAGGGTTCATTGTTCAGTGCGATGCTAGTGAGCGAGGCATGGGCGTTGTACTGTGCCAACGGGAAAATGGAGAAGTAGAACACCCCGTCCTGTATGCTAGTCGTAAGCTGACCAGTCGTGAGCAGGCGTATAGCGCCACCGAGAAAGAGTGTGCGTGTCTCGTGTGGGCCGTTCAGAAATTGTCATGCTATCTAGCCGGCTCGAGGTTTATCATTGAGACGGATCACTGCCCTCTCCAATGGCTGCAGACCATCTCTCCCAAAAATGGCCGCCTCCTGCGCTGGAGCCTCGCTTTACAACAATATTCCTTTGAGGTGCGTTACAAAAAGGGGAGTCTCAACGGTAACGCCGATGGCTTAAGTCGAAGCCCCTAACGTAGGAATCAGCCTCAAAATTGTTGGTTACTGATGTTTTTCTTCCTGAGGCAGGATTTTTTTTAACATATTGCTTTTGTTTAGTGTTTCAAAGTGATGATATGCTTTCTAGTGCAATTTTCCAATTTGTGGACACGTTCTGAGTGATGCTAGACTACTGTAAGGAACTAGGCAGTGGTATAAAAAGGGGAAAGAGCCTGGCAGGGCTTAGTGAGGGTTGTGCCGTGCTTGCTGACTGAGCGGTTGAGTTTCAGCGTAGTTCTAACGCTTACCGGGAACGAGAACAAAAATGTGAACTCTCCCGAAGTCACTTTGCAGTGTCCCGTGCGAACCTGAACAAGAGAACGAGGCCTTCTCTGTGCGCTGCGCTCAAGAAACGTCGAGGGACGCCCGACTTCGATTATGAGCATCATCGAGCGACATCCCTCCGGACAGCGGATGCAGTCCCCTGTCCATCGGGATCTCCTTCCCCCGGCGGGGCGGTCTGTTGCGTTTCGCCTGCGACACGTGGTTTTGCCGGCGCGACTGCTGCGGGGCGGGAGACATTTTGGCCCGATCGTCGTCGCCGCAACACTCATCGCCAGGTGTTTCCAGGCGCGACTGCGGCGATGCGACCGCCTAGGGATCATCCTCGCATTCCAGTCATTGTGCCCGAAACAGGCGATGCCAAAGCAGGGATCTCATTCCAGTCATTGTGCCCGAAACAGGCGATGCCAAAGCAGGGATCTCATTCCAGTCATTGTGCCCGAAACAGGCGATGCCAAAGCAGGGACCATCCTCTCATTACAGTCATTGTGCCCGACCGGCAGCGCTACAACAGGGTGCTACGAGATCGTGCTCGTCATGGTGCTACGGCATCGCTACGACAGTGTGCGTCACCATTAGCCCATTGTACATTCACGTGCTCGTCTTTTGAGGGGTTCCTTCTTGCCCTCAACTGCGAGAGTATAAAAACAGCTGCCCCCGGACGCCAAAAGGAGGGCTCCGATTTCTTCTGTTGAGTGAAGTGCTCTCCCGTCTCTCTACTACGGTCAAACCTGACCGCCAACTCTTTGCGATGTTAAAATAAACAAGTTGTTTCGTTGTTACCAGTCGACTCATGCTTTGCCGGGACCTTCGGATGCTTCCAGTTGTACCCCAGGCCGCCAGGCCAACGCTACCCTTGGGGCTTGCGACCCAGGTACAACCACGGGCGTCAGCGCCGAGTTCCCAACAGATCGTACCAGCGGTCCGATCCCAAACAATGGTGTCTCCACGACAGAGAGAAATTATGGAGGCAGAGATACAGCGCATGCTAGAGTTGGGAGTTATTCAGCCCGCTGAGAGTGACTATACGTAGCCGCTAATACTTGTAAAAACTCCTAATAAGGACCCTCGTCCATGTATTGATTACAGGAATTAGGTTAAATTCCATCACTAGGGATCAGCTGTACCCGATACCCCACATTGAGGAACGAAGTGAAAGAGTTAGCGCTGCTAAATACATTTCAACTATTGATCTCGTGCGGGGATACTGGCAAGTTCCCCTTTCAGAAAGTGCCAGCCGCTATGCCGCATTTATCTCACCTGTAGGCACTTTTCGCACTCTGGCCCTCAGCTTCGTGCTGAAGAACGCGCCGCTTAGCTTCTTTGAGTTAATTGATATTGTCCTAAAAGGCTTGCAAGAGTTCGCCTTGCCATATCTTGACAATGCAGAATTTTTTTCCGACAGCTGGGAACAGCCCATATCACACCTCAAACAGGTGTTCTCACGGTTGAGGGAAGCAGGTTTACCGATGAAGGCGGAAAAGTGTAGGTTTGGCTGCTCGTAGGTTACTTATCTGAGCCATGTTGTCGGCCAAGCCACGAGACGCCCGGCCGAGCGGAAAATAGCTACGATTGGAGATATTTTTCAGCCCTGCACGAAAACAGGCATTCGTTCATTTTTGGGACTTGTAGGTTACTATCAGCGGTACATTCCGAATTACTTGCAAATAGCAAGTCCTTTAACGGACGCCCTCCGAAAAGGATCACCGAATAGCGTGCACTGGGATGAGGAACAAGAAAACGCTTTCCAAAGTTTAAAAACGCTATTGGTTTCTTGTCCCGTGCTTCGCGCGCCAGTCTACACAAAGAAATTCATAGTTCAGATTGACGCAAGCGACCGGGGTATGGGTGTAGCACTTAGGTCGGCGACGATAAGGAGGTACATCCTATCCTCTGTGCCAGCCGTAAACTAGCTGTAAGAGAAGAGGCCTACAGTGCTTCAGAGAAGGAATGTGCCTGTTCGGTTTGGGTAGCCCAGAAGTTGTCGTGTTACTTGTACGGAGCGAGGTTCATCTTCGAGACCAACCACTTTCCTCTGACGTGGCTCAATCAAATGTCACACGAAAATGGCCACTTGCTCCGATGGAGCCTCACTCTCCAAGGGTGCAACTGCTTCGTTGGATATAAGAAGGGAAAGTTCCATAGTAATGCGGATGGTTTGAGCAGGCTAATTTGAATTCTGCGTTTAGGGATCCTGCCTAAATTCTGGGGTTGTTATTGGTAATATTGTTAGGCCAAGAAGATCCCCTCTGATTTATCAGGACTCCCTCTATGATTGCTCAATTTTTCAGCACGAAATTCCTTCAAAAATTGGCGTAGCGAAGCGCAGAACTTTTGTTTCTGGACTTGTGTTTTCTTTGAAGCATAGCGGGTCTAAAGTGAGATCAAACATATGTCATCTCGGCGCATAGCAGTGTTGTGGGGTTCGCTTTGCAGTTGCTTGTCCTTGTTGGATGTTTTGGGGCGGTTTCGTCATTTCACAGCTGGTCGCTGCAAGCCAAGGCACCCCCCCTCCCTCCTTTTGACCAACCATTCCCATCCTGCCCAGCGGTTATCAACACTTGCCAGGCGAGATTTTCCGAACCATGGAGGAGCTGTTACGTTTGACCGGCGAGGGCTTTGGGAAACGACCGTCAGAATGGCACCGGCAGGTCTGCTGCGACTACTCACTTTCTGAAAACAACAATGCACCGAGCCAACAACCCATCGGTGCCACCATGTCTGCTGCGCTGACTCGCTTTGTAAGAACCGCAATGCGCCGCTTCCCCTGCCATAAGGCGCCGAGATGTCTAGACGCAGTCGACGGACCAAGTATTGTTTGTGGAGTCGCCGCTGCTTTCACGGTTCGATTGGAGCTGGGGAATACCTGGAAGCATTTGTTTTGCGGCGCCGTCGGCCCTTAGAAGTCGTCAGTCAGTGGACAGACGCGGCGACCACTCTCTGCAGGGTCAACTCTGCGATCAAAAGGCGCCTGCTCGGGGCAGGCCCGTGTCTGCGAAAACCCTCTCACCTTGGTGTGGTCAGGGAAACCTGTACGGTAGTGAGTGTGAAAACCCTCCCCCTCAAAGGTGGGTCGGCTACGGTGAATTTGGACGCTCCGAACTGGTCGGAGATTGACCTACCGTTTTCCCTCACCTAGGGATCTAGGGAGGACAGAGTGGTTATAAGCAGCCTTCATCGCCTCTTCAGTGTGCATTCCTATTTCAGTCATGCTAGACTGATGAACTGTAACGTTCTCATGTAGATACTGTAAATAAATTTCAGATTCCTCGTTCGCGACGAGAACAAGTATCTCCATTCAAAAACGTCCTCAGCGTGGATAAGTTGGACGACGGCATGGGCCAGCTACCGTCTATTTAATGCCCGACCCCAAACATTACAGTAGCTTCGGCACTGCTACCACTGGTGGGGGATGTACAACTTCGTTCGGGACTTCGTCCGCTCTTGCCGGGAATGTCAGCAACGCAAATCTACGCCGCACCTCCCAGCCGGTGAACTCCAACCCCTGTCATGCCCATCTTAACCTTCTGATTGTGTCGGTGTCGTTCTATATGGTCCACTTCCTTTGGCTACGTCCGGCAACCGGTGGATTATAGTTGCCATCGACCACTTAACACACTATGCAGAGAAGCTGCCCTCCCAGCTGCTGCAGCGCAGGAAGTCGCCACCTTTATACGTCACCGTTTTGTGCTTCGTCATGGAAGCCGTCGTGCACTCCTCAGCGACCGAGGCCGCACCTTCCTGTCTGAAATCGTTGAAAAATTGCTTGCTGAAGGCGCTTTGTTCATCGCACATGCTCCCTGCCTATCACCCGCAAACCAATGGTGCCACGGAATGCTTTAACCGCAGCATTGGTGACATGCTCTCTATGTACATCGCATCAAACAACTGCAAATGGGACCTAGTTTTTCCATTCGTCACTTACGCCTACAATGCCGCAACGCAAGCCACTACCGGTTTCTCCCCCTTCTATTTCCTTTGGGGCCGTGATCATTCTCATACAATCGATACCATTTTGCTCTACCATCCAGACCCATCAGAATGCCTGCCAATCTCGAACGCGGCAAGACAAGCTGAAATATGTCGTCAGTTGGCCGACCGCTTCACTTCGGACAATCAAAATCGTCAAAAATCAAAACTCGATGTTCGCAACTCGATGCGAACATTTCTACCGGGAACCCTCGTTTTGTTGTCCGTACCGACCCACACACCAGGACTCGCTTCAAAACTTCTTCCTACATACGATGGATCGTACCTCGTTCTGCAGCGAAGTTCTCCCGTCAACTACCTCATAGAGCCACTCACACCGCCGTCTGGCATGTGTCGTCGTAACCGCGAAGTCGCCCACGTCCACCGGCTCAATCCCTATCCTGATTCTGCAGCCTCATCTTCAGACTCAGTCGCCAGAATGGCCCCCTTTTCCGATGGGGCCATTGTAATGACGAAGAACGCCTGGACGTAGTCAGTAGGATTGCCAACTGCATCGCGTGCCGCAAATGCTCGAGCTTAGAGACTGTGTTCGGTGAAGCGCTCTACCCGTCACCGGCCTGTGGTGTAATAAAGCTCCTTTACAACAATAATAAAACACGCATATATTTGCGTTCTAGTTATTTTTGTGCTTCAATGTATAGGATGGTCTTTGGTTTAAAAGTTAAGTGGAATAACAGCAAACATTTTTACCGCAAGTCTAACGGCGTATATCTCAAAACTGTTGTCATTTTTAGAATCCATTCCAAGTAGATACGCCTTGCAAACATAATGACTACAATTCGTAAAGTGAGATATGTGGCATAATCAGTGAAAACTTAACAAGAGCAATTTTGTGAATGAATAAGCTAAGCGCTTTAACTTATTGACGAAGTAATGCCCGCCTCTTCAAACAATCTAGTTCAAGGATTTTATTTGTACTATTTGCTGCAAGCACTTTTTGAAAGCTCTGTGCAATCTAAAAGAGAGAGAGAGGGCAGGCACGTAGTATAACTCCGCGCGCGGGGAGGGCACCGCAGTGCATTGTCTTCGTGTCACTTCTCACGTGACACATTTTTAGTCCGGAACGCTGCGGCATTCCCTACGGTACCAACTGAGTTGAAAACATTAGCGCCCACGTGTAATGAGAGAGAGAGAGAGAGAAACAGACGACATGGCAAACGCAGGCCGTTGTATGTGTGAGAGAGAAAGAGCGAGGGAGGAATTCTTTCGCAGTTAGGTAGATCGCTTGCCCAGGGAGGCTGTGAGTACGGAATAATGTCAGTGCCGTGGACACATTCCCTGGAAAAAGCCCACGTACAGCGGATGTTTTATTCGAATGCGAATTAGTTACTTGTGCGGCGTTCTTTGTTCTCGCATCTAGTGCCCTATTAAATATTCTAAAATAACGGAACCTAGTTTGGGCTATTCGCACGACGCTGAAATTATGACGCTTGACAGACAACAGCCTCAACGGTTCCAAAGAAACGGAGACGATACAGCTGCTAACTGTGGGAGCTTTGCGTCGACTCCCTCATCTCTGTTGGCTCGCTTCCACGGGTGGCTTGCATTGTTCCACAACGCCCTCGAGTGTTCGCACAAGTCCGCTGGGGGTCTGTACGTCCAGCATGAGGTCAAATTCGCGAAGGTTTTTTCTTCGTAAAGGCCGTCCACCATTGGCCGGCCGCTTTCCCTAATGACGTGTCCCGAATCACTCTCAATCCGCTGGCGTCTACTCCTATACGAACAGTCCTAGCGTAAGAGTTTCTTGTTTTCTTTTTTTGTGCATACGCGCCCTGATAATTTGAACGGTATGACCAAGCGCTGCGAAATATCGAACGTTGCAGTGAATTTCGGCTTTTCTATATTTGTCTATTTGTTGCTTGTCTCAACAACCGGTGCACTTATTTCATCATCCGCTCCCAAAGTTGTCCACGCTATATAAACGATCACGAGGCCCGTGTTCTGCTATGGGCAAATTACAGCCGTTATGAACGCAGCGTAGGCAATCATGACCGACGAACAGTTTTGCGCCCGTCACAAGCCTCGCTTCCTAATTTATGGCTTTTTGTAACCGCATATGTTGCTTTATGAGCGCCCTCGTTAGAACTTTCGACGATGAAGGGATACAAAGCGGCGTCATCTGCGCATGTATATTGCTCATTGGCGACGTAGGCCAGAACTTCGTCAATTTACAAACCTCCCTGTTATTCTCGTGGTTATGCCAGTCAACGACTAAGAACATTCTCCACTGGCATATGCTTAGAGTTCGTTCGTCCGAACGCAGCAGACTGGTTCCTGGTTATAGTTATAACCGCACACTCGGCTCACATACGATAGCGATGAGCCGGAATATTCTGCCGCGCCGGTTTCCAAGAGCCGTCATCAATTTTCCCTATAAAGGCACCACTAAATGACTTAGATTGAACTGTGCTTGAAGAGATATTTCATATCGCTCAGAAAAATTATTGATTCTGTATTTGTCGTGGCTGTAGAATGCGCTGCTGTGCTTTCGCCGTGCAGTGTGCTCAGTGACATCGCTCAAGGCCGTTCAAACTTGGACAAGATTCCAACAGGAAGAAATTTGGAATCACTGGCCCACAAGAAAAGTAATTCAATTACGTTAGTTCCACCGCACGGTCGAGACGAAGGTAAAAAGGACTTTATTTAAAAATTGTTGCAGGTGAATACTTAGAAATGGAAAGTTGGCATCAATTTTATATTCACAGCGCGGAGCTGCGAAATAAATCCCTGTGTGGTCTTCAGAGAGAAAGCTTTGCATTTAAAGGAACTATTGTGTGTTTTCAGTGCACTTGAGGGCTATTCTTTAAGTGAATGCCCATCTTTTTCTTTCAGAAGCCATCTTCCACCTTGTAACTTTGCGCTAATCTCGATTCGTTAGCCATGCAACTACTTAGCCGTCGTGCGGGCATCAGAAGCTGGGCAACCATTATACCGATAGCATGTAGGAGCGCGTGCATTTGCTATGAGAAGGCACCTCGCAAGCAGGCAAACAGCCAAGATAGGATGAGAAAATGTACACCAGGTAGGCGTTTTTATTCCGTGTTCGTGGAAGCTGCTTGTAGCTATGTCGCCTGCATTTAACTTCAACTGCACTGAAGGTTTAGCTATGGCGATTGAGCGTGCACTGCGCTGAAGTTGTTTCTTAGAGGAAACATTGTTTCCTCTAAGAAGAAAGCCTGCCTCTTGGAACTGAATGTAGCCTTTCATTCAGGAGAGGGCCTGCAGTAAGAGCTGAGTTCTGGTTCGTATTTTTTTGTTAAGTGTGCATTTGTGTGCGTATGGCGGAATGATTATTTTGAGGACAACAGCATATAAGCTCGCCAACTGCAAATGCTCGCCGTTATAATTTATTTCGATCTAGAAAACTGCGAAAGTAGTCTAAGTTTGAGCCAACGCACCTTTCCGTTGCTGCTGTTGTAGTAGCTATTGTTAAATGTAGAGAAATGGGAATATAGGACAGTTTGGGGACGTCTAGTCCAAGATTCCTAATAAACTATACTCAGGCAAAAATACTGAAGAAAGAGATCTCACCACGCATAAGACGCAGAAAGACAACACGCACGCAAATAGTTCGCTTTGAACGAGCACTATATCACCGGCAGCACCTAGTCCAGTGACTGGGACAGTTATACATCGCATAAGAAGTAGGGAGTGCACACAAGTCCTACACTGTTCTAGCCACAAAGCATGGCTTGTATTCCCGAGTGGACTTGGCAATACAGCCGTTTTGACTTACAACGTACATATTGTCAGCCGCAAAAGAGAACAACTCACTATAGCGAAACGTAATATATCTGCTGTATTTCTTAAACTTTTCTGGTGAAAATGGGAATGATGTGAATTCTTAGACAAGTACGCATAGATCAAAGAATTTTTTGCAGTCCTTCGTGCCAAACGCAGGGTATAATGAGCGCTAGCAGAAGCAATATGTTTCCTTTAAACACGGCGACTCTTATTAAAGGAGCCCTGCAACACTTTCTATCGAAGTTGTAAAAAGCATTTCAGCCTTGGAAGGGCACAATTTTACAGAAATTTTTGCAGGAAAAATTGTTTGATTGTGTTCAGTAGAAACGGAGTTATCGGCAGTCAGTTTTCGCCCTTTATTACCTGCGTGGTGCTTCCGCTCCTTCAGCGGTTTACGGCAGAGCGCGGCAGTGCCAGCGACACTCCGTCTAATTCTTAGCGTCATGGTGGCGCAGTTTAAATTTGCTTTTGAAGCTTTACTTAGGCGCCAAAACTTTAGGTTTTTGCGCCTACTACAGGCTAAAGTATGAAGTTCTCCCTTATCAGGCAGCTCAGTTGACATAAAGTTTCTATGCTGTAACGGCAAGTGCCATCGCTCAAGCTGTGACGTTAAACGGCTACAAATGTGTTCAAAAAAGATATGCAGATCCCACGCACTGTGGGAATCGATCTAAGCGAAGCTTTGTCTGCAGTTTGTGTCCATTGACTTTATTTGGCAGTGATGTATTAACGGCATATACGTTAGTCGTGACGGAATGTGAAATGTTACCTCGCCTGCTCTTCTTGTGTTGTTCTTAAACCGCTCGACGCTTTATGCGAGCCTTCGTTTCGTCGGCACTAAGTGCACGCTATGGCGCCATTCTGGGTTGTAACGTTGTAGCTCCCAAAACTGCCTCCTCTCTCCCTATTCTCTCCCTAACATTCTCCCAACCTCCTCCCTCTACTGTCGTTGCTATTGCGGGTGAGCACGGAGACAAGCGCGGCAGCTCCTGCACAGCAATTTGGGGGGGCGGTGGGGAGGGGGTCATGCCTAATACGGCGTCCAGAGGGCACTGTGCAACTGCGATGAGGCGCAAATTCTCTGGTGCCACACTCCTGTAATTAACGCGATGGTGTTAAGGGCCCGGGTCGGCAGATAATCTGGTGTCGACGCCGTGGACGTCACTTGGCGAATAATCATTCAGTGCAGGCCCTCCACATGGCGCACATCTTGCTTTACATTCTTTACAATGTTATTCCTCGGAATTTTGAGAATGACAGCTTATAAACAAATGTCATGAAACAAAACACCGACAGCGCATGCCTTTTATGTTTTTGTGACGTGGCCACGCCTCGATCCCGTCCCGGCGCGGCCGGCGGTAGTGGCGTACGACTCAACTACGTCCTGACGTGGTTGGCTTTAGCGGCGTGCCGTAGAGCAGCAACAGCAGGGGGAAAGTCGAAGGAAGAGGCAAGAAAAGGTTCGCTTTAAAAGTCGAAGCAGGTGTTTCTCCGTTACCGACGCGTACTGCGCTGCGCCAGTGGCCTGCCGCGGGCTCGTTCTTGTTGTTTCCGCGATGAAAGGAGCCTGCATTGCGGTGGCTGCTAAGGGCCGACTTACGCTCGAACCGCACGCTCGAACCGCACGCTGCACCGCAAGCCAGCCGCGCGCGTGCGGTCGTCCGATAAACGGCACATGTCGCACACAGAGGCACAAATTTTGATTTACACTGCTCGTGCGGACCCAGTGTAAACCGAAATTTGGGCAACTGCGTGCGATATGTGCAGTTTTTTGTTTGTTTGTTTGTTTGTTTGTTTGTTTGTTTGTTTGTTTGCAAGACCGCACGCGTGCGGAAGGCTTGTGGTGCAGCGTGAGGTTTAGGCGTAAGTCGGCCCTAAGGCACTTGTCTGCTGACGTGATTTGAAATGAGTCAGCTTGACAGCTGACAGACTGCTGACTGCTGACCCATACGCCGACGCACCCCAGCGCAGAGCAACCCGCTCAAGACGCTCCCCAGGCACCACCACCGACAGCTTGTGCTACATTTGGGTTTCGTGCCTGTAGTCGGTGGCAGAGAAGTTTCGGTTTTTTAATACACTCTGACCAGGCTTACCGAAACCATACGATCTTGCGGTAACCGGTGTAATGCATATTTTACTGCAGTTAACAGCTCAAAATTGGATTTGCCTTGTCCGTCCCTCCGTCCATTCTGTTACTCTGACGACGACTGTTGTCTTCATCGACGACACACAACGAAAATTTTCTTTGTCGCCGTCAGGTAACCTCGTTATCCACAGCATCGTCATCGACGCATTGTGAAGACAAATAAAACTTTTCTACCACCGGTTCCACTGGCCTTTGAACCCATGCCGTAGGTGCAATAGGCATTTGGAAGAAGCACGCGCTAACTACGCAGCTATCGTCCAACAACAGAAAAAATACAAAAGGTACATTCTATGTTCCCGCGTGCCGGGAGCGCACCACAGTGCGTTGTCATTGTGCCACTTTTCACGTGACATATTTTTTGTCCACATTCCCTGCACTAGAGCTAAGCCGAAAACGTAACCGTCCGAGTGCAGTGAGACAGAGATAGAAAGAAACAAATGACATGGCAAATGCAGACAGGTTGTGTGTGAAAGAGAGACAGAAAGGAAAATTTATTGACAGTTGGTCAGAGAGACTGTCCAGGGAAGGTGTCAGTAGGCAATAATGTCAGTGCTGTGGGCAAATTCCTTGGAAAAAACGAACAGTGGATTTCTTGTTGGAATACGCCTTGGTTACTAATCTGGCACCCATCTGGTGCACGTTCATTGTCCCTGTATCTTGTGTGCTGATAAAATTTCTGCAATAGCACAATTTGGTCTAGCCACTTGACGCTGAAATTCTGAAGCTGAACACACAGAAGGATCAGCTGTAATGATAAATTGTGTAGGGAGACTTCAAATCTCAAGGCCATCTGTAATATCACGTTGCAGTCACATCAAGCATGTAGGTGCTTGTATGTTGTGCTACTGCGCGATAGAAATAAATAAATGTGACTCTTTGACGTAAAGATTCAAAAAATAAATAAACAAGTAAATAAATAAAAAGATGTGTTATTATTACCCGACGCAAACGTACATAAACTGTAGGACTGTGGAAATATAGCCTACTTAGACAGGATGCTAAAGTTTGTCCACGTACGCTGTTCGACTTCCACAACATACATTACTATGTTATACCGAAAAGAGGATATGTACATCACAAAGAAGAAGAGGGAAACAGTTATGTAATCCCAAAATATACCAAATGATATGTCAAGTGACGTTTCGAGAGGTGGGAATGCGAGAAGAGGATACCCTAAGGCTCGTAAGGCCTTAGTGATTAGTCGAATCACGTAGCGCTTACCTTACCAGATCCTGCACAGGGAGGCGGAAAGGCAGGCAACCACGATAATCTGAACCCCTTTCAAGGCGGCTCTGGGCCTTCCTAAGCGTACCTCCTTGGAGCGCACGCTAGATTTGGGAGTACATAATACTTTCGACGAACTGAGACAGGTCACTCTGATGCGACAAAGAGAACGCCTCAGCTTCACAAAAAGTGGTAACGCAATATTGGCTCGACTCAATATCGTAGCATACCTAATTTATCTCACGGAACAGGCCGTACATCTCCCTTCTTCAGTGCGATGAAAAATTACAGTAGCTTCATTTCCTAGAGAACATGCATCCGTGCTACAACGAGGAAACGCCCAATGCACGCGCACAACATATTCAATCGAAGTACTCCAATAACCGTAGGTGCAAGACGTACTTCACGGACGCAGATGCATATGCAGAGGCGACCGGGAAACGCTACCAAAGGAGGTACGCCCTGGCAGTCGTGAACACGATCTGCCAGCAGCAAATAATCGCGTCGGCCATGGAGGGATCCCCCACCACGGCCTAAATGTTAGCAGTGGCGATCGCCTTGCATCACGCGGAACCTTCGCAAAGGGATTCGGTCGTGGTCACGAGCTCCCGAGAGACATGTCTCATGCTTCTCAAGAGTCTCGTGACTGCGGCTAGCTTCGCGATAGTCCCCAAATCCTTCAGCCACCGCCATTGCCTACTGTGGTTCCCTGGACACGCGGGGGCACAGGGGAACGAGTAGACTAACGCGTTAGCGTGAGGGTCTACTAACCGAGCGACGGCGTCCTCTTCTAGCTCCAACCTCTCGCACTATCCCTCACAATACCTCATCAATTTAAATGATTGATGAAATCAACACACACACACACACACACACACACACACACACACACACACACACACACACACACACACACACACACACACACACACACACACACACACACACACACACACACACACACACACACACACACACACACACACACGCACGCACACACACACACACACACACGCACGCACGCACGCACACACACGCACGCACGCACGCACGCACGCACGCACACACACACACACACACACTTGTGTGCACAAATTTGAAGCTTGAATTTGAAGTTTATTTCTTTCTTCGTTACAGATTACGCACAATCACGAGGACGCACTGGAAAGCGAAGACACGCCCTGCTACTAGCGGTGGTGAGCAAGACTACCGCGACGCCGCGTTCGTGCATACAATTCACCCAAGAGGTTGTGTACAGAATCCCCTTGAAATGCGGCGCATGCTACGTAGCTTACACTGGCAGGTGTCTGAACAATTGTCTGCGCAAACATGCGAATGATGTTAAGAAGGGAAAGGAAGGTTTGTTAGCCCTGCAATGCAGCGCATGCGGATGTACCCCTATGTCCGGAAAAGCAAAAGTGATCTTCACACGAAGGGACGATCGAACACGCATCATCGTTGAAACGGCAGAATGGCACGTGAAGTATGCCTGCGCATATGTAAGCCATCCCTAGTCTTATCACGAAAGGAGATGGCATTCGTAGACAATGGCAGCGCGAACAGTGAGCGGTGATGGCTTCCTTATAATTAATATTTTTAATCTTTACTTTCTTCATCTTTATTGTTTGTTCTTAAATATATATTTTTATGTCGTTTTCCCTGTGTTTTTTCTATATAACATATTGTATCGTGCAATAAATTTTCAGTTGGCAGTAAGCGCTTGTCCTTGTTTGTTCCTGTGTCTTCTATCCCACTTCGCGCTGTACCACAAAGTCTAAAATTTTGTCACTGCCAGATCTTCAGTAACGGTAACCCTAACTGGCGTGACAGACTCATTTTATAGCAGGAACATATCTGTCTCTCTCGCTCGCTCTCCTTCTCTCTCTCTCTCTCTCTCACTCGTTTTCTTTCTTTCTCTCTTACGTTCTAACGCAAACTTCTTCAGAAAAGCCACCACTTCCACTTCTATGGTTCCTTATTCCTCCTCTTTTGTTTTTTGTTTTTTTTTGTCGTCGGAAGGCACTGTCAATTGCTTCGGTATTTGTGCATCTTCTGGCCTGTTCAATATCTGGTGTCTGTCATAAATGCATGGGGGACGGCTGTGGTGCGCAATGGGACGAAAAAGAGATTAAAGGAAAGGGCTAAACGCGGAAGCGATCACGAAGGTCGGGTCATTGACAACGGCGGTTCGTTGATATCCGTTTCCTCACGGATTTCCTCTATTGTGACTAATTATCATCTTTATACATGCACGTGATCAGACGCCTTGGGCCAGCGATGCCGCTTTAGCTTTCAGAGTTTTGTCTAACTGCACAAATACAGACAACGTCGGTCGCAAAAAAAATTATTGGTTCTTTGGATTCTCCAGGCGCATTCCTGCTGTAGGTGTCGGCGTCGCTGTGATGTTCCGTATAACGTCCAAGGGCGATAACATCGTCGTGCACCGTATGCTGTATGTGCGAGTGAAAGTGTGCGAGGGTTGATCCGACGATGGTGTCACAATCTCACGCGTGTAAGAGCGGAAAGCGGGTAGTAAGCGCACCGTCTTCCGTAGCGCGCAAGGCACGGGGTAGCGGGGGAAGGAAGGTGCTCTACTCTGGCCGCTGCTGCGTATGGCGCGGTCACGCAGGTCCTGTCTTGAAAACGATCTGCGATGAGCACAGTGCCGGGCGCTGATATCTTCGTGTGGGCTGTGTTTTTGCCGCTTAGTTCGTGTTGAAGCGAGAGGCAGTACGAAGGTTAATTTGCTCGCTGGTACTGCCTCTCGTGACGCCGTGCTTGTTAATTTTGTTGATAAGTGAATGTTTGCACGTTTACACGACCGATAAACGTACTAGCCTTAGTTTGTATAGCTGTCTACCAATTTACTATCGCAATTGATGCTTCACCTTTCAGGCGAAGCTGCGACTTGGTTATAGTCGAAAGCGTTCGCTCTTATTTTCTTGCTTATTCAGTCATGGCCACGTGGAGCCAGAAAGTTTTACCACTAATGGGTGCAGATCGTATTTTGGGGCGTAGGGTTCCGCGCTGCCAATCAGTGCCTGCGATACCGTCAAGCTACCATTACTATGAATGACGCAAATTACGATCACTCAAGTACAGTGCAGTACGGACTGCCATTTGTCTCATATTTCCCATGCGTCTAACGCTATCTGCACGCACGCTAGCCAAGTAAACAAGTACGCATAAAGCTACAAGAGCCTTGCGCAACTCGCAGAGCAATCGCAGTGACATCTGAAGCAATAATGACCCTAACGTTTGGCTTTTTATTCATTTTTAGCCTGGATGCAGCCACTCGTGTTCGATACTGTGGGAGATTGGTCACTGAGAGAGGTAGAAGCCTATAACTGGTGGAGTAAGTATGGGGTAGCGTCCGCCTAAGCAACACGTCATGCGAGTAGCTTTGGCGTTCCATTCACTTTGGCGATGGATTTCGTCGCGGAGAAATTGTAGTCCGAATTGACCGCGACCTTTTAGTGCGCACACGCTCGTTCACCACAGTGAAATACACAGAAAGAGCGCCCATTGGCCTCAGTGCACTGCTTGGTATCAAAACGCGAAAAGGCGAAAATTCTGCTACTTCAGCAGATGCCGATATCATAAGTCCGTTCAACATCACCACAAGGTTCCTTTGCACAATTAGAAAGAACATTCGAAACAATGAAATTTCTTTCAACGGGAAAAATCGCTTTTGTTTAGCCCTCTCGCTTGTATTTGTTCACCTCATAATTATATGCAGGAGATACTCCAATATATTGTTCCTCTAAATTGGTACATTGTGTTCTCTTCGTGCTGCGTAAATAACAAGAAAATTTGCGCAGTGGCACTGTGGCGATTTCCGAACAGTGGCGATGCGCTCGGTGGAGTAACATCTTGCGTATAATTTCGACATGGTGAGTTACAAAGCGAAGAATCGCAGCTATTGGCAGGACCAGTAGCCGCCATTTCATCAGGCCCCGCGGATCAATCAGATACACAACTCGCCGGTATTTATCGATCATAAAAGCGCGGAAACTGAGGTGTGTAGAGCGTAGATTTTAGTAGTGTTTTCTCAGCACGGTAAGGGCAGGCTGTTAGCAACAGTGGTGCGCTCCGGACGTCGCTGTCATAAGCTTTTACTCTGCAACACTGCAAAAAACACAACCCGCAGGTACAAATTTAATACTACTGAACGAACAAAAGCTATTTGCAGAAGCTCTTTGCTCTTTGCAAAAGCAATAAGCGCTCGTGAATCTGCTGCTCCCCCGTACACCCCCATGTAACTTCTCAATAGGTCCTGTTGCGTTTCGCCTGCGACACGTGGTTTTGCCGGCGCGACTGCGGCGGGGCGGCAGACATTTTGGCCCGATCGTCGTCGCCGCAACACTCATCGCCAGGTGTTTCCAGGCGCGTCTGCGGCGATGCGACCGCCTAGGGATCCTCCTCGCATTCCAGTCATTGTGCCCGAAACAGGCGATGCCAAAGCAGGGATCTCATTCCAGTTATTGGGCCCGAAACAGGCGATGCCAAAGCAGGGATCTCGTTCCAGTCATTGTGCCCGAAACAGGCGATGCCAAAGCAGGGATCTCATTCCAGTTATTGGGCCCGAAACAGGCGATGCCAAAGCAGGGACCAGCCTCTCATTACAGTCATTGTGTCCGACCGGCAGCGCCACGACAGGGTGCTACGAGATCGTGCGCAGCGCCACGACAGAGTGCTACGAGATCGTGCGCAGCGCCACGACAGGGTGCTACGAGATCGTGCGCAGCGCCACGACAGGGTGCTACGAGATCGTGCGCAGCGCCACGACAGTGTGCGTCACCATTAGCCCATTGTACATTCACGTGCTCGTCTTTTGAGGGGTTCCTTCTTGCCCTCAACTGCGAGAGTATAAAAACAGCTGCCCCCGGACGCCAAAAAGGAGGGCTCCGATTTCTTCAGTTGAGTGAAGTGCTCTCCCGTCTCTCTACTTCGGTCAAACCTGACCGCCAACTCTTTGCGATGTTAAAATAAACAAGTTGTTTCGTTGTTACCAGTCGACTCATGCTTTGCCGGGACCTTCGGATGCTTCGAGTTGTACCCCAGGCCGCCAGGCCAACGCTACCCTTGGGGCTTGCGACCCAGGTACAACCACGGGCGTCAGCGCCGAGTTCCCAACCGATCTCACCAGCAGTCCGATCAAAACATCTGGTTGGCAGCGGTGAGATCGCCTACGACTTCAAACAACGGTCTGCCAGCGGCGAGATCGCGACAACGGAGGCCAGCAGCAAAGAGATGCAGTTGACTGTATGCTGAGCAGCTCAACGACGATCCGGGAGCAGTGCAACGAGCCCTGTGTGACGACTGGTTGCCTGCAGCGGAACGACTG
Source organism: Dermacentor variabilis (assembly GCF_050947875.1). Lineage (NCBI taxonomy): Eukaryota > Metazoa > Arthropoda > Arachnida > Ixodida > Ixodidae > Dermacentor > Dermacentor variabilis. The sequence goes on from NC_134569.1 coordinate 38,405,738, forward strand.
CGCGGAATTCCTGCCTGCGAGGTTTGGTGAGTGCGGGACTTTCTTCTTCTGAGCTTTGCCAGGCTTTTGTTAGTGTCAGAAACAGAGCTGGTAATTGTGGTTGTCGTTGCTGCCGGGTTAGTTTGCGGCAAGACAATAGTAAGCAGTAGAGAAAGCAGCATTCAGAGCAGCCATGGATTTGAAGTCGTTGCGCAAACCGAAATTGTTGGAGCTTGCAAGAGAGTTGGGTCTGGATGTCTCAGACAAACTAAGAAAACCGGAACTGATAAAGGCTATTCTTGAGTTAGAGGCTGAGGATGACGAGCTGTCGGAATGCCTTGAGACTATTGAGGAGAGGTCAAAAAGACAGGAGCGCGAACTTAAAGAGCAAAAAGAGAAACAGGAGCGCGAACTTAAAGAGCAAAAAGAGAAACAGGAGCGCGAACTTAAAGAACAGAAAGAGCGAGAGCAACAAGAGCGTGACCGTCAACACGCTTTGGAAATGAAGCGTCTTGAGGTAGAGATGGAACGCGCTCGTAATGGAAGTCAGGCACACGGTGCAGGAGAACGCGTATTGTTCAAAATGACTGACCTGATGCGGCCGTTTAAGCTTGGAGAGGACATTGGTTTGTTCCTGGTTAACTTTGAGCGAACGTGCGAGAAGCAGGGGTTCTCTCGGGAAACGTGGCCACAGCGCTTGCTCACTTTGTTACCCGGCGAGGCGGCCGACGTAGTCGCTCGCTTGGATAGAGAGGAAGCAGAGGATTTCGACACAGTGAAATCGAGTCTTCTAAAAAAGTACCGGCTGTCTGCGGAGGCGTTCCGTCGGAAGTTTCGGGAAAATGAGAAAGGCAGAAGTGAGTCATATACAGAGTTTGCGTATAGGCTTATGTCGAACATGCAGGAGTGGCTCAAAGAAGAGAAAGCGTTTGGTGACCACGATAAAGTTCTGCAGTGTTTCGGGCTAGAACAGTTTTATAGTCGGTTACCGGAGAACGTGCGATACTGGGTCTTGGATAGGCCAGACGTTTGTACGGTGGCTAAAGCCGCTGAGCTAGCCGAGGAGTTTGTGACGCGTCGGGCTCGCGGAGCTAAGGACGGTCAAAAGGGTGAATTTGGCTCGAAGTTTGAGAGGCCGAAGTTCACAACCATGAGATTTAAGGGGGACACGCGTAGTGAGGATGCGAGTGAAAGCAATCCGACCAAACGTAAAGAGACGGCAGCCGAAGCCGAACGCAGAAAGCGGTTCGAGATGAGGCGAGCGGGCGTTTGTTATACGTGCCAGAAGCCGGGTCACTTTTCGGCGCAGTGTCCGGAAACAACACCAAAAGTTGTGTTTTTTTCAATAGGCAGCACTGACGAGAACATGAAGCTTCTCGAGCCTTACATGCGAGACCTCCTCGTAAACGGGAAAGAGTGCCGAGTGCTTCGCGATTCCGCAGCTACGATGGATGTAGTTCACCCGTCTTACGTAGAACCCCATATGTTCACGGGCGAGTGCGCATGGATCAAGCAAGCCGTGGAAGCTCATAGCGTGTGTCTGCCGGTAGCAAAGGTGCTTATTGAAGGACCTTTCGGAGCGCTTGAGACGGAGGCGGCAGTGTCATCTATGCTGCCACCCCAGTACCCGTACCTATTTTCAAACAGGTCCGATCACCTCCTGCGCGAGAAGGGGCTTTTGTTTGGTGAAGCTAGTGTTCAGGCCTTAACCAGATCGAAGGTTCGGGAGCTCGCTGCAAAGGCGGTAGTTGCGGGGCCGACGTTATCAAACAACGAAAAAGGGTCAGAGGCGCAGCAAGCTGATATTCAGAGCACGCCCGAACTGAATAAAATTGAGTCTGTAGCGTTGAAGGCGCCAGATACTGGAGAGGAACCGCCCGACACGGGAAAGTTAGAAGAGCTATCTACAGATTTGCTCATCGCGCCTACGTCAGACGGACTTGATAGGTTGCTAAGAGTCAGCCGGTCGGCTTTGATAGCCGAGCAAAAAAAGGATGGCAGCCTGGAAAACGTGCGCTGCAATGTCAAAGAAGGTATCGCCAGGAAAACTGCGCGTTTTGTGGAAAGAGGTGGAGTCCTGTACCGGAAGTATCTAGACCGAAGAGGAGTGGAGTTCGATCAGCTGATCGTGCCTCAATGCTATCGCCAGGATCTGTTGCGCTTGTCGCATGGGGGTTCGTGGTCCGGACACCTAGGAGTTAAGAAAACTAAGGACCGTCTCTTGCAAGAGTACTATTGGCCAGGGTGTTTTCGGGACGCAGACCATTTCGTGAGGACATGTGACACTTGTCAGCGGGTGGGCAAACCAGGGGACAAATCGAGGGCGCCGTTGAAATTGGTACCTATCATTACGGAGCCTTTTAGACGGCTCGTTATTGATACTGTGGGACCTCTGCCGGTAACAGCCACGGGGTACAGACACATTTTGACTGTGATCTGCCAAGCGACAAAGTTCCCTGAAGCAGTGCCGCTTAAAGAACTCAGCTCAGTTGAGATAGTTAATGCACTACTGTCCATATTTGCGCGAGTTGGTTTTCCTGCGGAAATCCAATCAGATCAGGGCACAGTGTTTACTAGCGCTTTGACGACAACTTTTCTCGAAAGGTGTGGGGTAAAGCTGTTACACAGCTCAGTGTACCACCCACAGTCGAATTCCGTTGAGAAGCTCCACTCCGTCATGAAGCGCGTGTTGAGAGCGTTGTGTTTTGAACATCGAACTGACTGGGAGCTGTGTCTGCCTGGGGTGATGTTTGCTTTAAGGACCGCGCCGCATGCGGCTACGGGGTTTTCGCCAGCTGAACTGGTGTACGGTCGCTCGCTTCGATCTCCGCTTCGCATGCTTCGAGAATCGTGGGAAGGTAGGGGCGACGACCCAGTCGTGGTGGAGTACGTACTTAAGCTCCTCGAACGCTTAAGAAGGGCACAGGAGTTGTCAGGTGAAGCAATGACAAAGGCCCAGCAGAGGGCCAAGGTTTATTATGATCAGACAGCCAGGGCCCGTCGTTTTGAGGTTGGCGATGAGGTCATGATATTGCGCACATCGCTAAACAACAAACTAGACGTGCAGTGGGAGGGCCCAGCACGAATTGTTCAGAAACTGTCGGAAGTTAACTACGTGGTAAGTCTGCCAGGAAAGCGGAAAGCACAGCAAGTTTACCACTGTAATCTGCTCAAACCTTATAGACAACGGGGAGCAGTGGTGTGCATGATGATAAACGTTCCTGAAGAGCTTCCAGTCGAGCTTCCGGGACTAGGCTCAGTGACGAACAGGGAAGACACCGGTCAAGTCATTAGTGACCTTATCAGTAAAGCACCGCTGTCGCCCGAGCAGAAAACCGAACTACACCAGCTATTACAAGAGTTTCAAGGTCTGTTCTCTGAGAGGCCTGGTAGGACTTCGGTACTTACTCATGATATAGAACTTACCTCCACAGAGCCAGTACGATCCAAGGCGTATCGGGTGTCACCCCGCCAGAGCGATATTATGGAGGCTGAGGTAAAGAAAATGCTACAGCTCGGTGTTATTGAGGCAGGTGAGAGTGATTATACCTCCCCTTTGATTTTAGTTGAGGTACCGGGCAAGGAACCTCGTCCTTGCGTCGACTACCGCAGGCTTAATTCCATCACTAAGGATCAAATTTATCCGATCCCTAACATCGAGGAGCGCCTTGAGAAAGTTAGTAGCGCTCAGTTTATTTCCACCCTAGATCTTGTCAGGGGTTATTGGCAGGTTCCACTTACAGAAGAGGCTAGTAGGTATGCGGCGTTCATTTCACCAATGGGAACATTCCGTCCTAAAGTGTTGAGTTTTGGTTTGAAGAACGCGCCATACTGTTTTTCAAGCCTCATGGATAAAGTGTTGCGGGGACAGCAAGAATTCGCTTTACCGTATCTAGACGACGTAGCGATATTCTCCGCATCCTGGTCGGAGCATATGACACACTTGCGGGCAGTGCTAACCCGCCTGCGCGAAGCGGGCTTGACAGTCAAGGCTCCTAAGTGCCAGATAGCACAGGCCGAGGTTGTCTACCTCGGTCACGTGATTGGTCAGGGTCGTCGCCGCCCCTCTGAAATAAAAGTGGCCGCTGTGCGAGACTTTCCGCAACCGCGCACAAAGACCGATATTCGGTCGTTCTTAGGTGTCGCCGGCTACTATCAGAGGTACATCCCTAGGTACTCTGATATCGCGGCTCCCCTGACGGATGCTCTAAGAAAGACAGAGCCTCAAACAGTCGTCTGGGACGAGACCAAGGAAAGAGCTTTTAGCGCCCTAAAGAGTGCCCTAACAAGCCAGCCTGTGCTACGATCGCCAGACTATACAAAAGGGTTCATTGTTCAGTGCGATGCTAGTGAGCGAGGCATGGGCGTTGTACTGTGCCAACGGGAAAACGGAGAAGTAGAACACCCTGTCCTGTATGCTAGTCGTAAGCTGACCAGTCGTGAGCAGGCGTATAGCGCCACCGAGAAAGAGTGTGCGTGTCTCGTGTGGGCCGTTCAGAAATTGTCATGCTATCTAGCCGGCTCGAGGTTTATCATTGAGACGGATCACTGCCCTCTCCAATGGCTGCAGACCATCTCTCCCAAAAATGGCCGCCTCCTGCGCTGGAGCCTCGCTTTACAACAATATTCCTTTGAGGTGCGTTACAAAAAGGGGAGTCTCAACGGTAACGCCGATGGCTTAAGTCGAAGCCCCTAACGTAGGAATCAGCCTCAAAATTGTTTGTCACTGATGTTTTTCTTCCTGAGGCAGGATTTTTTTTTTAACATATTGCTTTTGTTTAGTGTTTCAAAGTGATGATATGCTTTCTAGTGCAATTTTTCAATTTGTGGACGCGTTCTGAATGATGCTAGACTACTGTAAGGAACTAGGCAGTGGTATAAAAAGGGGAAAGAGCCTGGCAGGGCTTAGTGAGGGTTGTGCCGTGCTTGCTGACTGAGCGGTTGAGTTTCAGCGTAGTTCTAACGCTTGCCGGGAACGAGAACAAAAATGTGAACTCTCCCGAAGTCACTTTGCAGTGTCCCGTGCGAACCTGAACAAGAGAACGAGGCCTTCTCTGTGCGCTGCGCTCAAGAAACGTCGAGGGACGCCCGACTTCGATTATGAGCATCATCGAGCGACATCCCTCCGGACAGCGGATGCAGTCCCCTGTCCATCGGGATCTCCTTCCCCCGGCGGGGCGGTCTGTTGCGTTTCGCCTGCGACACGTGGTTTTGCCGGCGCGACTGCGGCGGGGCGGCAGACATTTTGGCCCGATCGTCGTCGCCGCAACACTCATCGCCAGGTGTTTCCAGGCGCGTCTGCGGCGATGCGACCGCCTAGGGATCCTCCTCGCATTCCAGTCATTGTGCCCGAAACAGGCGATGCCAAAGCAGGGATCTCATTCCAGTTATTGGGCCCGAAACAGGCGATGCCAAAGCAGGGATCTCGTTCCAGTCATTGTGCCCGAAACAGGCGATGCCAAAGCAGGGATCTCATTCCAGTTATTGGGCCCGAAACAGGCGATGCCAAAGCAGGGACCAGCCTCTCATTACAGTCATTGTGTCCGACCGGCAGCGCCACGACAGGGTGCTACGAGATCGTGCGCAGCGCCACGACAGAGTGCTACGAGATCGTGCGCAGCGCCACGACAGGGTGCTACGAGATCGTGCGCAGCGCCACGACAGGGTGCTACGAGATCGTGCGCAGCGCCACGACAGTGTGCGTCACCATTAGCCCATTGTACATTCACGTGCTCGTCTTTTGAGGGGTTCCTTCTTGCCCTCAACTGCGAGAGTATAAAAACAGCTGCCCCCGGACGCCAAAAAGGAGGGCTCCGATTTCTTCAGTTGAGTGAAGTGCTCTCCCGTCTCTCTACTTCGGTCAAACCTGACCGCCAACTCTTTGCGATGTTAAAATAAACAAGTTGTTTCGTTGTTACCAGTCGACTCATGCTTTGCCGGGACCTTCGGATGCTTCGAGTTGTACCCCAGGCCGCCAGGCCAACGCTACCCTTGGGGCTTGCGACCCAGGTACAACCACGGGCGTCAGCGCCGAGTTCCCATCCGATCGCTCCAGTGTCGCGATCCCAAACAGTCCTTACGTCGCGAACCCGTTAACTTGAAAGCTCTCCTATATATAACTCATAGATAACAGGTCCTTGTGGGGCCGTCCCTAAGTTTTAGATGCATTTGTGTACATTTCACGTGCGTGGACAGAGCACGTTCCTTTGTGGCCGCTGCGCCCAATGAAGCATGCTCCGACTGCCCGGAGGCTTGTCGCGACTCCGAAAACGAACGTTCACTGGTTCACTGCACGAGCTTCAATCATCGGCCTCGGAAATAAGGCACCAGCGCCGGAAACTAGGCTGCCGCCACATTGGCGAGCCTGTTTGAATGATGTGTTGTGAGAGATAATAATAATAATAATAATAATAATAATAATAATAATAATAATAATAATAATAATAATAATAATAATAATAATAATAATAATAATAATAAAACGTTCACAACCGTAATTTAGAACGTCGTGTTCATGAGCCTGCTTGAGCAAAGTGTTGGAAAAACAAATAGTAATAGAAAGGAACTCGCATGTGAAACCCACCTCCACTCTGGTTAAACGCAGCCTGTTGAACAACAAAAGCACGCTTTTGAGTAAACTCCACGAGGGGAACAGGACGTTAAAAAAATAAAAACAAGAAGGAACAGAAAAAAAGGAGGGAAGAAGTATAGGGGAGATCATACATCACGCATTTTTTGTTACTGCAGTTCCAGTTTCTCTGCAACAAACATTTTCTAAAAAGTAAAATGAACTCATTATAGCCTCCTCAGCGGTCCCGCGCAATCATTCCAACACGAGACGAAGCCGCCTTTCCCGAAGTGCTGGTCCTTCTATTCCATTCACCGTTGAGAGTGAGTGACGGTTTAACAATGCAGCTTATTAAGAACCAGTCGCCGTTCTGGCGTATCTCTGAATCAAACCACGTGACAGCTGTTTCAGCTACAGAACCCGAGTCGCTTTCTACTGTCATAGCAAGGACCCACCCGAGCTGTCTGCGCGGAACACTTCGCGTTATCCGCAATAATACACAGAGGCATGGAATATATGGTACGGGCTGCGACTTGGGAAATAGTAATTTCGACAACGCTATCATTTCCGTGACAGTCCAGACTCTTCTCCACCGCAGATAATTTGCCTCGTCGCCACACTCTCACGACAAAGCACGCAAATAAAGAAGAGCAGCATAATAGAGACTATTATGCTGCGGAATCATTGGGGTGGCATCGAACGAAATGTTTTGGTCACTTTTATGATGAACATCATCTTGCACTAGGCAGCAGCACAAGGTATTTAGGAGTGCAACGCGACGACGTCGCGGTGTACGGAATCTGTTTTCGCAGGTATTACGTTCCATTGTTTGTGCAGGGAATAATCACACGGCGGTGGCTCAGGACCTACAGCAGGAAAGGAACCGGCAATTTACTTCCAATCTCCGGTGGCGTGCGAGTTGGACACCGAAATGTGGCTTAGTTACCGCTTTCCCGATGATGTGAGAGTGCCGGGAGGCGAGTCGTGAGCGTAAAGGAGGAGCATTCGGGAGCAGTGCTTGCGAGTTTAGTGGGATTTTGTTTACTCACTCAGCGCAAGCTAGAGAAATCCTTAGACTGTCCGGGTTCGCTTGATACCTTACTAAAGTTAAGTTGTTTTTCAGCTTAGGCAACATCATCCGCAGCATTTTGTTTCGCTTATGGAACTCACGCAGCTAACGTAACCCGATTTTTCTAAAAAAGATTTAACCAGAAGCGAGTAGATGTCGCCATACTTCATTGCTAATACGAATGTTATAAGCGCAACTCCAATGCACGCTGCCTACAAGCACTTCGCAAACGGAATAGAAACTGCCTGAGCAGCCAATTATGCCAGATGGCCGGAACTAGACTCAGAGGCTGCGATGGAGGCAGGAAACCGGCTGGCAACAGCAGGCTGGCGCGTATGTGGGCGATGAGTCGGCCGGCGTGGAGTCCGTATAAAAGGAAAGTGCCTCGATGCCAAATCCTTTTTGATGGCGCCACGCTGGCCGGAACTTGGAGCGTTGTGCGTGGGGGCGCGAGGAGGACTCGGAAAAACCGTGCGTCTTTGAAACTACTGACCAATGAGAGTCACGCAGCTTTGTGTCGCCGATTAGTCGGAAGTCCGCCTCGTTGGGTCGGAAACGGATCAAGCGACGGTTAATCGAGAAACTTGCACCTGACGATGATATCGTGCAATTTGTAGAAATACTGAAAGTTGGGCGAGTTGGTAGTTATACATCATGGGAATGCAGCGCGCGCACACAAACGTAAGACGCGAAGCAAAAGTAGAGACACAAAACTTCGATTTGGGCGAGATGATTCATGGCTATTCAAAAGGCGCAGCGCGAGTGCGACGGAGACAGAGAAAGGCAAACCACAACACAAGCGCTGTGATGTGGTTGTGCAGAGACACAAGCTTTGAGTCAGCGCTTGTGTGTTGTTACCCTGGCCTCGTGTCCTCGTCTGTGTGCACGCGCGGCACTTCCATAACGGATATCTCGTAAATTTGCGAGAGTGAGTGGCAAGCGCGTCGAAGGGTGGTGGAGGATTCAACAGTCTCCTTTATCTAGGTCATGCGGTCATTTTCCATCACTGGATAGTTGAACTGGTGACTAAGAGAAAGGATGGCAGTATGTTCCGCGGGTCTCTATTTTGAGGCTTTCGAATAAATTGCTGAGATGCCAAAAAAATCAAGCCGAGTGGCTTCCCGAAGAAACTCAAATCAGTGGCATTACATTTGTGGTTAAAAAAACACTTACTCGCTCCCGAAACATTTTTTTTAGCCAGAACTAGGGCGCTATGTATAACGTACAACTATTCCAAACTTTTCAATTCCAATTGTGCAATCAGGCCACCGCGATTGCTGAAAAACTTTTATGGACCACCCCCACTTCACCTGTCTGTCACGTGACGTCACGTACACCGCGATCTGAACTGATCTGATATGACGTGTACACATTGATTATGCATAATTTGACCGAGCGAAACAAAAATAGTTCTTTCGGATTCGACGCCTTTCTGCCATTAGCCCTCGCCTATTGGTCGAAAGTTTTCGGGCTGCACCCACTTCACCTGCCTCTCACGCGCCGTCACGAAACCGCAAAAACTTCCCGCGTCAAAGTGACGCGTACGCGTTAAAGATGCATTAATATGCCGAACAAACTGAATTTTCTTCTGAATAGCCGCAGGCTGCCCCGTTCCGGAAGGAATAAAAAATGGCTGCCACCGATCGCTCCGGCACTGGCTACTCGCCCCTGCCGGAGAGCATGGGTTTATTTGCGTGTAATAAAGCTTTTTTCGTGGCCGTGTAACGTTTTTGAGAACTTTCGCCACCTTTACGTCCTCGTTCTGCGAACTTTTTTTCGCTGAGGATCCGTTTTAGCGTCATTCTTAAGCTTCCGTTGCATGCCGCCGCGAATGTCGACGAGCCACCGCAAGCTAAGATAAATCGGACCAATCGCAGACGCGGGCACCACCCTCTTCATCCGGTTATCGATATTTAGTGCAGTGGCTCGGCCCCATCGAATCCCTCTCTACTTGAGCATGCTCCTCGCCTCTTGTGAGCCAATTAGATAAGACAAGCCGCTCAGTGCAGGTAATGTTATTGGTTTTTCATGCAAACAAATCTGACCTCCTATGAATGAGGGGAGCATTTGATTTGTTTGTTCGGACAACCCTTCGGGTGACCGCCCGATGCTTGCATCGGCGGTTACGCAATTTTGACGTCAGGAGATTGGAATAAAAACATATTAGAATAGTTTTACGTTATACGGCCCCTATTCTTCCATGAGCATCCCCCTTCGTGAATAATAGGTTGAAAAGCACGATTGCTCAGACGCTCTCCACAAGAACCGCTCTAATGCCCAAGCTGCTGAATACGTAGTGGGTACTCCGTACTACGTATTAAATGGCCCTCACCTGGTTTGCACATTGCAAACAAAGTGCAGTTCATGTATCACGTGGTGACGATGGTGTTTGCAAAGCATTACACGCTGTCGAAGCTTAGAGACGCGATCAGAACCAACCACCTCCCGAGAAATACGCACCTGGAACACAATGTTAGCCGGAGAAAAGCGAGAACGAAAGCTTTGTTGAAAGAAATTGAACAGCTAGGACAACAGGCGGCCCTTGTAGACGCTGCCTGGGTCAAAGGCCAAGAGGCCTACACCGCCGTGGTGGTCGACAGCCGGGGCGAGGTACGGGACGCCGTCACCATCTTCACTAAGGATTCCACGGTGGCGGAGCAAGCCGCGATTGCTCTAGCCATCAGGAACCGTAAATGGTATTTCATCTATAGCGATTCCAAAGCAGCCATTAAGAGCTTTGACAAAGGCTATGTAGCTGGGACTGCGGCTAAAATTATCGACAAGGTCGAAACTATCAAAACTGAAATCCGATGGCTTCCTGCACATATGGGACAAGTGGACGAGACTCGGCCCAACCTCAACGAGGTGACAAACGACCTGGCACGAGGACTTGTGTGCCGTGCCGGTCAGAACCGAACCGACGCCCACTACCATTTCGGGGAGCACAAAGATCACTTACTGACTTACAGCGACCTCACTAAATATTACTGCTTGGGGCGTAGGCAATTCCAACTCCCACACGTAAAATTGAATAGGGCGTAGGCAGTCACGCTACGTTTACTGCAAACTGGGAGTTACCCTACCCGTATTTGATAAATAAAATTCACCCCGAAAGAGAAATTAGGAAAGAATGTAACGTGTGCGATAGCATCATTGACATCAGACACATGCTGGCGGGCTGTACCGCGACTCTCGCCGACCCCGAAGAAAAATGGCTTTATTGGCACAAGATGATATCAAGCTGTTCATATCAAGATCAACTACGGGCTGTCCAGAGGGTCCACGATGACGCCATAAGGCTCGGCCTGGCGGTGCCAACGTGGACGCGGCCCGCCTCGGTCTGAAAAGACCGGGCTTCAGGACACTAATAAAGTTTTGTGAATGAATGAATGTATACGCTGCGAAAGAACAGCCTGAACTTCAAACCAATCTTCATGCATCCTTCTTTTTGGAAGAGCCCGTATCCCCGCCAGCAGAGATGACGCACACCGCGACATCATGCACACCACCCGTATATTGCGTACACTGTATAGTGCGCGCTCCGGAGAGGCACCGCACAGCGAAGTAAGACGGAACAGACAGGGAGCCCCAGAAAAAAAAGAAAAGGAATTCGGGATTGTGTAGTATAGGTTACGTGAACCCTCGGCTCTGATAAATAAAAAAATTAGCAAAGGTTGAATGTCGCTTCTAGACGCTGGTCGAAGCAATGGGAAGCAGTATCCTTTGCCTGGAGGCTAGCCCGCGCTATGGGGTATGTATAGCCGCGCAATCGCCTCACAATATCTATTTGCGTCTATCTCCAGCATTGCTAAATTCGTTTCAAGAATTTTACCTGTATATAACGCTTCGTATTCGGTGCTCTATACAATTACAGGCGTATGACCGACACTTTCGATGGGTCCTTATAAGGAAGCCTTTAATGTAGTACCTGCAATTGTCCCTGCGATTGGAATAATTCATGTGTTCGTTGTTCACGAGGAATTGTTTTGTAGTGACCTCAGCAATCGAAGGAGGGCACTAGTCGATAGGGGCTATTTGGTCGCATCGCACCGTCGTATAATATTAAGCGTAGTAGCAGTATTCTGCGAAAAAAAGAGAAAGTGAGAGAGAGAGAGAGAGAGAGAGAGAGAGACGTGTATTTCACACATATCAGGAGATCTATGATAAGTGAAGCTCTTTTCTTTTATGTCTACTGAGAGTTCGTTCCTTCGCTTCTTCTTCCCTTCTGTGTACCTCCAATTCACATCTCCTCGATAAACACTATGGTCCCATTTTGTTCACTTCATTTCTTCCTTCACAGTTGGCAGCTGCGTCTGCCGACTTCAGTTTTTTGTTGCCCCTCCTTGATCACTGCTCTGTATCTGAACACTCCTCGCTCAATGGACACTGTCGTCCACTTTTGTTTCCTTTACTTCTTTCTTCA